>NC_056744.1:312099002-312295067 GCF_019279795.1 Protopterus annectens
TTAGACAGGTATAAATTGTGGGACTCCTTGATTGCACCTTTAGATATGAAGAGAAGGTATGCCATTCAAATAAGATTAAAAGGGAGAAAGGATTAGACAGGTATGAAGTGTGGGACCCCTTGATTGCACCTTTATGTGTAACTATAAAGGAGGTAAGAGCATTTGTTCTTATTAATAATGAGACTTTTTGTGACTTATTATTTGAAAATGGAGGATTTATCGAGAATTTCATAGAAAAATATGAAGAAAAAAGAATGTATATCCTTGGTCTGAATATGTTATTCAACCTTTTTTTTTTAGACAGACAATAAAATAATTTTGGTTCAATTTAGAACTGAGGTTGAACTTATAGATTTAAAAAAAAATGACTATTTGCAAGGAGGTATTAGATACTACAAACGTTTACAGTGAAAGAGGACTTTGGACTGGGGGATGGGAATATGGAGTAATATTAAAAATGAAAAATGCCAATGTGATATATATACCAAATATTATTCATGTCCATGGTAATAAGGGTTTTTGAGATACAGAGGACAACCAAAGACTTGTTATTTTTGTGGAAGAGATAATCATTTGATTAATGAATGTGATAAGAAAAAAATGTTATTTGTGTGGTAGTACAGGACATAATGCAACAAAGTGTGATTTAAAATGTAATAAATGTGGTAATACTGGACACTCATGGTGATAATGTGAAATAGACATGGAAGAAAGTGAAAATGAAGTCATACATGAGAAAGAGACGAAATGGTGACACAAGAGCAAGTACAACAAAATGAAAATAATGTAGAGGTTATACATAAAGGTAAAGAAAGGGATAAGGAAAAAGAAAATGAAACAGATGGGACAAGTGAAGAACAGTCTGAATGGCACAAAGTAAAAGGTAAAAAAAATTTATAGGGAAAAGAGTTATGAAAGGGAAAAGAAAATTTAAAAAACATAATATTTAGGGACAATAAGAAAGGTAAAGGGATAGGAATTATATTATAATAACTGTTCTGTAAAAGCTGAGGATATTAGCTTTAAATGTTATCAGTTTGAAAAACACTAAGAGAAGAATTAGTATATTACAATGGTGGGCTAAACTAGATGTTGACGTAATAATATTAGGGTCTATATTATATCATCGAACGCTTAAAAAAGTGAACAATGAATAATCAACCCCATGTAAGCAAAAAGTTACAGTCTCAAAACCTCAGAACAGCGATTTTTTTCACTGTTCCAAAAAAAAAAAAAAGAAAGAAAGAAAAAAAATTGAAAGAAGGCGTAAAGTAGGGGGCTTCGTCCCCCTGACCACCAACTCCGAGATCGCACTACTGTGCCGAAAACGGCAAAGTAATGGAACCGGCCAAACAAATTCTTTCCCTGGGAAAGAATTAACTTAAAAGCCGCTTTGCTATTTTGCCTTTTCATTGTTTTAAGTTTGACCAAGACGCATTCAATAGAATGCGTCTTCGGTCATCTAATAGGAACCCTAATATTAGAGGACATAAGACTATTAACAGAAAAAGAAAGAACACGAACAGAAAAACTTTAGAATGGTAATGTTATTTGGAATATAGGTAAAGAAACATGTTCAGGCATATGTGTATTATGTCAAGAAGATATTAAGGTATTAGATGTTACAATAGTTGAACAAGGTAGAATAATATTATTAGCCATGAGATGGAAAAATATGTATATAGACTGGTAGCTCTATAGTCATATGTTACCAAAAAAATGAGATACTATGTTCAGAAGTATACTTAATTATGTATGTGTAAATATGAATATACTAATAGTAGGGGATTTTAGTTGTAACCTAAGCGAAAAAAAATAATTATTGTGATATTAAAATAGTTACCAAAATTAGGAGGAGTGGTAAGTTAAAGTAATGGGAAAATAAATATTGGATGTATAAGAGAAATGAGATTAAAACTTAAATAGATTTTTTTATTTCAGAAATTTTAAAAGTCAAACAAAAAGGAATTAAGTAGCATAGGTTTTCTGATCATATAGTGATTTGGATTAAAATACAAGAAAATGAAGAATATATTTAGATAGGAAAAGGAATTAAAAGAATTAATAAAAAAAATTTCAATTTTGTAAAAAGAAAAGATCTTATTGTACTCTGGAAACATATAAGTTTGAAAGTTCTATGAAAATTGGACAGTATGGTGAATGCATTTTAAAGAAAAATATAAACAGTATTCTTAGAATGCATAGAAAGCAAATGAAAGAAAGTAAAAGAAAAATATAAAATGTTAAGTCAATAAATATTCAAATATGTATTAGAAAAAGATAAAAATATGAAAAGGAAAAAGAAATACAGTAAATGAATCAGATTAAGATCCATAATCTGTTATATAAACAAAATATGTGTTACAAGGAAAAAAAGAAGAGGTAGCGCCTTATTTGTGTAAGATAATGAAAGAAGGAAAGATAAGAGAATTAAAAGATAAGGAATATAAATTAATGAAAAAAACAAAAGGAATATATGAAATAGTTAAAGAACACATGTTAAATGTATTTGTTAGGAAAGAAGTGACTAGGAAAAATTTATGATGGAGAGAAATTAAACAAAGAAAATAATGAATATTTAGAAAAAAAATGAATACTAATTAACTGAATGAAATTATGAACAATATAAACACGAATTCTGCAACAGGAATAGATGGAATCAAATATAACATGTATAAAGAAATGGAGGATTGGAAAAAGTAATGTTTATTGAGGAGATGAATGAATGGCTAGAAACAGGGATTAAATATAAGGAGGTCTGTACTGGAGTAATAAAATTTATATTAAAAAGGGGAATAGAGATGAGATAAAAAATTGGAGACCGATAACATTGAATAAGACAGATTACAAAGAAGTTATGAGAATAATTGAAAAAAGATTGCAATGTAAAATGGAGAAAGTATATAACCAAAATATATATTGGGAGATGGGGAAAGGGAAATCAAGAAATGCTATGGATAATAAGAGGGGTAATTGACAACACTGTCAATAAGAAAGCAGAGACAAAATAATTATATAAGTGAAGCTTATGATAACATACAGCATGAATCATTGTGGGGGGTTTACAAGCATACAATATAAGTGAAAAAGTTTTAAGTGTAATTAAATCAGTATATGACAAAAATTATGTGAATCTAAATGTGAACAGATGGATAGGGGAAGAAATAAAATTAAATGTGGAAAAAGACAGGGGTGTCCAGCCAGTAGTCAGTAGTTTAATTTTTTTCATTGGTTATGAATACAATAGTGATTTAAATTAACAAAATGTCAAGAAATTGAGGTTATAACATGGTAAAAGAAGTACAACTGCCAATAATGTACACCTATGTAGATAGTATTCTAATAATCACAAAGAATACACTATGAATTGAAAGAGTAAACTTAGACTCTTTCTTGGACTAAATATAAATAAAGAAAAAAGTAACGGATTTGGTTTTAATGGTGAAATAGGAGGTGTTAAATTTAATGACAAGTACATAGATGTGTTAGGAATAAAATTTGGGAAAAATGAATGCAAACAGGAATATGGGAAAAAGTAATGAAAGAAATAAAGGATATGTTTATGCTTTAGAAAGCATATAGGTTTTCATATAGAAAGAAGGCACATCTAACCAATAGTATGATATCAGGTAAAATAGAGCATGTAGCAAATATTTATAAGATACCTGTAAAATATGAAAAAGAACTAATGATGTTAATATTTTGCTTTATTTGGGATTCTAGACTGAACCTGGTTAAAACATGAATATTGTCTATGAAAGAAGACCAAGGGGGCTTAGGTTTAATTAATCCTATTATGCATGTAGCATCTTTAAGTTTATGCAAAGTATTAAAAAGTATTATGAGGGAAGAAAAACATTTGATAGAAATGATAATGTATTAGAACTATAGAGATGTATGGGAAGGAATGGAAGTATAGAAAAGAGGTAAAATGTTAATAATGACAAAATAAAAGCATATCAGAATAAAATTGTATTATAGAAGATAAGAAAGAATGCAACAGAAAAGAACAAAAAGGAATGGTATGTTAATATAATGAAAAACTTTTATTTTGTTGATCCATGGAAAGATCTTGAAATTAATAAGAAAAAAGGATATATTAAGGAAGTATAAAAATACAAAAAAAATAAAGGAACGTAATGCTTTTTGTGAAGATTATCCATATGCAATCTGTCTGTAAAAGCTAATATGTGGTATAAGAGAAAACAAGATAGAAGTTGTAATAAGTGTGTTTTTTAAAATGTGACAAAATTAAAAATTTGTGGGTAGAAATATGTAAACATGATATGGTTAAAAGTATTTAAAATCTGAACAGTTAAACATGTACATGATATAATATGGTTACTATGGAGCACAAAGACAAGAAGAAGTAAATAAAATGGACAGAATTGTTTTTTTTTTTTTGTTGCATGAACAATATGGAATTAGAGATTCAATTAACTTAAATATAATGAGAAATGGGCTTTGGCAAAGATATTTGAAAATATATGGTTTTGGTTGTGTGTAAAAGAGTGGGGGATACTTGAAAATGTAAAGTAAATGTATAGAAACATACATATTCATAAAGGATCTAGTACTATTGCACAAAATCACATTTCCATGAAACGTAAATGGCCAAACACACTAGCGAAAGTGCTTTTCACCAAAAAAGCACTTTCACCAAAGTGTGCAAAAAAAAAAAAAAATAACTAAATTAAAAAAAAACTCATGTCCCCCACACACCCCCACTTTTATATTTTCACTCTGAGATCGCACTACAGTAGGAAAAAGGGAATATTCCCTTATTGCCACTGTGCTACAATCTTAGTAACAGCCATTTCCCTATGTTTTTGTCTTTTTTAGCACATTGTCACAAAAGTGCTTTTTCGATGAAAAGCACTTTTGCAAAAGTGTGCTCGGCCATTTCACTTTTGGTGAAATGGTCATTTGATAAATAGTAAGGATCCCATTTGTAAATGTGTTTAATGTATAAATATGTACATAATCTGTAATGTGTATATATATATATATATATATATATATATATATATATATATATATATATATATAGATTCACTTCAGAAGCTTAAAATACTGAAATCTCGAATTTCAGTATCTTGAGCGCGAGAAGTCAAATCCACAAAACAACGAAAAGTAAAAACCACAAAATTCAAAACCTCGAATACCGGAAGTTTTGAATTTTGTGGTTTTACTACACACACACACACACACACACACACACACACACACACACACACACACACACACCATCCACCACACAAACACACACAATCACTTTACTACATGAAAGCAGGGGGGCAAGCCCCCCTGCACCCCTCATGTGGGAGGAAGCGCCCCTCATACCTCCCCTACTTAAATATTCTCACTCTGGTCGTGCTACATACAAACACACACAAAGCACCACCACACAAGCTACTTTCTCTTCACACACACACACTTCACAGCAACAAAACACACACCACAGCCCCTACCCAAACCCCTTAATACACACAAACGCACTTACCTTAATACATGACCATAGCGGAACTTTAGAAGCACAAAATTCAAAACCTCTGGTATTCAAGGTTTTGAATTTCATGCTTCAAAATTTTCGCTATTATGTGGATTCGGCTTCTTGGGCTCAAAATACTGAAATTTGACATTTCAGTATTTCTAAAAAAACCTACTCTCAATCTTACAGAGACGCTAAAGTTGGCAGCACATCCAACTTCCTGCTTCTGTTCCTGACTCATAGGTGGCTAGGAGAAGCAGGAGGAATTATGAGGAGTATAGGTGAGATAGAAGTGAGAGCAGAGAAAGAGAAACACAGTGTAAGCATGGAGGTGGTGGAGCATGTATGAGAGAGGCTGTTAGATGAAGGAAGCATGTCAGAAAGAGTGGAGAAGTAATTTGTATCAGCAGAAAAGAGAAAGGTGAAAGATGTGAAGGAAAGGAAGGCTGTTGAACCATCACAAGATTCAGAGTTTTTGTTTCAGGAAAGGCTGTTTAAGGGTGATAGTGAACCAGAGCAAGGATGTATTTTTACAACTGTCCAATCAAGAGGGTTGTGGGATGTCCACTTAAGAGATGTGTTGAGTCAGAGTAAATTGGACAGTGAGATGGCAGCTTCATGGGGAGAAATTATGGACATAATACAAGAGGTGAAGGTGAAAGAGATAGAAACAAAGAAGAACTTCTATGCTCAAAAGGTAAAAGAAGGAGAAAAGTGAGTGGAAGAAAAGAGAGAGAAGATAAGAAGAAATTTTTTTTGTAAGGTTGAGCAGCACAGAGGAAAAATAACTTAATAGTTGTAAGGGTTGGGACACAGTAATTGCAGCACTTGGTATTTCACCACAAAAGGTAAGAGCTTCTATACATATTAAGAAAAGAAGCACATTGTGAAATCCTATTTTAATATCTAATAGCCTGACTGTAGTACAGGGAGGAAAAAAGGAAACAGGATTTTTGGATAATTTAGCTATGTGGGTAGAAGCACAGGAAAAGGAGGGATATATAAGATTAGATAAAGGCATTGAGACTTAATTGAAAAAACTTAGATGAGGAAGACAGAAAGGAGATTAAGCATTATGGAAAGAGCATGTGAATATGAGAATGTTTTATGAAAATTGGATGAATTGGCGGATAAACTTTAAATAAAAATATAAAAAATTGTTTTATGGAATATCAAGTAAGGAGAAAGAGGAAAAAGAAATTAAAATATAAGCAAATGAGTCAGGAGGTGTTTAAAGAAATAGAAAAAAGATAAGCGCTTATAAAGAGGAGAAAAATGTAACTGATATAAATCAGGGGAAGATTACAAAATGTTATATAAGCAAATATATTTTTACAAGGGAAGAACCATATTTAAATAAAATTGTAAGAGAAAATAAGAATAATAGAGATACTGAAGAATAATGAAGGAGAGACAGTGAATACACAAGAAAAAATACTTGAAGAAATAAGAAAGTATATTGAAAATACATTTAAAAAGGGATATAGAAGGGAGGCAGAAATGGAAAATTAAAAAATTACGTAAAAAGAATAATAGGAGTATGGAAAAATATAAGTATGAATTTAATGTAATTTTAAAGGAATGAAAAATGGAAAAAGCCACGAGGATAGATGGTGTTGAGTATTCTATGTATTATAATATGGAACAAGCAGTGTATTTCATGGAAGTATTAAATGAAGGATTAGAAAAAGAAATATGTACAGGGGTATGAAATTTATATGGAAAAAATGAGAAAAAGAGGACATAATAAATTAGAGACCAATAGTGTTGAATAATACAGATTATAAGATATTTACGGGAATAACAGGGAAAAGGTTAAGAAATAGTGCAGATAAATTACTTGATATGATTTTCAGTAAGAAAGAGAAAGGAAGTCAAGATTTATTGTGGATATTGAGAGAGGTGATAGATGATGTTATAAATAAAGAGGTGGAAACTAAAGTTATGGTGGGAAATGTAAGTAAAGCATTTGACAGAATGGAATATGATGTCTTGTTGGATACATTAAGATAATGTAGTATAAATTATAAAATATTTATGTCAGTATATGAAAATAATAATGTGAGAGTGATACTAAATGGATGGCTAAGTGAAAAAATAGAATGTGGGATAAGGCAGGGATATCCAGCAAGCAGCATTTTATGTGCACTAGTTATGAACGTAGTAGTTAGTAACATGAATAGAGTGCTGAAAATAGCAAGATATAATATAACAAGAGATATTCAAATTCCAATGATTCTTACTTATGCAGCTTATATAGTTTTAGTCATGATGAACAAGGAATGAATGAAAGAAGGTATCAAAAATTTAAATCAGTATTTGAAAATACTTGGTCTATGTATAAATAAAGACACAAGTAGTAGTGTTGGGTCAACAGATAGTATGAAAGGAATTCAATTTAGTGAGTTTACAGATATATTAGGAATAAAATTTGGGACAAAATATATATGAAAAGCAGTGGGAGCGAATAATACAGAAATTAAGATAAGTTTGCATGTTTTGGAAGTCATATAAACTGTCATATAAGAAAAAAAGTGTATTTGATAAATGTGATACTTTTAGGTAAAATTGCTTATTTATCAGGTGTTTATATGATTCCATCTAAATTTTAAAAAGAGTTATTGTCTATTGTATTCTCATCTATATGGGGATCCAGGTTGAATCCAGTTAGGAGAGGGATTTTGTATTTTAAAAAGAAGAGGGAGGACTGGGATTGATTAACTCAGTTGTTCATGCAGCTTCATTGAATCTTTACTAAGTTTTGGTAGGACTGAAAGAAAAACATAAGAATTTAATAAATGTAATTATGGAAGACAAGTATAAGATTTGTTCAGAGAAAATAAGTTCTGGGAAAAGAGGGAAATTTTTTTTGTAAATGAAAATATGAAATAGTATCAGAATAAATTTCTTATGGAAATTGAATATAAAAAATGTAGGAATAAATAAAAAAGAATGGTATTGTAATATAATGAATGAAAACTATTATGTATACCCATGGAAGCATTTAAGGAATGAAGAAAGAAAGGAAAGTGATTAGGACAAGACATGCATAGTGCAGAAAAATTTATGAATGCAATGATTTTATGTGGAGATTGACAACAGGTAAACTGACGGTTAAAGGCAACATGCCTTATAAAATAATACAAGACAGGATGTATAATTATTGTGGTGACGTTAAGACAACAAAGCATGTTTTTCTAAATTGTTCAAGAGTAAAAGAATTATGGACACAAGTATGTGAAATATGATTTTGAAAGATTTTAAATCTGTTGAAGATATAAATATGAAAATGATGGAATATGGGTACTATGGCAACAAAACACAAAAAGAGGTGAAAGACTGATAAAAAATTGTTTTATGTTTCATGGACAATATGGAATCATAGACTGAATGAAATTAAATTCAATGGCAAATGGGTATTGTCTGAAATGTTGAAAAAGATACATTTTTGGTTGTGGAAAAAAGAGTGGGAGGATAATTAACATATATGAAACTGTATGGTAGATGAAAAATGTAAATAGTAATAATCTACAATATGTAAATACTGTGTAGGTTGTGTTAATCAATAAAGGACCCTTACTCTTTTTGAAAGGTGCAAGGAGATGCATAGGTTCATAGGTGTATACTTGGCTAACAACTTTTAGGACCCTTATAAGTCTAGCCATGGAACACAAATGTAACCAACAAATTTAATTCATATATGGAGTGAATTACTGACTGCCTCTGTCCGTCAGAGATATATGCACCAGACCAAGAATGAATTTAGGATTACCCATCCATTGGTCCAAATTGCACTTAAATAGGGATAGAGAGGAACTCAGCTTCACGGGTCTATATAAGTTCACAGAAAGTGTATTTCAGTGAACAACTAATCATCGACCCCTAATCAGTGAAAATCGATTCCGCGATTTGCTGAATTTACCAAGGGCAGAGAAGTAGTTGGCCAACTACATAACTTTGCCCTTAGTGCAATCTCAGAGTTTGTATATATAGTTGGGGGGTGTGGGGCTACAGCCACCACTTGGGTGGGTTCGATTTAATGAGATGTTGGTCTATTGTACTGGGGGGCAAGTATTTCCTTGCCCTTGGTAAATTCAACAAATTGCAAAGTGATCTTTGCTGATTAGGGGTTGATGATTAGGTGTTCGCTGAAATACATTTTTGGCAAACTAATATAGACTCCTGCTTCACATGTTTGGGGAGCCTGTTCAAGAGAATGGGGATTCCCTGAGAAATATATCCATCACTCCAATGTTTCCTATTTATTTCACAACAAAAATGTAGGTATTTTAATCTAGTACTTCTAATGCTGTTTCTTTTGGGGATGTGCAAAAGGTTCATCAAACAGGGTCCATGGAAGCCTTGCATGCCAGGCAAAGATCACTTCTCAGCAGTCTGTATGATACCAAGTAAAGAGACAGGGTTTTGAGGCAATCAGCATGGGACATTGTGTTTAACCCTTGTATTCATTTTGAAAGGAACCTTTGTGGATGTTCCATTTACTGCATATGTCTGGTCAGATAAATACTGATTTATACCCCTGTGTCAATAGATAGGTTGCCAGCTGGCTCACGGACAGAACCCACATGGTAAGAGTTGCAGGAGCTAGGTCTGACTCTAAACCAGTTACAAGTGGCATTCCTCAGGGCTCAGTCCTAGGACCCCTCCTGTTCGGCATATACTTCTCAGAGGTACAGGCAAGTACAGGAAGTCTGTGGCTGACCAAGTTCACAGACGACTGCAAACTAGGGGCTATAATTGACTCTCTAGCTGACACAGACATCCTCCAAAAGGGTCTCACTGAGACAGATACCTGGTGTCAAACCCATGGCCTCAAGCTAAATGCCAAAAAGTGCATAGTCATCCCCTTTAGAAAAAACAAAGTACCCACAAACTACCACATAGGTGGTAGCCCCCTAAATACAGAAGACAATAAGGGATTTGGGGACCCAAGTAGATAGTAATATCTCCTTTGATAATCGTATTGCCAAAGTGGTTAGAAAATCCTTTTATGTGGCCCACCTAATCACAAAAGTGTTTGCATCCAGATCAAAAGAGGTCATTGTGCCCCTCTACACATCACTCATCAGACCCATCATAGAGTACAATGCCCCATTTGGCATGTACCTTACAAGACACCTGCAACAGCTGGAAAGACCACAGAAGTACCTCACCAAGGGGATCACTGGCTTAAAACAAATGCCCTATGCAACTCGAATGAAAAAACTCCAGCTGTACTCGGTTGTATACCAACTAATCAGAGGTGATCTACGCCTGACATACAAGGCCATGTCCAACCAAGAATTGATGGATATGCTCCACCTAAAGAAAACCATATCCACTTGAGCCACACACTCTAGGGATCTAAACCTCACCACAACAATAAATAAAACATGCTGGAGGGATACAGTCATGTCCCAGAGACTTACCATGCTCTGGAACAAGATGCCAGTCTACATTAGGCAGAGCTCCTCGCTAACACTCTTCAAGAGAAACCTTGATGAGTGGATGGAAAACAGAAAGTTTACCCCAGGGATCACTTCAATGGCTCTGCTGGACAGAGGCACAGGAGACTAATATAAAGGGGTGGCAAAAGCGAACACATTCTGGCTAGGCTTATAAATGCCTTCAGGCAGATAGCCTAGTACCTACCTATGAACCTATGAACCTATACTCTTTGATAGATCTGATAAGGACCAAGTACAGTGGTATAAATGCCTCTCTGGACCTAGATGCCATGCCCTTGATTATAAGCTGATCAACATAGAAGAATTTTCTTTCTACCTTGGATGCATGTTGGTGAAAGACTAGGTTAGTATATACATATGTTCCCAGATCCCTGACTAGAGAATCAAGTTTTAGGGCTGTTTTAATGATGACATAGTTACTCTAGGTGGCAGACTCCTAAAATGGTACTAAAATACATTTATTGGTATTGAGTTTTAAGCCATAGCTTTAGCACCAACTGTTTTTCTGTGTTAGACCTTCCTGAAGGTTATTCTTATCTTGGGGAATTCAATGGTTGCTCTCAGTTTGCAATCATCTGTGAATCTGGTTAGCCACAGGCCTTTGAGACTGGCTTTGACATTTGAGAAATAGATGCCAAAGAGGAGTGGACCTGGCAGAGAGCCCTGGGGGACTCCACTGGTGGCTGGCCTTTATGTAGAGGGGGGTGCCACTGGTTCTAACCTCCTAAGTCCTATCAGTGAGCCAGCTAGCTACCCAGAATGTTATAAAGGGCTTTAGACCTAGTTCCATAAGTTTGTTGGCAATTCCTGAATAAGGTATTGTGTCAAATGCTTTAGCCAGATCTAGGTAGGCAGTATGCACCATTTCCCCTCATCCATTGTCTTAGTCTTTTCAAAGAAACTCACCAGATTCAGTAAGCATGACCTTCCATTGACAATGCCAGTCTGGGATGGATCCAGTCCCTGGAGGTCTCCTATGTCCTTGTTGATAACTTCCATGATAATTCTTTCCATGGCTTTGGAAATAAGACCAGTCATACAGATGGGTCTGTAGTTTCAAGGATTTGTTGAAGGTCTTCCCTTATATAGGGGATGACCATCACAGTCCTCCAGTCAAGTGGCACAAAGACTGTTTTAAAACTATAGTTAAATAATGACTCCAGGGAATCCTGATAAGTCGTATTTTAGACTATTCAGGAGGCATTCTGGGGTGTTATCAGGGTCCATTCAGGCCATGCTTTTGGCTTTGGCAACTGCAGCCAGTGCATGCTCTTCAGTTGTAGTTGGAGAGGTTCCTTTCTAGGGTATTTTTTGGGATGGTTGACAATTAGAGAGAGGTAAAGTTGGAACTGAATTTGTCCATTAAAATGTTCACTGTATGTTCTCAGGCTAAGTGAATGTGGCATCATTAACCAACAGTCCCACACATTGCTCTATGCTGCCCTTGAAGGTTCTGACATAGATGTAGAAGGTTTTATGGTTATGTTTCACTGAGCAGGCTATCATAACCTCAGTGCTGGCTCTGCTTGACCTAGTTAGCCCTCTTAGCTGCCTATTCAGTTTGGTGAGAGAGTTTTTAACTTTATGGGAATTACCTATCCTGATTTTTGCCATATTTGCTTTCCTTTTGTTCTATATCTTGATTAATTTGGGATGCCACTAAGGCAGTTTGTTTCTTGGGTTAGTCCTGGGGTTATTTCTGGTAGGTACAGCAGCCTCTGTGCAGCCACTGATGTGGTTGTGCAGAGTTTTTGAGATCAATTCAGCATAGGCTGTTGTGTTCTAAGGGTTTAGACAGGCACTGAATTTTGACAAACCATCAGTTAATAAAAGGTAATTACAGAAATGATTTTGATTTCAAAGGAGACAGCGTTATGGTTGGACCTTGCCAGGGAGGAAGAACCACTGCAGAAGGGATGCAGCATTCTCCCATATTTGTGATTATGAGGTCCAGTAATTTGGAGCCTGTAGTGGGCTTATTCACTATTTGGTCAAGGAAGTTCATATTTTCAAAGCCCAGGAATCTCTGTGCCTGTACATTTAAGGTTGTGTAGGATTCCCAGTTTGTAGAGGAGTATTTAAAGTCTCTCGTCAGTAGGGTGTTAAGTTGGATGGTAAGTGTCTCCAGTAGGTCCAAGTATGCATTGTGAGCTTATTGGGACATGGATGGTGACCTATAGCTTTCTAGGACAGGGTACAGGATTTTGTCTCTGGTGATCTTCATGTGGAGGAACTCCAACACATCATTCTGTTTGACTTCCCCTAGATGTATGCTTGTTATTGATGTATATTGAGAGATATCTCCACCATTAACCATTCTCTATGCAGCTACTGGTCTAAAAATGTGAAAGGTACTGAAACTTTGCACTGCCGGGGTACTCCCTGACACTTTAAAGTGTATCTCGGTAACTGCACAGATGTTTATATTCTCGACTGTGAGGAGTGTAGTTTTTTTTTTTTTAGGGTCCTGGCATTGAACAGTAATACTTTGCGGTAGTTCAATTGAGTTGATTTTTCTATGTCTGTAGGTCTGTCAATTTGTCATTGTCTAAAAAAGCAGTACGGAGGTGGATAAAGTTTCAGTCAGCATTTGAAGACCTAGACAGGAAAAGTACAGACCATCTTTGGTGAAGCAATGTGGTCTGTTAATCATGTCCTTCCAAACTGAAATTTATTGAATCCCCTTAGAATGACACCAGAAAGACAGCCAGTTGTTGAAATCAGTCATTTTTTTTTTGCTCATGTTCTGGCATCATCCTCAGTGTTGTAATACGTTGCTCAATGCATTGTGACATCATCCTCAGTGATGGTAATATGCTGCTCAATGCATTGCGACATCATCCTCAGTGATGCAATATGCTGTTCAGTGCTGGACTCATACCAGCCTGAGACACATAGTTTGAGAGATCCATAATGTCTCTCTTCATATAGTCCAGGTACATCGCAGGCCATTTGCACCTACATGGACAATGATGGAATCCTACTGTACCTGTAGCTTAATGCCTTGAGTGCAGGTGTGATTTAGTAAATCCTGGCTCCAGATAAGCAGCTAACAGTTCTCTTCTCCTTGTTCAGCCTTGTTAGAGGGACATCAGTACCTCTTATAATGGAGTCCCCTATGATGAACCATTATCTTCTCCTTGTTCAGCCTGGTTAGGGGGACATCAGTATCTCTTATAATGGAGTCCCCAATGATGAACCATTATCTTCTCCTTGTTCAGCCTGGTTAGGGGGACATCAGTATCTCTTATAATGGAGTCCCCAATGATGAACCATTATCTTCTCCTTGTTCAGCCTGGTTAGAGGGACATCAGTACCTCTTATAATGGAGTCCCCAATGATGAACCATTATCTTCTCCTTGTTCGGTCTGGTTAGAGGGACATAAGTACCTCTTATAATGGAGTCCCCTATGATGACCATTAACTGGAAAAACTAATCATGTACCAACTATTTTGCTCAACGTTTTCTAGAATTCATAAATTCCAACGCCTTGGATCAACTTATTCACACCCCCACCAGGGGCAGCAATATCCTAGACCTGGTCATTACCAACATGGGAAACCAGTGTTCCACACCAGAGGTCAATTCCTCGTTGGTCAGATCCGACCACAAGCTAATCAGCCTAGACATCCACATCCCACCCCCAGCCCCAATTAGGGAAACCATCGTAAAAAACTTCTCAAAAGCCAACTTCACACTTCTTAAGACAGAAGTGGCAAACTTCATGACACCCATGCAGACAGACAATAGAGGTATGACTGCCAAATCCTACACAAATGCACTTTATAAGCACTTACACGAGTGCATGGATCATGCTATCCCTAATAGAACCAAGATGTTATCCTCTAAAAAAAGGAAGCCAATCTGGTGGTCCTCTGCCATAAACAAACTCTACAACAGAAGAAAGAAACTGTTGCAAAAAATAGTAAAATCTCATGACTGAAGGAACTCCCTGGTCAACCTCAATAAGAAGCTGAGATCCCTCATAAAATCCTCCAAAGCTAGTTACGAAAACAAAATTGCCACTGACTCTAAAGGCAACCACAAAGCATTCTATAGCTATGTCAAGAATCTAAATGGGAACACTCAGATCTGCTCTGAGTTACAGCATAATGGCACTAAATATACAGAACCAACTAATATTGCCAACATCCTAGCAGATAGGTTCAGTGCTAACTTTACCCCCCTCTCACTCCCTAGAGGGCCCATCTCTATACCGGAAGAATGCAAAGTTCCTATAATCACGACTGCACAGGTAAAAAACACACTCTCCAAAGCCAAGAACACAGCATCCATGGGACCTGACAATATCCCAGGCTGCGTTCTACACGAACTACAGAATGAACTGGCACCCTACCTAAGTACCATGTTCAATCATAGCCTCATCTCAGGCTTTGTACCCACTGAATGGTGCACCGCAACAGTTATCCCACTTCACAAAGGGGGAGCCATGATGGAGCCCGGGAACTACCGCCCCATTAGCCTGATGAGCCTGGTCTGCAAGGCCATGGAATGTATCATCATGGAACTCATAAACAAAGACATTGGTAATCTCCAAACTCTGGACCCTACTCAGTTTAGATTTGTAAAAGGCAGATCATGTCTCCTAAACCTGACTGACCTCTTTGAAGCAGTCACCAAAGCCATAGATGAGGGTAAAATGATTCACACAGCTTATCTAGATCTCGCCAAGGCTTTCGACACCATCTCCCACTCTGGAATTATAGATAAGCTCACTAAACTAGGTATAAATCCCTATGTCACAAAATGGGTTGCCAACTGGCTCACGGACAGAACCCACACTGTGAAAGTAGCGGATTCCAAATCCGACATCAGACCAGTGACAAGTGGAGTACCACAGGGTTCAGTCCTGGGTCCTCTCCTGTTTGGTATCTACTTCTCTGAAGTGCAGGCCAACACAGAAGGTCTTTGGCTAACAAAGTTTGCAGATGACTGCAAACTAGGAGTCATAATCAAAACTCCTAACGATGTGGACAAACTACAAAAGGGCCTCACTGAGACAGATACCTGGTGTCAAAGCCATGGCCTGAAGCTCAATGCCAAAAAGTGTATTGTCATCCCCTTTGGTAAAAACTCTATACCCATGAACTACCACATAGCTGGTAGTCTACTTAATGCTGAAAATGTGATGAGACCTTGGGACACAGGTGGACAGTAGTCTCTCCTTTGATAATCACATTGCCACAGTGGTCAGGAAATCCTTCTACGTGGCTCATCTCATCACAAAAGGATTCTCATCCAGAAAAAAAAGAGGTCATTGTTCCCCTCTACTCATCATTCATTAGACCCATTATAGAATACAATGCCCCTTTTGGTATGTACCTCACAAGACATCTATAACAACTGGAAAGGCCACAGAAATACCTCACAAAGAGGATTACTGGCCTCAAACAGATGCCCTATGCAGACCATCTAAAAAAATTACAGCTTTACTCCATCGCATATCGCCTACTCAGGGGCGATCTCTGCCTAACATACAAAGCTATGTCAAACCCAGAGCTGTTGGACATGCTCCACTTAAAGAAATCCCAATCCCTCCAAGCTACACACTCTAGGGACCTTAACCTTGTCACCACAATAAACAGAACATGCTGGAGGGATAGATTCCTGTCCCAGAGACTTCCCATACTCTGGAACAGACTACCTATCAATCCCAAACAGAGCTCCTCATTAGCACTCTTCAAGAAACATCTTGATGATTGGATGGGAAATGGGAAATTCACCCCGGGGATCACTTCTGTGGCTCTACACGACAGGGGCACAGGAAAATAATTTTCTTGGGTGGCAAAAGCCAGGGTACATTTTTTGGCTAGGCTTGTATGGGCCCTAGGGCCGATAGCCTAGTACCTACCTATGAACCTATGAACCATTATCTTCTCCTTATTCAGCCTGGTTAGAAGGACATCTGTACCTCTTACAGTGGAGTCCCCTATGATGAACCATTATCTTCTCCTTGTTCATCCTGGTTAGAGGGACATCAGTAACTCTTACAATGGAGTCCTCTATGATTAACCATTATCTTCTCCTTGTTCAGCCTGGTTAGAGGGACATCAGTACCTCTTATAATGGAGTCCCCTATGATGAACCATTATCTTCTCCTTGTTCAGCATGGTTAGAGGGACATCTGTACCTCTTATAATGGAGGCCCCTATGATGAACCATTATCTTCTCCTTGTTCAGCCTGGTTAGGGGGACATCAGTACCTCTTATAATGGAGTCCCCTATGATGAACCATTATCTTCTCCTTGTTCAGCCTGGTTAGGGGGACATCAGTACCTCTTATAATGGAGTCCCCTATGATGAACCATTATCTTCTCCTTGTTCAGCCTGGTTAGAGGGGCATCAGTACCTCTTATAATGGAGTCCCCTATGATGAACCATTATCTTCTCCTTGTTCATCCTGGTTAGAGGGACATCAGTACCTCTTATAATGGAGTCCCCTATGATGAACCATTATCGTCTCCTTGTTCATCCTGGTTAGAGGGACATCAGTACCTCTTATAATGGAGTTCCCTATGATGAACCATCATCGTCTCCTTGTTCAGCCTGGTTAGAGGGACATCAGTACCTCTTGTAATGGAGTCCCCTATGATGAACCATTATCTTCTCCTTGTTCAACCTGGTTAGAGGGACATCAGTACCTCTTATAATGGAGTCCCCTATGATGAACCATTATCTTCTCCTTGTTCAACCTGGTTAGAGGGACATCAGTACCTCTTATAATGGAGTCCCCTATGATGAACCATTATCTTCTCCTTGTTCATCCTGGTTAGAGGGACATCAGTACCTCTTATAATGGAGTCCCCTATGATGAACCATTATCGTCTCCTTGTTCAGCATGGTTAGAGGGGCATCAGTACCTCTTATAATGGAGTCCCCTATGATGAACCATTATCCTCTCCTTATTCAGCCTGGTTAGACGGACATCAGTACCTCTTATAATGGAGTCCCCTATGATGAAGCATTATCTTCTCCTTATTCAACCTGGTTAGAGGGACATCAGTACCTCTTATAATGGAGTCCCCTATGATAAAGCATTATCTTCTCCTTGTTCAGCCTGGTTAGAGGGACATCAGTATCTCTTATAACGGAGTCCCCTATGATGAAGCATTATCTTCTCCTTGTTCAGCCTGGTTAGAGCGACATCAGTACCTCTTATAATGGAGTCCCCTATGATGAACCATTATCTTCTCCTTGTTCAGCCTGGTTAGAGGGACATCAGTGCTTGTTATAATGGAGTCCCCTATGATGAACCATTATCTTCTCCTTGTTCAGCCTGGTTAGAGGGACATCAATACCTCTTACAGTGGAGTCCCCTATGATGAACCATTATCTTCTCCTTGTTCAGCATGGTTAGAGGGGCATCAGTACCTCTTATAATGGAGTCCCCTATGATGAAGCATTATCTTCTCCTTGTTCAGCCTGGTTAGAGGGACATCAGTACCTCTTATAATGGAGTCCCCTATGATGAACCATTATCTTCTCCTTGTTCAGCCTGGTTAGAGGGACATCAGTACCTCTTATAATGGAGTCCCCTATGATGAACCATTATCTTCTCCTTATTCAACCTGGTTAGAGCGACATCAGTACCTCTTATAATGGAGTCCCCTATGATGAACCATTATCTTCTCCTTGTTCAGCCTGGTTAGAGGGACATCAGTACCTCTTATAATGGAGTCCCCTATGATGAACCATTATCTTCTCCTTGTTCAGCCTGGTTAGAGGGACATCAGTACCTCTTATAATGGAGTCCCCTATGATGAACCATTATCTTCTCCTTATTCAACCTGGTTAGAGCGACATCAGTACCTCTTATAATGGAGTCCCCTATGATGAACCATTATCTTCTCCTTGTTCAGCCTGGTTAGAGGGACATCGGTGCTTCTTAAAATGGAGTCCCCTATGATGAACCATTATCTTCTCCTTGTTCAACCTGGTTAGAGAGACATCAGTGCTTCTTATAATGGAGTCCCCTATGATGAACCATTATCTTCTCCTTGTTCAGCCTGGTTAGAGGGACATCAGTACCTCTTATAATGGAGTCCCCCTATGATGAACCATTTTCGTCTCCTTGTTGAGTCTGGTTAGAGGGGGATCAGTGTATCTTACAACAGAGTCCCCTATGATGAGGGTCCTGGGAAATGTGTTTGTTGGCCTTAAGGGCTTAGTGTTTGGGGCTCAACTGAGAGTGGCAATATGTGTAGTGTTAGGTGTTTTTTTTCTTAGTGTCTTTGGGTATGCTGAGGCATGGCTTTGACAAAGGGAGGTCTAGACAATCTTTGCTGTTTAGGAAGATTGCTTTTAAGTGCCTCAGCATACATTAGTCTATGTGTGTGTTATGTGCTGTGTGAGGTGGGAGTTGTGTGCATGATTTCAACAACCTGATATGTGCTACTGCTTATGTAGGAGAGTTTAGTCTCCAATGTCATTCTATAAGTCCACATCTCACATAATGTGTATGCTTTTTTAAGGCTTAAGTGGTTGTTGGTAAATATGAGACAATTACTACATTGTCTCAAGATGTCCATACCTACCAAGCCGACTCCAGAGAAGTTAGGGAATTGCATATCCATACTGTTCAGGCCTTTGATTGGTGAGCTACAAGGCAGTGGTGGACTGGAGTTAGAAAGCATTTATGGGTGCTTTGCTGGTGCAGACTAATAAGGGTGCTTAATTAGGGCAGACTATGCTAAACAGTACTAAATTCTACTAACTTTAATGTTTACTTAATGCCGAATTCTAGTAATTCTGTAGGTATTGCCACTCAACTAGCTGCTTTAAGGTTGTCAGAGCACAAAGTATTTGCTCTATATTGCTGCTTTACAGGGTACAGTTTTATGGAGTCTTCTACAGGGACAATTTGCTTTCTAGGTGTTTGCTACTGTACAGTGCACTGCTAACCATCTGGCAGTAGGATTAGAGCAATGGTCCCCAACCACCAAGCCGCAGACCAGTACCGGGCTGTAGATAATTTGGTACCAGGCCACCAGGCATGGAGTGAAACAAAAAAGTGAATGTGTGTATGTATGTATGTATATGAGTGTGTTTATGTGTCTGTCTGTGTGTGAGTGAATGCGTGCATTAAAGCAGAATATATGTGTATGTGAAAGAAGAACAGACTGTGTGTGTATGAGATAGAGTGAGCGGTGAGATTGACTGAGCCATTATTATACATTTGCTATGCAGCGCATTTGCTGTTTAGCGAGTATAAAATAAAAGTCAAGGAAACCAAAAAAAGTGTGTGCGTGTGTCTGTGTGTGTGTGTATGTGTATGTTTCTGTCTGCATGTGTGAGTGAATGAGTGCATGAAAGCAGAATGTGTGTGTGTGTGTGTGTGTGTGTGTGTGTGTGTGTGTGTGTGTGTGTGTGTGTGTGTGTGTATATGCGTGTTTGTCTGCATGTGTGAGTGAATACATGCATGAAAGCAGAAGAGACTGTGTGTGTGTGTGTGTGTGTGTGTGTGTGTGTGTGTGTGTGTGTGTGTGTGTGTGAGAGAGAGAGAGAGAGAGAGAGATAGTGAAGTGTGAGAGTGATCCCTGGCAGCAGCAGCAATGAGGTTTGCATACCTCTAGATCATACTACTCAACCTCTTGCGCAATAAATCTGGACACATAACTCTTGACCTCTTAGAGCAAGAAATCTGGACAAAGCCAAAAATGATGTGGAAACAAAGTCCCAGAAATAGGGACACTTTTAAGTAAAAAAAAAAAAAAATGGCAGTGCCCTGTGTGTAAGCGGCTGCTTTGGATCCCTACAGAAAAGTGCAGTATTTGTCTTGCTTTTCATCAAGAATCAAAGGTATGATTAACTGCAATGCTGAGAATATTCTGGAAATTGGATCTCATACCTCACTGTGCTGCATGTTTGATGAACTTCTAGCAGAGAGGCCTGTAAACTCAAACACACTCCAGGAACTCCTGCAGCTTGGAATCTTACTGGAACATGGTAAAAACTGCAGAAACCTGTCAAATCTGTCTAACCAGTTGACAATTGGCCATGGGAAGCATATTAAAAGGAAAATATTTGAAAGATCAAGAAAGAGAGGCTGTAGAGCAGGAATTAAGGCCAGACTGGAAAGAAATCCACACAGGCCTGCACCTCCCTCCATACTGCTGGAGAATTTACGCTCCCTGAAGAGCAGGATGGACTACTTAAGGATGGGTCTACAGGCCTGCACCTCCTTCCATGCTGCTGTTGAATGTACGCTCCCTGAAGAGCAGGATGGACTACTTAAGGATGGATCTACAGGTCTGCACCTCCTTCCATGCTGCTGGTGAATGTACACTCAGTGGAGAGCAGGATGGACTACTTAAGGATGGATCTACAGGCCTGCACCTCCTTCCATGCTGCTGGTGAATGTACGCTCACTGAAGAGCAGGATGGACTACTTAAGGATGGATCTACAGGCCTGCACCTCCTTCCATGCTGCTGGTGAATGTACGCTCACTGAAGAGCAGGATGGATCTTCAGGCCTGCACCTCCTTCCATGCTGCTGGTGAATGTACGCTCACTGGAGAGCAGGATGGACTACTTAAGGATGGATCTACAGGCCTGCACCTCCTTCCATGCTGCTGGCGAATATACACTCACTAGAGAACAGGATGGACTACTTAAGAATGGATCTACAGGCCTGCACCTCTTTCCATGCTGCTGGTGAATGTACGCTCACTGAAGAGCAGGATGGACTACTTAAGGATGAATCTTTGCACTCAGTCTAATGCGAGGAATAGTTTAATAGTTATTTACTTGTGTTCATTGAAATTTGGCTGAACTGCAGTATAAATGATAGTACAATATACGTGGAGGAGATGTCATTATTTCGTGCTGACAGAACTCAGTCTCTTTGTGGCAAATCTTGTGGAGGGGTGTTTGTGTGTATATCAACAACATTTGGTGTACAAACTGAAATAATTGCCTCTCACTGCTCAGAGAACATTGAGTTCATGTCACTAAAATGCAGACCCTTCTACTTGCCTAGGGAATTCAGTGGGGTGAGCATAACAGCTGTTTACATCCCCCTAGTGCTAATACCAGCATGGCATTGAACATTCTGTATCTGTCAATAAATGACCACCAGAATAAGAACCCTAAGTTTGCCCATATAACTGCAGGTGATTTCAATCAAGGTGACTTGAAATCCGTATTATCCCATTACCCTCAACATGTGAACTATGCACCAAGAGGGGTGACCACTCTGGATAAGGTGTACACAAATGTAAAACTGGCCTACAAAGCAGTACCTTATCCACATCGGGGCAACTCAGACCATCTGGTCATGCTGCTTTCTGCATACACACCACTGCTGGAAAGGGACAAACCTACAACCAAATAAGTAAGGATATGGTCTTGTCACTATAGGACTGCTTCAAATGTACAAACAGGTTGGTGTTTAGAGAGGCAGCTGTAAAGAACCACCATATTTACCTGGAGGAGTATACAGAATCTGTAATGGCCTGTATTTCAAAATGTGTTGATGACGTAACAGTCATCAAATGCATCACCATGCATGCTAATCAGAAACCCAAGCTATCTGGTAAAGTGTACGCACTCCTAAAAGCACAAAATGCTACATTTATATCAAAAGACAAGGATGCCGTAAGAGTAGCCAGAGCAAATCTAAGTTGAGGTATAAAGGAGGCTAAGTGGACCTACAGGTGTAAAATTCAGGGACACTACTTCAACCAAAGGAATCCAGATGTCTCTGGCAAGGCATTCAAGCCATAACCATTTACAGGCCTACATCCTCCCCATGTGATGACAACACAGAATTTCTGAACAAACCAAACACCTACTTAAGCAGATTTGATATGGACAACAACACTGTGCCAAATAAGCTCCCTGTCAAACAGGCTGAGAAGGTGCTATGTCTAAGAACATAAACCTCTATGGATTTACTCAAATCATAACTTCCCCAACCAGGACAGCAAAACCCAATAACAAGGAAAGTACCCTAGAGTGGATACTTGTCAATACCCATCTTCAGTTCTATAAATCAGGCACTTTGCCTGATGACCCAAGTGACCACTGTCTCACCTATGTAATCAAGCTCAAAGTAGACTGCTCCTACCAACCCACCTATAGAACATTAAGAAACAACAAAAATTTTATTCTCACCAAATTTCAAAATTAACTTAAGGCATGCAACTGGTCAGTACTAACAAGTCTCCCCCTAGATGAAGCAGTAGCATACTTTAACACCAAATTCCTTGCTACTCTTAACTCCCATGCTCCCAGCCGCTTTATTAGAACAAAGGTTAATATTACACCATGGCTTTCTAAAGATACCAAAACCAAAATTTCATTCTGAAACAAAGCATGGGCCACCTACCGAAAAAACAAAAGCCCCACTTGATCGACTAAGATTCGGACAGCTAAGGAATGACACTAAAAAATCCATAACCTTGGACAAAAAGAACTACTACTACTAACAAACCTCAAAAGTTCTGGGCAGGAATAAACAAACTACTCCACCCAGGCCAAACCGCCACCCCACCCCCCCCTCAGCTTCCCAACAAAATTCCCCAGTAGACATTGCTAATGACTTCAACAGCTTCTTCACAGAGACTATCCAGTCTCTAGCCAGTCAACTCTCTCCCAATGGCTCTAATTCTAATGTAGCCACACCCAGTACCCAAACATACTTTATCTTCCAACCTGTTCCTACTCAACTTACTCATGCCCTACTTAAGAAACTAAGACCCACCACCCTGGCTGCTGACCTCCTCCCAGCCGACTATCTGCAAAATGTTGCTGACACCATAGCATACCCCATCTCAATCTTGATCAACAGAGCTATATCTGAAGCTACTGTACCCACTATATGGAAAATCTCCCATGTCATACCTCCCCATAAAGGAGACAGTTCCACTGAACTGTCAAACTTTAGACCTATAGCTATTCTTTCACCTCTAGCTAAAATTATGGAGAAGTGTGTACACATACAGCTCATGCACTACCTCACATACAACAAACTGTTGTCCAACTTTCAGCATGGCTTTAAGCCATGCCACAGTATTACTTCTGCCCTCCTCTCTTTCTCTAACGTCATTAACCACAATCACAGTAATAACAAACTATCCTCAGCACTCTTTCTAGATATAGCCAAGGTTTTGACATGGTTGACCACAAAATGCTTATAAATACCTTGAAGGCCTTCTCTTTAAACAACCATGCACTCCAATGGTTTCAATCCTACCAGGCAGTCCTATGGCAGGACAAGCTGTCATCTCACCTACCCATCGAGTCCTCCAGAGCTCGATACTAGGACCCCTTCTTTTCTCCATCTTTATTCAACGAACTTCATTCAGTCATCCCAGATGCTACCTGCATTCAATATGCAGATGACTCCACCTTGATTTGTTCTGACACCTCACCAGCTGCTTTATTAACATTAACCCAAAATACCTTCAATACAGTGGAAAAATGACTCTCCAATCAACATTTAATCCTAAAGCCCAACAAAACTAAGCTGCTCTTCTTCTCCCCCACACGCAGGACCCCCCTGCCATCCTTCAACATAACCACTAACAATGGCACTATCATCTCCCCAGATGCCCAAACTCACCTACTGGGTGTCATAGTTGATAACAACCTGAAGTTTGATGCTCATATCAATCAAACTATCAAAACCATTTAATAAAAAACTTGGCTCTCTTTACAGAATCAAACCTTTCCTTACCCCACTTGCTAGAACTGCAATTGGCCATTCCCATCTACCATCAACTCTTCTCTACACCTCACCTCTATTCTCCAACTTAAACAAAACAGATCTTAATAAACTATCATCCTGCTATAACCACATTGCCAGATTTGCTACTGGCATAGCCTACCAGACACACCACTGTCACAACCTAAATCGCCTAGGATGGCTTGAACTGCCTAGCCTACTGCAGTTCAACCAGCTAATAGTGGCACATAAAGTCCTTTACCAACCAGAAAATACATCTGTACTAAAAAATATTATCAGCTCCTACACCAGCACCCACTGTGAACATCCACTAGACTCCTAGTTCAAACATACAAATCCAACTACTCAGCTGGGGACTCTCTGTTTGCCAACTCTGTTGGAAAAACATGGAACAGACTCCCAGTTGACTTGACCCTAGAACCCTCACTAACTCGATTCAAAAACAAACTCAAGAAATACTTCAAAACTCTTTGATTATGTCCTTGCACTAACCCCGACTGGTGACCTCTCTATTACTTAGGTGCCTTACCTTCAACTACTTCTAACTTTTTTCTACCACACCATTTCAGGAAGGGTCACTTGTACAACTGCTGCTCAATGTGTCTTAAACCTGAATGTAATGTTATGTATATCTAACTTTGAAAATAATGTTATGTTTTGTAAAGTGTTTTATAATAAGTTAGTACTATATGTGCTAAATGCTGGTATTGCTTATGACTGTAATCTGCTTGAAACTAGCGTTTACTAAATCTTCAATGTGTATTATTATCTTGGAGCTTTTCTCCCCAGGCCTCCGCTGAAAAAGGACATATATCCAGTTGGACTACCCGGTCAAAAAATGTAAACTAAATAAATAAATAAATGTTTTGAAAACCCTGAGGCAGGTAAACCCAAGAAAAGCAGCTAGTCCTGATAATATTATGGGATGGGTTCTAAGAGACTGTGTTACTCAACTGTCCACTGTACTAACAGATACATTCAACATATCCCTGTAACTGTCGATTATACTAACAAACATATTCAACACATCCCTGTAACTGTCCACTGTACTAACAGATACATTCAACACATCCTTGTAACTGTCGATTGTACTAACAGACATATTCAACACATCCCTGTAACTGTCCACTGTACTAACAGATATATTCAACACATCCCTACAACTGTCCACTGTACTAACAGATATATTCAAAACATCCCTGCAACTGCCCCCTGTACTAACAGATATATTCAACTCATCCCTGCAACTGTCCCCTGTACTAACAGATATATTCAACACATCCCTGCAACTGTCCCCTGTACTAACATATATATTCAACACATCCCTGTAACTGTCCACTGTACTAACAAATATATTCAACACATCCCTGCAACTGTCCACTGTACTAATAGATATATTTAACACATCCCTGTAACTGTCCCCTGTACTAACAGATATATTCAACTCATCCCTGCAACTGTCCCCTGTACTAACAGATATATTCAACATATCCCTGCAACTGTTCCCTGTACTAACAGATATATTCAACACATCCCTGCAACTGTCCACTGTACTAACAGATATATTTAACACATCCCTGTAACTGTCCCCTGTACTAACAGATATATTCAACACATCCCTGTAACTGTCCACTGTACTAACAAATATATTCAACACATCCCTGTAATTGTCCGCTGTACTAACAGATATATTCAGCACTTACTTGCAACTGTCCACTGTACTAACAGATATATTCAACACATCCCTGCAATTGTCCACTGTTGTTGTTGTGTCTTTCGGCTTTTCCCGGTTAGGGGGTCGCCACAGCGGAACTCCGATCCGCTAATGATTGGTAGTTGATTTTTACATGCCGAGTTACCAGCCCTGACGCACAACCTTCAACAAAGGTACGCCCATTCATGCATGTCTCCATGCAGAAGCCGCTCTAGCTGAGAATCGAACCGGACAGCGTCTTACTGTGAGGTGACAACGCTACTGCAACACCACCACCATGGGTACCCCACTGTACTAACAGATATATAGAACACATCCCTGTAACTGTCCCCTGCACTAACAGATATATTCAACACATCCCTGCAACTGTCCACTGTACTAACAGATATATTCAGCACATCCCTGCAACTGTCCAATGTAGTAACAGATATATTCAACACATCCCTGCAACTGTCCCCTGTACTAACAGATATATTCAACACAATTCAACACATCCCTGCAACTGTCCACTGTACTAACAGATATATTTAACACATCCCTGTAACTGTCCCCTGTACTAACAGATATATTCAACACATCCCTGTAACTGTCCACTGTACTAACAGATATATTCAACACATCCCTGTAACTGTCTGCTGTACTAACAGATATATTCAGCACTTCCTTGCAACTGTCCACTGTACTAACAGATATATTCAACACATCCTCGCAATTGTCCACTGTTGTTGTTGTGTCTTTCGGCTTTTACTGGTTAGGGGTCGCCACAGTGGAACTCCGATCCACTAATGATTGGTAGTTGATTTTTACATGCCAAGTTACCAGCCCTGATGCATAACCTTCAATGAAGGTACGCCCATTCACGCATGTCTCCACGCAGAAGCCGCTCTAGCTGAGAATCGAACCAGACAGCGTCTTACTGTGAGGCGACAACGCTACCGCAGCACCACCACCACGGGTACACCACTGTACTAACAGATATATAGAACACATCCCTGTAACTATCCCCTGTACTAAGAGATATATTCAACACATCCCTGCAACGGTCCACTGTACTAACAGATGTATTCAACACATCCCTGCAACTGTCCAATGTAATAACAGATATATTCAGCACATCCCTGCAACTGTCCACTGTACTAACAGATATATTCAGCACATCCCTGCAACTGTCCACTGTACTAACAGATATATTACACACACATATCCCTGCAACTGTCCACTGTACTAACAGATATATTCTACATGTCCCTGCAACTGTCCACTGTACTAACAGATATATTCAACACATCCCTGTAACTGTCCCCTGTGCTAACAGATATATTCAACTCATCCCTGCAACTGTCCCCTGTACTAACAGATATATTCAACACATCCCTGCAACTGTCCCCTGTACTAACAGATATATTCAACACATCCCTGCAACTGTCCACTGTACTAACAGATATATTTAACACATCCCTGTAACTGTCCCCTGTACTAACAGATATATTCAACACATCCCTGTAACTGTCCACTGTACTAACAGATATATTCAACACATCCCTGTAATTGTCCGCTGTACTAACAGATATATTCAGCACTTACTTGCAACTGTCCACTGTACTAACAGATATATTCAACACATCCCTGCAATTGTCCACTGTTGTTGTTGTGTCTTTCGGCTTTTCCCGGTTAGGGGGTCGCCACAGCGGAACTCCGATCCGCTAATGATTGGTAGTTGATTTTTACGTGCCGAGATACCAGCCCTGACGCACAACCTTCAACAAAGGTACGCCCATTCATGCATGTCTCCATGCAGAAGCCGCTCTAGCTGAGAATCGAACTGGACAGCGTCTTACTGTGAGGTGACAATGCTACTGCAACACCACCACCATGGGTACACCACTGTACTAATAGATATATAGAACACATCCCTGTAACTGTCCCCTGTACGAACAGATATATTCAACACATCCCTGCAACTGTCCACTGTACTAACAGATATATTCAGCACATCCCTGCAACTGTCCAATGTACTAACAGATATATTCAACACATCCCTGCAACTGTCCCCTGTACTAACAGATATATTCAACACAATTCAACACATCCCTGCAACTGTCCACTGTACTAACAGATATATTTAACACATCCCTGTAACTGTCCCCTGTACTAACAGATATATTCAACACAATTCAACACAT
This sequence comes from Protopterus annectens, assembly GCF_019279795.1. Taxonomy (NCBI): domain Eukaryota; kingdom Metazoa; phylum Chordata; order Ceratodontiformes; family Protopteridae; genus Protopterus; species Protopterus annectens. The sequence continues at coordinate 312,127,568 of NC_056744.1, forward strand.
CCCTGCAACTGTCCCCTGTACGAACAGATATATTCAACACATCCCTGCAACTGTCCACTGTACTAACAGATATATTCAGCACATCCCTGCAACTGTCCAATGTACTAACAGATATATTCAACACATCCCTGCAACTGTCCCCTGTACTAACAGATATATTCAACACAATTCAACACATCCCTGCAACTGTCCACTGTACTAACAGATATATTTAACACATCCCTGTAACTGTCCCCTGTACTAACAGATATATTCAACACATCCCTGTAACTGTCCACTGTACTAACAGATATATTCAACACATCCCTGTAACTGTCTGCTGTACTAACAGATATATTCAGCACTTCCTTGCAACTGTCCACTGTACTAACAGATATATTCAACACATCCTCGCAATTGTCCACTGTTGTTGTTGTGTCTTTCGGCTTTTACCGGTTAGGGGTCGCCACAGTGGAACTCCGATCCACTAATGATTGGTAGTTGATTTTTACATGCCAAGTTACCAGCCCTGATGCATAACCTTCAATGAAGGTACGCCCATTCACGCATGTCTCCACGCAGAAGCCGCTCTAGCTGAGAATCGAACCAGACAGCGTCTTACTGTGAGGCGACAACGCTACCGCAGCACCACCACCACGGGTACACCACTGTACTAACAGATATATAGAACACATCCCTGTAACTATCCCCTGTACTAAGAGATATATTCAACACATCCCTGCAACGGTCCACTGTACTAACAGATGTATTCAACACATCCCTGCAACTGTCCAATGTAATAACAGATATATTCAGCACATCCCTGCAACTGTCCACTGTACTAACAGATATATTCAGCACATTCCTGCAACTGTCCACTGTACTAACAGATATATTACACACACATATCCCTGCAACTGTCCACTGTACTAACAGATATATTCAACATGTCCCTGCAACTGTCCACTGTACTAACAGATATATTCAACACATCCCTGTAACTGTCCCCTGTACTAACAGATATATTCAGCACATCCCTGTAACTGTCCACTGTACTAACAGATATATTCAACACTTCCCTGCAACTGTCCACTGTACTAACAGATATATTCAACACATCCCTGAAATTGTCCACTGTACTAACAGATATATTCAACACATCCCTGCAACTGTCCCCTGTACTAACAGATATATTCAACACATCTCTGCAACTCTCCACTGTACTAACACATATATTCAACAATTCCCTGTAACTGTCCACTGTACTAACAGATATATTCAACACATCCCTGTAACTGTCCGCTGTACTAACAGATATATTCAACACATCCCTGTAGCTATCCACTGCACTAATGGATATATTCAAGGCATCCTTGTAACTATCCCCTGTACTAACAGACATATTCAACACATACCTGTAAATAGCCATTGTAGCCAGTTGCTTCAAAAATATGACAATCATTCCCTTACCAAAAAAATCCCAACTGACAAGCCTACATATTTACCAGCCAATTGCTCTTACATCAACAGTAATGAAATGTTTTGAGCGGCTGATCAAGAACCATATCTCTTCAAGTCTACCTGAAAGACTGGATACATTACAGTCTGCTTATTAATCTAACCACTGCATGGCTGCTGCAATAGCTATAGCACTTCATGAATCCTTGGCAAATCTAGAACAAGAACTGCTATGTCAGAATGCTGCTCATCGATTTTAGTTCCTACAACTGATGAAGTGTAATATTCTAAGTCAGGAGTGAGTCACCACTCCATACATGTACAATATGAACATCAGAATATATCATACTACAACTGATGAAGTGCAATATTCTAAGTCAGGAGTGAGTCACCACTCCATATATGTACAATATGAACATCAGAATATATCATAGTACAACTGATGAAGTGCAATATTCTAAGTTAGGACTGAGTCACCTCTCCATAGATGTACAATATGAACATCAGAATATATCATACTACAACTGATGAAGTGTAATATTCTAAGTCAGGAGTGAGTCACCACTCCATACATGTACAATATGAATATCAGAATATATCATACTATAACTGATGACGTGCAATATTCTAAGTCAGGAGTGAGTCACCACTCCATACATGTACAATATGAACATTAGAATATATCATAGTACAACTGATGAAGTGCAACATTCTAAGTCAGGAGTGAGTCACCACTCCATACATGTACAATATGAACATCAGAATATAACACACTACAACTGATGAAGTGTAATATTCTAAGTCCGGAGTGCGTCACCACTCCATACATGTACAATATGAACATCAGAATATATCATAGTACAACTGATGAAGTGCAATATTCTAAGTCAGGAGTGAGTCACCACTCCATACATGTACAATATGAACATCAGAATATATCATAGTAGAACTGATGAAGTGCAATATTCTAAGTCAGGAGTGAGTCACCACTCCATAGATGTACAATATGAGCATCAGAATATATCATACTGCAACTAATGAAGTGCAATATTCTAAGTCAAGAGTGAGTCACCACACCATACATGTACAATATGAACATCAGAATATATCATACTACAACTGTTGAAGTGCAATATTCAAAGTCAGGAGTGAGTCACCACTCCATACATGTACAATATGAACCTCAGAATATATCACACTACAACTGATGACGTGCAATATTCTAAGTCAGGCCTGAGCGACCACACAATACATGTACAATAAGAACATCAGAATATATCATACTACTACTGATGAAGTGCAATATTCTAAGTCAGGAGTGAGTCACAACTCCATAGATGTACAATATGAACATCAGAATATATCATACTACAACTGATGAAGTGCAATATTCTAAGTCAGGAGTGAGGCACCACACCATATATGCACAATATGAACATCAGAATATATTATACTACAACTGATGACATGCAATATTCTAAGTCAGGCCTGAGTCACCACACCATACATGTACAATATGAACATCAGAATATATCATACTACAACTGATGAAGTGCAATATTCTAAGTCAGGAGTGAGCCACCATTCCATACATGTACACTATGAACATCAGAATATATTATACTACAACTGATGAAGTGTAATATTCTAAGTCAGGAGTGAGTCACCACACCATGCATGTACAATATGAACATCAGAATATATTATACTACAACTGATGAAGTGCAATATTCTAAGTCAGGAGTGAGTCACCACTCCATACATGTACAATATGAACATAAGAATATATCATACTACAACTGATGAAGTGTAATATTTTAAGTCAGGAGTGAGTCACCACTCCATATATGTACAATATGAACATCAGAATATATCATACTACAACTGATGAAGTGCAATATTCTAAGTCAGGAGTGAGTCACCACACCTTACATGTACAATATGAACATCAGAATATATCATACTACAACTGATGAAGTGCAATATTCTAAGTCAAGAGTGAGTCACCACTTCATACATGTACAATATGAACATAAGAAAATATCATACTGCAACTGATGAAGTGTAATATTTTAAGTCAGGAGTGAGTCACCACACCATACATGTACCATATGAACATCAGAATATATCATACTACAACTGATGACGTGCAATATTCTAAGTAAGGCCTCAGCCACCACACAATACATGTACAATATGAAAATCAGAATATATCATACTACTACTGATGAAGTGCAATATTCTAAGTCAGGAGTGAGTCACAACTCCATAGATGTACAATATGAACATTAGAATATATCATACTACAACTGATGAAAAGCAATATTCTAAGTCAGGAGTGAGTCACCACTCCATACATGTACAATATGAACATCAGAATATATCATACTACAACTGATGACATGCAATATTCTAAGTCAGGAGTGAGTCACCACTCCATACATGTACAATATGAACATCAGAATATATCAGACTACAACTGATGAAGTGCAATATTCTAAGTCAGGAGTGAGTCACCACTCCATACATGTACAATATGAACATCAGAATATATCATACTACAACTGATGAAGTGCAATATTCTAAGTCAGGAGTGAGTCACCACACCATACATGTACAATATGAACATCAGAATATATCATACTACAACTGATGAAGTGTAATATTCTAAGTCAGGAGTGAGTCACCACTCCATACATGTACAATATGAACATCAGAATATATCATACTACAACTGATGAAGTGCAATATTCTAAGTCAGGAGTGAGTCACCACTCCATACATGTACAATATGAACATCAGAATATATCATACTACAACTGATGAAGTGCAATATTCTAAGTCAGGAGTGAGTCACCACTCCATACATGTACAATATGAACATCAGAATATATCATACTACAACTGATGAAGTGCAATATTCTAAGTCAGGAGTGAGTCACCACTCCATACATGTACAATATGAACATCAGAATATATCATACTACAACTGATGAAGTGCAATATTCTAAGTCAGGAGTGAGTCACCACGCCATACATGTACAATATGAACATCAGAATATATCATACTACAACTGATGACATGCAATATTCTAAGTCAGGCCTGAGTCACCACACCATACATGTACAATATGAACATCAGAATATATCATACTACAACTGATGAAGTGCAATATTCTAAGTCAGGAGTGAGTCACCAGTCCATACATGTACAATATGAACATCAGAATATATCATACTACAACTGATGAAGTGTAATATTCTAAGTCAGGAGTGAGTCACCACACCATACATGTACAATATGAACATCAGAATATATCATACTACAACTGATGAAGTGCAATATTCTAAGTCAGGAGTGAGTCACCACTCCATACATGTACAATATGAACATCAGAATATATCATACTACAACTGATGAAGTGCAATATTCTAAGTCAGGAGTGAGTCACCACACCATACATGTACAATATGAACATCAGAATATATCATACTACAACTGATGAAGTGCAATATTCTAAATCAGGAGTGAGTCACCACATACATGTACAATATGAACCTCAGAATATATCATACTACAACTGATGAAGTGCAATATTCTAAGTCAGGAGTGAGTCATCACTCCATACATGTACAATATGAACATCAGAATATATCATACTACAACTGATGAAGTGCAATATTCTAAGTCAGGAGTGACCACTCCATACATGTACAATATGAACATCAGAATATATCATACTACAACTGATGAAGTGCAATATTCTAAGTCAGGAGTGAGTCACCACACCATACATGTACAATATGAACATCAGAATATATCATACTACAACTGATGAAGTGCAATATTCTAAGTCAGGAGTGAGTCACCACTCCATACATGTACAATATGAACATCAGAATATATCATACTACAACTGATGAAGTGCAATATTCTAAGTCAGGAGTGAGTCACCACACCATACATGTACAATATGAACATCAGAATATATCATACTACAACTGATGAAGTGTAATATTCTAAGTCAGGAGTGAGTCACCACTCCATACATGTACAATATGAACATCAGAATATATCATACTACAACTGATGAAGTGTAATATTCTAAGTCAGGAGTGAGTCACCACTCCATACATGTACAATATGAACATCAGAATATATCATACTACAACTGATGAAGTGCAATATTCTAAGTCAGGAGTGAGTCACCACTCCATACATGTACAATATGAACATCAGAATATATCATACTACAACTGATGAAGTGCAATATTCTAAGTCAGGAGTGAGTCACCACTCCATACATGTACAATATGAACATCAGAATATATCATACTACAACTGATGAAGTGCAATATTCTAAGTCAGGAGTGAGTCACCACTCCATACATGTACAATATGAACATCAGAATATATCACACTACAACTGATGAAGTGCAATATTCTAAGTCAGGAGTGAGTCACCACTCCATACATGTACAATATGAACATCAGAATATATCATACTACAACTGATGAAGTGCAATATTCTAAGTCAGGAGTGAGTCACCACACCATACATGTGCAATATGAACATCAGAATATATCATACTACAACTGATGAAGTGCAATATTCTAAGTCAGAGTGAGTGACCACTCCATACATGTACAATATGAACATCAGAATATATCATACTACAACTGATGAAGTGCAATATTCTACGTCAGGAGTGAGTCACCACACCATACATGTACAATATGAACATCAGAATATATCATACTACAACTGATGAAGTGCAATATTCTAAGTCAGGAGTCACCACACCATACATGTACAATATGAACATCAGAATATATCATACTACAACTGATGAAGTGCAATATTCTAAGTCAGGAGTGAGTCACCACTCCATACATGTACAATATGAACATCAGAATATATCATACTACAACTGATGAAGTGCAATATTCTAAGTCAGGAGTGAGTCACCACTCCATACATGTACAATATGAACATCAGAATATATCATACTACAACTGATGAAGTGCAATATTCTAAGTCAGGAGTGAGTCACCACTCCATACATGTACAATATGAACATCAGAATATATCATACTACAACTGATGAAGTGCAATATTCTAAGTCAGGAGTGAGTCACCACTCCATACATGTACAATATGAACATCAGAATATATCATACTACAACTGATGAAGTGCAATATTCTAAGTCAGGAGTGAGTCACCACACCATACATGTACAATATGAACATCAGAATATATCATACTACAACTGATGAAGTGCAATATTCTAAGTCAGGAGTGAGTCACCACTCCATACATGTACAATATGAACATCAGAATATATCATACTACAACTGATGAAGTGCAATATTCTAAGTCAGGAGTGAGTCACCACTCCATACATGTACAATATGAACATCAGAATATATCATACTACAACTGATGAAGTGCAATATTCTAAGTCAGGAGTGAGTCACCACTCCATACATGTACAATATGAACATCAGAATATATCATACTACAACTGATGAAGTGCAATATTCTAAGTCAGGAGTGAGTCACCACTCCATACATGTACAATATGAACATCAGAATATATCATACTACAACTGATGAAGTGCAATATTCTAAGTCAGGAGTGAGTCACCACTCCATACATGTACAATATGAACATCAGAATATATCATACTACAACTGATGAAGTGCAATATTCTAAGTCAGGAGTGAGTCACCACTCCATACATGTACAATATGAACATCAGAATATATCATACTACAACTGATGAAGTGCAATATTCTAAGTCAGGAGTGAGTCACCACTCCATACATGTACAATATGAACATCAGAATATATCATACTACAACTGATGAAGTGCAATATTCTAAGTCAGGAGTGAGTCACCACTCCATACATGTACAATATGAACATCAGAATATATCATACTACAACTGATGAAGTGCAATATTCTAAGTCAGGAGTGAGTCACCACTCCATACATGTACAATATGAACATCAGAATATATCATACTACAACTGATGAAGTGCAATATTCTAAGTCAGGAGTGAGTCACCACACCATACATGTACAATATGAACATCAGAATATATCATACTACAACTGATGAAGTGCAATATTCTAAGTCAGGAGTGAGTCACCACTCCATACATGTACAATATGAACATCAGAATATATCATACTACAACTGATGAAGTGCAATATTCTAAGTCAGGAGTGAGTCACCACTCCATACATGTACAATATGAACATCAGAATATATCATACTACAACTGATGAAGTGCAATATTCTAAGTCAGGAGTGAGTCACCACACCATACATGTACAATATGAACATCAGAATATATCATACTACAACTGATGAAGTGCAATATTCTAAGTCAGGAGTGAGTCACCACTCCATACATGTACAATATGAACATCAGAATATATCATACTACAACTGATGAAGTGCAATATTCTAAGTCAGGAGTGAGTCACCACTCCATACATGTACAATATGAACATCAGAATATATCATACTACAACTGATGAAGTGCAATATTCTAAGTCAGGTGTAAGTCACCACACCATACATGTACAATATGAACATCAGAATATATCATACTACAACTGATGAAGTGCAATATTCTAAGTCAGGAGTGAGTCACCACTCCATACATGTACAATATGAACATCAGAATATATCATACTACAACTGATGACGTGCAATATTCTAAGTCAGGAGTGAGTCACCACACCATACATGTACAATATGAACATCAGAATATATCATACTACAACTGATGAAGTGCAATATTCTAAGTCAGGAGTGAGTCACCACACCATACATGTACAATATGAACATCAGAATATATCATACTACAACTGATGAAGTGCAATATTCTAAGTCAGGAGTGAGTCACCACTCCATACATGTACAATATGAACATCAGAATATATCATACTACAACTGATGAAGTGCAATATTCTAAGTCAGGAGTGAGTCACCACTCCATACATGTACAATATGAACATCAGAATATATCATACTACAACTGATGAAGTGCAATATTCTAAGTCAGGAGTGAGTCACCACTCCATACATGTACAATATGAACATCAGAATATATCATACTACAACTGATGAAGTGCAATATTCTAAGTCAGGAGTGAGTCACCACACCATACATGTACAATATGAACATCAGAATATATCATACTACAACTGATGAAGTGCAATATTCTAAGTCAGGAGTGAGTCACCACTCCATACATGTACAATATGAACATCAGAATATATCATACTACAACTGATGAAGTGCAATATTCTAAGTCAGGAGTGAGTCACCACTCCATACATGTACAATATGAACATCAGAATATATCATACTACAACTGATGAAGTGCAATATTCTAAGTCAGGAGTGAGTCACCACACCATACATGTACAATATGAACATCAGAATATATCATACTACAACTGATGAAGTGCAATATTCTAAGTCAGGAGTGAGTCACCACACCATACATGTACAATATGAACATCAGAATATATCATACTACAACTGATGAAGTGCAATATTCTAAGTCAGGAGTGAGTCACCACTCCATACATGTACAATATGAACATCAGAATATATCATACTACAACTGATGAAGTGCAATATTCTAAGTCAGGAGTGAGTCACCACTCCATACATGTACAATATGAACATCAGAATATATCATACTACAACTGATGAAGTGCAATATTCTAAGTCAGGAGTGAGTCACCACACCATACATGTACAATATGAACATCAGAATATATCATACTACAACTGATGAAGTGCAATATTCTAAGTCAGGAGTGAGTCACCACTCCATACATGTACAATATGAACATCAGAATATATCATACTACAACTGATGAAGTGCAATATTCTAAGTCAGGAGTGAGTCACCACACCATACATGTACAATATGAACATCAGAATATATCATACTACAACTGATGAAGTGCAATATTCTAAGTCAGGAGTGAGTCACCACTCCATACATGTACAATATGAACATCAGAATATATCATACTACAACTGATGAAGTGCAATATTCTAAGTCAGGAGTGAGTCACCACACCATACATGTACAATATGAACATCAGAATATATCATACTACAACTGATGAAGTGCAATATTCTAAGTCAGGAGTGAGTCACCACACCATACATGTACAATATGAACATCAGAATATATCATACTACAACTGATGAAGTGCAATATTCTAAGTCAGGAGTGAGTCACCACTCCATACATGTACAATATGAACATCAGAATATATCATACTACAACTGATGAAGTGCAATATTCTAAGTCAGGAGTGAGTCACCACTCCATACATGTACAATATGAACATCAGAATATATCATACTACAACTGATGAAGTGCAATATTCTAAGTCAGGAGTGAGTCACCACACCATACATGTACAATATGAACATCAGAATATATCATACTACAACTGATGAAGTGCAATATTCTAAGTCAGGAGTGAGTCACCACTCCATACATGTACAATATGAACATCAGAATATATCATACTACAACTGATGAAGTGCAATATTCTAAGTCAGGAGTGAGTCACCACTCCATACATGTACAATATGAACATCAGAATATATCATACTACAACTGATGAAGTGCAATATTCTAAGTCAGGAGTGAGTCACCACACCATACATGTACAATATGAACATCAGAATATATCATACTACAACTGATGAAGTGCAATATTCTAAGTCAGGAGTGAGTCACCACACCATACATGTACAATATGAACATCAGAATATATCATACTACAACTGATGAAGTGCAATATTCTAAGTCAGGAGTGAGTCACCACTCCATACATGTACAATATGAACATCAGAATATATCATACTACAACTGATGAAGTGCAATATTCTAAGTCAGGAGTGAGTCACCACACCATACATGTACAATATGAACATCAGAATATATCATACTACAACTGATGAAGTGCAATATTCTAAGTCAGGAGTGAGTCACCACACCATACATGTACAATATGAACATCAGAATATATCATACTACAACTGATGAAGTGCAATATTCTAAGTCAGGAGTGAGTCACCACTCCATACATGTACAATATGAACATCAGAATATATCATACTACAACTGATGAAGTGCAATATTCTAAGTCAGGAGTGAGTCACCACACCATACATGTACAATATGAACATCAGAATATATCATACTACAACTGATGAAGTGCAATATTCTAAGTCAGGAGTGAGTCACCACTCCATACATGTACAATATGAACATCAGAATATATCATACTACAACTGATGAAGTGCAATATTCTAAGTCAGGAGTGAGTCACCACTCCATACATGTACAATATGAACATCAGAATATATCATACTACAACTGATGAAGTGCAATATTCTAAGTCAGGAGTGAGTCACCACTCCATACATGTACAATATGAACATCAGAATATATCATACTACAACTGATGAAGTGCAATATTCTAAGTCAGGAGTGAGTCACCAGTCCATACATGTACAATATGAACATCAGAATATATCATACTACAACTGATGAAGTGCAATATTCTAAGTCAGGAGTGAGTCACCACACCATACATGTACAATATGAACATCAGAATATATCATACTACAACTGATGAAGTGCAATATTCTAAGTCAGGAGTGAGTCACCACACCATACATGTACAATATGAACATCAGAATATATCATACTACAACTGATGAAGTGCAATATTCTAAGTCAGGAGTGAGTCACCACTCCATACATGTACAATATGAACATCAGAATATATCATACTACAACTGATGAAGTGCAATATTCTAAGTCAGGAGTGAGTCACCACACCATACATGTACAATATGAACATCAGAATATATCATACTACAACTGATGAAGTGCAATATTCTAAGTCAGGAGTGAGTCACCACACCATACATGTACAATATGAACATCAGAATATATCATACTACAACTGATGAAGTGCAATATTCTAAGTCAGGAGTGAGTCACCACACCATACATGTACAATATGAACATCAGAATATATCATACTACAACTGATGAAGTGCAATATTCTAAGTCAGGAGTGAGTCACCACTCCATACATGTACAATATGAACATCAGAATATATCATACTACAACTGATGAAGTGCAATATTCTAAGTCAGGAGTGAGTCACCACTCCATACATGTACAATATGAACATCAGAATATATCATACTACAACTGATGAAGTGCAATATTCTAAGTCAGGAGTGAGTCACCACTCCATACATGTACAATATGAACATCAGAATATATCATACTACAACTGATGAAGTGCAATATTCTAAGTCAGGAGTGAGTCACCACACCATACATGTACAATATGAACATCAGAATATATCATACTACAACTGATGAAGTGCAATATTCTAAGTCAGGAGTGAGTCACCACTCCATACATGTACAATATGAACATCAGAATATATCATACTACAACTGATGAAGTGCAATATTCTAAGTCAGGAGTGAGTCACCACTCCATACATGTACAATATGAACATCAGAATATATCATACTACAACTGATGAAGTGCAATATTCTAAGTCAGGAGTGAGTCACCACTCCATACATGTACAATATGAACATCAGAATATATCATACTACAACTGATGAAGTGCAATATTCTAAGTCAGGAGTGAGTCACCACACCATACATGTACAATATGAACATCAGAATATATCATACTACAACTGATGAAGTGCAATATTCTAAGTCAGGAGTGAGTCACCACACCATACATGTACAATATGAACATCAGAATATATCATACTACAACTGATGAAGTGCAATATTCTAAGTCAGGAGTGAGTCACCACTCCATACATGTACAATATGAACATCAGAATATATCATACTACAACTGATGAAGTGCAATATTCTAAGTCAGGAGTGAGTCACCACACCATACATGTACAATATGAACATCAGAATATATCATACTACAACTGATGAAGTGCAATATTCTAAGTCAGGAGTGAGTCACCACTCCATACATGTACAATATGAACATCAGAATATATCATACTACAACTGATGAAGTGCAATATTCTAAGTCAGGAGTGAGTCACCACACCATACATGTACAATATGAACATCAGAATATATCATACTACAACTGATGAAGTGCAATATTCTAAGTCAGGAGTGAGTCACCACACCATACATGTACAATATGAACATCAGAATATATCATACTACAACTGATGAAGTGCAATATTCTAAGTCAGGAGTGAGTCACCACTCCATACATGTACAATATGAACATCAGAATATATCATACTACAACTGATGAAGTGCAATATTCTAAGTCAGGAGTGAGTCACCACACCATACATGTACAATATGAACATCAGAATATATCATACTACAACTGATGAAGTGCAATATTCTAAGTCAGGAGTGAGTCACCACACCATACATGTACAATATGAACATCAGAATATATCATACTACAACTGATGAAGTGCAATATTCTAAGTCAGGAGTGAGTCACCACACCATACATGTACAATATGAACATCAGAATATATCATACTACAACTGATGAAGTGCAATATTCTAAGTCAGGAGTGAGTCACCACTCCATACATGTACAATATGAACATCAGAATATATCATACTACAACTGATGAAGTGCAATATTCTAAGTCAGGAGTGAGTCACCACACCATACATGTACAATATGAACATCAGAATATATCATACTACAACTGATGAAGTGCAATATTCTAAGTCAGGAGTGAGTCACCACACCATACATGTACAATATGAACATCAGAATATATCATACTACAACTGATGAAGTGCAATATTCTAAGTCAGGAGTGAGTCACCACTCCATACATGTACAATATGAACATCAGAATATATCATACTACAACTGATGAAGTGCAATATTCTAAGTCAGGAGTGAGTCACCACTCCATACATGTACAATATGAACATCAGAATATATCATACTACAACTGATGAAGTGCAATATTCTAAGTCAGGAGTGAGTCACCACACCATACATGTACAATATGAACATCAGAATATATCATACTACAACTGATGAAGTGCAATATTCTAAGTCAGGAGTGAGTCACCACTCCATACATGTACAATATGAACATCAGAATATATCATACTACAACTGATGAAGTGCAATATTCTAAGTCAGGAGTGAGTCACCACTCCATACATGTACAATATGAACATCAGAATATATCATACTACAACTGATGAAGTGCAATATTCTAAGTCAGGAGTGAGTCACCACACCATACATGTACAATATGAACATCAGAATATATCATACTACAACTGATGAAGTGCAATATTCTAAGTCAGGAGTGAGTCACCACACCATACATGTACAATATGAACATCAGAATATATCATACTACAACTGATGAAGTGCAATATTCTAAGTCAGGAGTGAGTCACCACTCCATACATGTACAATATGAACATCAGAATATATCATACTACAACTGATGAAGTGCAATATTCTAAGTCAGGAGTGAGTCACCACACCATACATGTACAATATGAACATCAGAATATATCATACTACAACTGATGAAGTGCAATATTCTAAGTCAGGAGTGAGTCACCACTCCATACATGTACAATATGAACATCAGAATATATCATACTACAACTGATGAAGTGCAATATTCTAAGTCAGGAGTGAGTCACCACTCCATACATGTACAATATGAACATCAGAATATATCATACTACAACTGATGAAGTGCAATATTCTAAGTCAGGAGTGAGTCACCACTCCATACATGTACAATATGAACATCAGAATATATCATACTACAACTGATGAAGTGCAATATTCTAAGTCAGGAGTGAGTCACCACACCATACATGTACAATATGAACATCAGAATATATCATACTACAACTGATGAAGTGCAATATTCTAAGTCAGGAGTGAGTCACCACTCCATACATGTACAATATGAACATCAGAATATATCATACTACAACTGATGAAGTGCAATATTCTAAGTCAGGAGTGAGTCACCACACCATACATGTACAATATGAACATCAGAATATATCATACTACAACTGATGAAGTGCAATATTCTAAGTCAGGAGTGAGTCACCACACCATACATGTACAATATGAACATCAGAATATATCATACTACAACTGATGAAGTGCAATATTCTAAGTCAGGAGTGAGTCACCACACCATACATGTACAATATGAACATCAGAATATATCATACTACAACTGATGAAGTGCAATATTCTAAGTCAGGAGTGAGTCACCACTCCATACATGTACAATATGAACATCAGAATATATCATACTACAACTGATGAAGTGCAATATTCTAAGTCAGGAGTGAGTCACCACTCCATACATGTACAATATGAACATCAGAATATATCATACTACAACTGATGAAGTGCAATATTCTAAGTCAGGAGTGAGTCACCACTCCATACATGTACAATATGAACATCAGAATATATCATACTACAACTGATGAAGTGCAATATTCTAAGTCAGGAGTGAGTCACCACACCATACATGTACAATATGAACATCAGAATATATCATACTACAACTGATGAAGTGCAATATTCTAAGTCAGGAGTGAGTCACCACTCCATACATGTACAATATGAACATCAGAATATATCATACTACAACTGATGAAGTGCAATATTCTAAGTCAGGAGTGAGTCACCACTCCATACATGTACAATATGAACATCAGAATATATCATACTACAACTGATGAAGTGCAATATTCTAAGTCAGGAGTGAGTCACCACTCCATACATGTACAATATGAACATCAGAATATATCATACTACAACTGATGAAGTGCAATATTCTAAGTCAGGAGTGAGTCACCACACCATACATGTACAATATGAACATCAGAATATATCATACTACAACTGATGAAGTGCAATATTCTAAGTCAGGAGTGAGTCACCACACCATACATGTACAATATGAACATCAGAATATATCATACTACAACTGATGAAGTGCAATATTCTAAGTCAGGAGTGAGTCACCACACCATACATGTACAATATGAACATCAGAATATATCATACTACAACTGATGAAGTGCAATATTCTAAGTCAGGAGTGAGTCACCACACCATACATGTACAATATGAACATCAGAATATATCATACTACAACTGATGAAGTGCAATATTCTAAGTCAGGAGTGAGTCACCACACCATACATGTACAATATGAACATCAGAATATATCATACTACAACTGATGAAGTGCAATATTCTAAGTCAGGAGTGAGTCACCACTCCATACATGTACAATATGAACATCAGAATATATCATACTACAACTGATGAAGTGCAATATTCTAAGTCAGGAGTGAGTCACCACTCCATACATGTACAATATGAACATCAGAATATATCATACTACAACTGATGAAGTGCAATATTCTAAGTCAGGAGTGAGTCACCACACCATACATGTACAATATGAACATCAGAATATATCATACTACAACTGATGAAGTGCAATATTCTAAGTCAGGAGTGAGTCACCACTCCATACATGTACAATATGAACATCAGAATATATCATACTACAACTGATGAAGTGCAATATTCTAAGTCAGGAGTGAGTCACCACTCCATACATGTACAATATGAACATCAGAATATATCATACTACAACTGATGAAGTGCAATATTCTAAGTCAGGAGTGAGTCACCACTCCATACATGTACAATATGAACATCAGAATATATCATACTACAACTGATGAAGTGCAATATTCTAAGTCAGGAGTGAGTCACCACACCATACATGTACAATATGAACATCAGAATATATCATACTACAACTGATGAAGTGCAATATTCTAAGTCAGGAGTGAGTCACCACTCCATACATGTACAATATGAACATCAGAATATATCATACTACAACTGATGAAGTGCAATATTCTAAGTCAGGAGTGAGTCACCACACCATACATGTACAATATGAACATCAGAATATATCATACTACAACTGATGAAGTGCAATATTCTAAGTCAGGAGTGAGTCACCACACCATACATGTACAATATGAACATCAGAATATATCATACTACAACTGATGAAGTGCAATATTCTAAGTCAGGAGTGAGTCACCACTCCATACATGTACAATATGAACATCAGAATATATCATACTACAACTGATGAAGTGCAATATTCTAAGTCAGGAGTGAGTCACCACTCCATACATGTACAATATGAACATCAGAATATATCATACTACAACTGATGAAGTGCAATATTCTAAGTCAGGAGTGAGTCACCACACCATACATGTACAATATGAACATCAGAATATATCATACTACAACTGATGAAGTGCAATATTCTAAGTCAGGAGTGAGTCACCACACCATACATGTACAATATGAACATCAGAATATATCATACTACAACTGATGAAGTGCAATATTCTAAGTCAGGAGTGAGTCACCACACCATACATGTACAATATGAACATCAGAATATATCATACTACAACTGATGAAGTGCAATATTCTAAGTCAGGAGTGAGTCACCACACCATACATGTACAATATGAACATCAGAATATATCATACTACAACTGATGAAGTGCAATATTCTAAGTCAGGAGTGAGTCACCACTCCATACATGTACAATATGAACATCAGAATATATCATACTACAACTGATGAAGTGCAATATTCTAAGTCAGGAGTGAGTCACCACTCCATACATGTACAATATGAACATCAGAATATATCATACTACAACTGATGAAGTGCAATATTCTAAGTCAGGAGTGAGTCACCACTCCATACATGTACAATATGAACATCAGAATATATCATACTACAACTGATGAAGTGCAATATTCTAAGTCAGGAGTGAGTCACCACTCCATACATGTACAATATGAACATCAGAATATATCATACTACAACTGATGAAGTGCAATATTCTAAGTCAGGAGTGAGTCACCACTCCATACATGTACAATATGAACATCAGAATATATCATACTACAACTGATGAAGTGCAATATTCTAAGTCAGGAGTGAGTCACCACTCCATACATGTACAATATGAACATCAGAATATATCATACTACAACTGATGAAGTGCAATATTCTAAGTCAGGAGTGAGTCACCACACCATACATGTACAATATGAACATCAGAATATATCATACTACAACTGATGAAGTGCAATATTCTAAGTCAGGAGTGAGTCACCACACCATACATGTACAATATGAACATCAGAATATATCATACTACAACTGATGAAGTGCAATATTCTAAGTCAGGAGTGAGTCACCACACCATACATGTACAATATGAACATCAGAATATATCATACTACAACTGATGAAGTGCAATATTCTAAGTCAGGAGTGAGTCACCACACCATACATGTACAATATGAACATCAGAATATATCATACTACAACTGATGAAGTGCAATATTCTAAGTCAGGAGTGAGTCACCACACCATACATGTACAATATGAACATCAGAATATATCATACTACAACTGATGAAGTGCAATATTCTAAGTCAGGAGTGAGTCACCACTCCATACATGTACAATATGAACATCAGAATATATCATACTACAACTGATGAAGTGCAATATTCTAAGTCAGGAGTGAGTCACCACACCATACATGTACAATATGAACATCAGAATATATCATACTACAACTGATGAAGTGCAATATTCTAAGTCAGGAGTGAGTCACCACACCATACATGTACAATATGAACATCAGAATATATCATACTACAACTGATGAAGTGCAATATTCTAAGTCAGGAGTGAGTCACCACTCCATACATGTACAATATGAACATCAGAATATATCATACTACAACTGATGAAGTGCAATATTCTAAGTCAGGAGTGAGTCACCACACCATACATGTACAATATGAACATCAGAATATATCATACTACAACTGATGAAGTGCAATATTCTAAGTCAGGAGTGAGTCACCACACCATACATGTACAATATGAACATCAGAATATATCATACTACAACTGATGAAGTGCAATATTCTAAGTCAGGAGTGAGTCACCACTCCATACATGTACAATATGAACATCAGAATATATCATACTACAACTGATGAAGTGCAATATTCTAAGTCAGGAGTGAGTCACCACACCATACATGTACAATATGAACATCAGAATATATCATACTACAACTGATGAAGTGCAATATTCTAAGTCAGGAGTGAGTCACCACACCATACATGTACAATATGAACATCAGAATATATCATACTACAACTGATGAAGTGCAATATTCTAAGTCAGGAGTGAGTCACCACACCATACATGTACAATATGAACATCAGAATATATCATACTACAACTGATGAAGTGCAATATTCTAAGTCAGGAGTGAGTCACCACACCATACATGTACAATATGAACATCAGAATATATCATACTACAACTGATGAAGTGCAATATTCTAAGTCAGGAGTGAGTCACCACACCATACATGTACAATATGAACATCAGAATATATCATACTACAACTGATGAAGTGCAATATTCTAAGTCAGGAGTGAGTCACCACTCCATACATGTACAATATGAACATCAGAATATATCATACTACAACTGATGAAGTGCAATATTCTAAGTCAGGAGTGAGTCACCACACCATACATGTACAATATGAACATCAGAATATATCATACTACAACTGATGAAGTGCAATATTCTAAGTCAGGAGTGAGTCACCACACCATACATGTACAATATGAACATCAGAATATATCATACTACAACTGATGAAGTGCAATATTCTAAGTCAGGAGTGAGTCACCACACCATACATGTACAATATGAACATCAGAATATATCATACTACAACTGATGAAGTGCAATATTCTAAGTCAGGAGTGAGTCACCACACCATACATGTACAATATGAACATCAGAATATATCATACTACAACTGATGAAGTGCAATATTCTAAGTCAGGAGTGAGTCACCACTCCATACATGTACAATATGAACATCAGAATATATCATACTACAACTGATGAAGTGCAATATTCTAAGTCAGGAGTGAGTCACCACACCATACATGTACAATATGAACATCAGAATATATCATACTACAACTGATGAAGTGCAATATTCTAAGTCAGGAGTGAGTCACCACACCATACATGTACAATATGAACATCAGAATATATCATACTACAACTGATGAAGTGCAATATTCTAAGTCAGGAGTGAGTCACCACTCCATACATGTACAATATGAACATCAGAATATATCATACTACAACTGATGAAGTGCAATATTCTAAGTCAGGAGTGAGTCACCACTCCATACATGTACAATATGAACATCAGAATATATCATACTACAACTGATGAAGTGCAATATTCTAAGTCAGGAGTGAGTCACCACTCCATACATGTACAATATGAACATCAGAATATATCATACTACAACTGATGAAGTGCAATATTCTAAGTCAGGAGTGAGTCACCACTCCATACATGTACAATATGAACATCAGAATATATCATACTACAACTGATGAAGTGCAATATTCTAAGTCAGGAGTGAGTCACCACTCCATACATGTACAATATGAACATCAGAATATATCATACTACAACTGATGAAGTGCAATATTCTAAGTCAGGAGTGAGTCACCACACCATACATGTACAATATGAACATCAGAATATATCATACTACAACTGATGAAGTGCAATATTCTAAGTCAGGAGTGAGTCACCACTCCATACATGTACAATATGAACATCAGAATATATCATACTACAACTGATGAAGTGCAATATTCTAAGTCAGGAGTGAGTCACCACACCATACATGTACAATATGAACATCAGAATATATCATACTACAACTGATGAAGTGCAATATTCTAAGTCAGGAGTGAGTCACCACTCCATACATGTACAATATGAACATCAGAATATATCATACTACAACTGATGAAGTGCAATATTCTAAGTCAGGAGTGAGTCACCACACCATACATGTACAATATGAACATCAGAATATATCATACTACAACTGATGAAGTGCAATATTCTAAGTCAGGAGTGAGTCACCACACCATACATGTACAATATGAACATCAGAATATATCATACTACAACTGATGAAGTGCAATATTCTAAGTCAGGAGTGAGTCACCACACCATACATGTACAATATGAACATCAGAATATATCATACTACAACTGATGAAGTGCAATATTCTAAGTCAGGAGTGAGTCACCACTCCATACATGTACAATATGAACATCAGAATATATCATACTACAACTGATGAAGTGCAATATTCTAAGTCAGGAGTGAGTCACCACACCATACATGTACAATATGAACATCAGAATATATCATACTACAACTGATGAAGTGCAATATTCTAAGTCAGGAGTGAGTCACCACTCCATACATTTACAATATGAACATCAGAATATATCATACTACAACTGATGAAGTGCAATATTCTAAGTCAGGAGTGAGTCACCACACCATACATGTACAATATGAACATCAGAATATATCATACTACAACTGATGACGTGCAATATTCTAAGTCAGGAGTGAGTCACCACTCCATACATGTACAATATGAACATCAGAATATATTACACTACAGCTGATCAAGTGCAATATTCTAAGTCAGGAGTGAGTCACCACTCCATACATGTACAATATGAACATCAGAATATATCACACTACAACTGATGAAGTGCAATATTCTAAGTCAGGAGTGAGTCACCACACCATACATTTACAATATGAACATCAGAATATATCATACTACAACTGATGATGTGCAATATTCTTAGTCAGGAGTGAGGCACCACACCATACATGTACAATATGAACATCAGAATATATCATACTACAACTGATGAAGTGCAATATTCTAAGTCAGGCGTGAGTCACCACACCATACATGTGCAATATGGACATCAGAATATATCATACTACAACTGATGAAGTGCAATATTCTAAGTCAGGTTGAGTCACCACTCCATACATGTACAATATGAACATTAGAATATATCATACTACAACTGATGAAGTGCAATATTCTAAGTCAGGAGTGAGTCACCACACCATACATGTACAATATGAACATCAGACTATATCATCCTACAACTGATGAAGTGCAATATTCTAAGTCAGGAGTGAGTCACCACTCCATACTTGTACACTATGAACATCAGAATATATTACACTACAACATTTATGTGTACTTTCTAACCTAAAAATCAAAGAAAACCAAAAAAAAATCCTTGTTTTCCCGCCTTTCTCGACTAGTTTAGACCAGTATGCAGGCTTTGCTGTATTCTGGACTGTGGTGTAGTTCCTGTGTTGTCCATTGTTTTACTTGGATTGAAGGAAGTTTCTTTACTCACCAGTGGAAGTGTGGAGCCTTGAGCAGTCTATCTGTCCCTGAAGGAGTGACCTCAGCACAAGAGCTTGTAGTAATTGGTCATTTTGGACCATTTCCAGCTCTTTTGAAGTTCCCTGTTTAAAATCCGCGTTTGTGCGGCTTTGCACGATTGTGCGCATAGCGCAGCACCGGTTAAACAGGCTTAAACTATTCCTGGCTCTGCCAAGTCTGCACTTCAATTTTTCCCTTAAGAAAGCTCTACTTTCAACAAAATCAGTCTATTCACTTTATCATAAGCCTAGCACTTGCTCCTAAACCTTTCTTTTAAGTGAAGCACCCTTAAACTAACGTAAGCACTACATCTACCTACAACCCGTGCTAATACCCACTTCCCTTCAAAGTCCTCTCTCTGACCCAGTTACACATCACCCCCTTATACTATTCTGGCATGTCGAGTGGTATATTACTGACGTCCTCTCCAGTTCAACTGGTTAATCTGGGAATCCTGAGACAATGTTACAATTGTCTCATGTACACAGACAACCCTCTCCTCCTCCCAACAAACACAAACACATGAGAGATGCAACTATATAGCCAAATTGGAGGCTGAACTCTCTCAACACAGGACTAGCAAGACCAGGCAGGAGGAAAAGGTAACCACACACACAACAAACCCAGTCTCACATAAACCAACCACAACTGCAAACCAAACACATAATAACACAAAGACATACTCGGAGGCTCTAATAAAAAACTTTCTGAAAAAACAGAGGCTCCCAAAGCAGACATCCAAGAAAGCACCACCTCAAAACTCTGCACATGCAATACATAGTGCACAAAGTCAGTGTGCCAAACAATCACAGCCCTTAAGGCAAAACACCATGCCTGATACACTACAAAGAAACTTCAGCTCTATTCAGTAGCATACCGCCTGCTCAGAGATGATCTCTGCCTGATGTACAAGGCCATGTCCAATCAGGATCTGATGGACATGCTCCACCTCAACAAATCCAAATCCATCAGGACCACGAGAGCTAAAGACTTAAACCTCGGCACAAGTATGAATAGGACATGCTGGAGGGATAGATTCATAACCCAGAGGCTTCCCATGCTTTGGAATAAGATCCCAGTTCATATTAGGCAGAGCCCCTCACTGACTCTCTTCAAGAGAAATCTTGATGAGTGGATGGGAGATCGTAAGTTTACCCCAGGGGTCACATCTGTGTCACTGCTAGACAGGGGCACAGTAAACTAATTCTATTATATAAGGGGACCTTCATTGTGTCATTACTAGACAGAGGCACAGTATTCCAAATGTATTCTGTACATTTTTTGCACCATTTCATGGGGTGGCAAAAGCCACATCACTATGGCTAGGCTTACAAATGCCCCAGGGCAGATAGCCTAGTACTATACTATGAAACTAGTAATAGGTGACTCTATAGTCAGACACACTGACGTCCCGCTTACCAGGCTGAACAAAGAAAGGGTAACGGTGAGCTGCCTGTCGAGAGCTAGGATCCGCCACATAACACAAGCACTCAGGTCACTCCAAAGCAAGTACAAATATGACTCCGTCATTGTCCATGCCGGTGTGAATGACCTGAGACGTACCTCCTTGGACTACATGAAAAGAGACATAGAGGAGCTCTCTGATTATGTAGCCCAGGCCGGTATGACCCTGACCCTGAGAAGCATCTTGCCCTCACCAAGAATGATGCCACAATACAAAGACAAGATGATCAGCTTTAATAATTGGCTCAATTACTGGTGTCATTCTAGGGGGATCCAATGTCTGTCTGCTTGGGATGACATGCTGGACAAGCCACGCTGCTTTGCAAGGGACGGCTTGCACCTGTCACCACTGGGCTTCCGGATATTGGCCAACCCCATAGTGCCTTTTTTAGGCAAGGCTCAAAACACAAACCCACCACCTTAGAAAACAATAAACAAAAAAAAACTAAGTGTAATGCTGCTCAATGCCAGAAGTCTAAATCTCAAGATGCAGGATCTCGAAGCACTCCTCAGTATGGAGAGCATCGATGTCTGTGCATAACTGAAACCTGGCTCAAGGCTCCTGAGAGCACCCCAGCCCTACCAGGTTATACCTAGTATCATACATTTTGGCCCCAAAGCCTGGGCCTAACCACAAAAGGAGGGGGAGTGTCCATATTCATTAAAGACACCCACACCTCCAGGTTAGTGGCAATGCACGAAGCATCAGAGACCATCCATGTGCAACTAACCATAGGCAAAACTGCTATACAACTTGTAGCATGCTACAGACCACCCTCACAATCTCAGGAACTCCATTCAGCCTTCCTGAAGACACTGGAGGATATGAATGTCTCACCAAATACCATCATATTGGGAGACTTCAACTACCCAAACATAGACTGGGTGCATTACTCAAGCCCCAACACCCTAGCCCAAAGGTTCCTGGAATTCATCAACTCAAATGCGATGGAACAACTAGTCACCTTCCCCACAAGGGGAAATAATATACTTGACTTGATCATCACAAACATGGGGACAAAATGCTCAACACTGGAAGTATACCCCTCACTAGTGAGATCAGACCATAAACTAATAACCCTAGATATTCATATCCCACCTCCACCCCCAGCACAAAAGACCACAATGAGAAACTTCTCAAAAGCCGACTTTACACTCCTTAGGACTGAAATGGTATCCTTCAAGCCCCCTGGGCCAGTGGAAACCACATCCCACACTGCTGAATCCTTCACAAATGCTTTCTACGGGCATCTCCAAGAATGCATGGATCATGCAATCCCAAATAAAACCAAGACCCTTTCCACCAAAGGCAGGCATCTTATCTGGTGGACCCCAGCCATAAACAAATTTTATAACAAGAGAAGGAAGCTACTGCAAGACAGAGCAAAATCCCATAAAGGGAAGGCATCCCTGATCAGCACTAGCAAAAAACTACATTCGCTAATAAAATCATCAAAGGCCAACTTCGAGAGAAAAATTGCTAAGGACACTAAAGATAATCACAAGGCCTTCTTCAGTTATGTTAGAAACCTGGGCGGAAACCCTCAGATATGCGCAGAGTTAGTTCATAATGGCAAAAAATACACTGAACCCACAGATATTGCCAACATACTGGCAGACAGGTTCAGTGCAAATTTCTCCCCTCCCTCTCCCCCAAAAGATGAAAGAAATATCTCAGCTGAATGCAACCTCCCTGAAATCTCAGATGTCCAGGTGAGAGCTGCCCTCAGCAAAGCTAAAAATACAGCATCCATGGGACCTGATGGTGTCCCGGGTTGCGTGCTACGTGAACTCCTAGAGGAGCTAAACCTGCACATAAGAACACTGTTTAATCTTAGCCTTGCTACAGGATACATCCCTGAACACTGGCGTACAGCTACAGTGGTCCCACTCCACAAAGGTGGCACCTCTACAGACCCTGGAAACTACCGCCCCATAAGCTTGACCAGCCTGGTCTGCAAAGCTATGGAAAGGATTATTATGGAACTCATAAACAAAGACATCGGGGACCTACAGACAATTGACCCTACCCAGTTCAGCTTTGTAAAAGGCAGATCCTGTCTTTTAAACCTGGTGGACTTTTTTGAAACAGTCACTAGAGCCATCGATGAAGGCAAAGCAGTTCATACAGCCTACCTGGATCTGGCAAAAGCCTTCGACACAATACCCCACTCAGGCATCATAGACAAGCTCAACAGCTTAAATGTAAACCCGTTTGTCACAAGATGGGTTGCAAACTGGCTAAAGGACAGAACCCACAAAGTCAGAATAGCTGGAGCTATGTCACACTCTAAGCCAGTCACAAGTGGAGTCCCACAGGGCTCTGTCTTGGGACCCCTCTTGTTCGGCATTTATTTCTCAGATGTGCAGGCAAACATAGGGGGGTTGAGGCTGACAAAGTTCGCAGACGACTGCAAACTAGGCGCCATAGTCGACACACCAGCTGACACATGCATCCTCCAGAAGGGCCTCACAGAAACAGACGACTGGTGCCAGAGTCATGGCCTTAAACTAAATGCCAAAAAATGTATAGTCATCCCCTTTGGAAAAAACAAAGTACCCACAAATTACCACATAGGTGGTAATCCATTAAATACGGAAAAAGTAATCAGAGGCCTGGCGACCCAAGTTGACAGTGACCTCATATTTGACACCCACATCACCAAAGTGGTTAGAAAGACCTTCTACCTTGCCCACCTTATCATGAAGGGATTCACATCCAGATCAAAGGATGTCATTGTACCCTTATATTCCTCCCTTATCAGGCCTATGATTGAGTACAATGCCCCATTTGGTATGTACCTCACCCGGCAGCTGCAGCAGCTGGAGAGACCCCAAAAGTACCTTACCAAGAGGATCAAGTGTCTCCAGCATATGTCATATGCTGCCAGCCTGAAAAAGCTCCAGCTCTATTCAGTAGCATACCACCTGCTCAGAGGTGATCTGTGCCTTACGTACAAGGCCATGTCCAATTCAGCATTAATGGACATGCTCCACCTCAAAAAATCCAAATCCATCAGAGCCACGAGAGCTAAAGATCTAAACCTCAGCACAAATATGAACAGGACATGCGCTGGAGGGAGAGATTCATAACCCAGAGGCTTCCCCGCACTCTGGAACAGGATACCTGTCCATGTTAGGCAGAGCCCCTCACTGACTATTCAAGAGAAATCTGGACAAATGGATGGGTGATCATAGGTTTACCCCGGGGTTTATCTCTGTGTCATTGCTAGATAGAGGCACAGTAAACTAAATTTAATTTAAAGTGTACACTTCTGTATCATTACATGAGGTGGCGAAAGCCACATACACTTTGGCTAGGCTTATAAATGCCCTAGGGCAGATAGCCTAGTACTATACTATGAAACTGTGAAACAACTGATGAAGTGCAATATTCTAAGTCAGGAGTGAGTCACCACACCATACATGTACAATATGAACATCAGAATATATCATACTACAACTGATGAAGTACAATATTCTAAGTCATGAGTGAGTCACCACTCCATACATGTACAATATGAACATCAGAATATATCATACTATAACTGATGACATGCAATATTCTAAGTCAGGAGTGAGTCACCACACCATGCATGTACAATATGAACATCAGAATATATCATACTACAACTGATGACGTGCAATATTCTAAGTCAGGAGTGAGTCACCACACCATACATGTACTATATGAACATCAGAATATATCACACTACAACTGATGAAGTGCAGTATTCTAAGTCAGGAGTGAGTCACCACTCCATACATGTACAATATGAACATCAGAATATATCATACTACAACTGATGAAGTGCAACATTCTAAGTCAGGAGTGAGTCACCACTCCATGCATGTACAATATGAACATCAGAATATATCATACTACAACTGATGAAGTGCAATATTCTAAGTCAGGAGTGAGTCACCACACCATACATGTACAATATGAACATCAGAATATATCATACTACAACTGATGATGTGCAATATTCTAAGCAATCACAATATGAAGTCATAGTCGTGCAGTACCTACTAGTGTAGTATTGTCTAATGTCTTCCTGTCCAATTGTGGTAATTTATTGTGTTGTTAATATTTTAATTATTACTGTATGTGCATTAGTCTTACTGTCATTCAAGCTATGTGCTCATTGGGGTCTACTCTGAATTCCCAAACTGCCAGTAGATCGAACCACAAAAGGCTGAGACAAGAAACATGAAGAATAATAATATCGAATGTTTACATGATCGAAGCACAGAATAGTGAAATGTAATAACAGTTAAATGGTAAGTGGGTTAATATTGTGCTGTCCTTTTAAGGTTCTTTTGTTAGCATGTTAAATATATGGTGGAGTGTACATTATAAGGTCGTGCTGTCGCTGGAGGATTGTATGGTTATTCAGCATGTAGAATAGGTGAAGAAGTGGTATGGCAGTGTAAGTTTTGGTAGAGGTAAGTAACTAAAAAGACTTTATTATTGATAATGTTAAATGACATTTTCCTGAAGTGGCAGGATAGAGTGTGTGTAGTTTTATGTAGGTAGACTGAAGCAGTTAAGAGAGAACTGTAGTGTAGCAATTGCTAGGGTTTATCCTTTTTCTTAAATCAGTGCGATCCTGGAGTTGGTATATTTAATTTGCAGGGGGGTTTGGGGGCTGCAGCCCCCACATGGGGGTGCAGGGGGGCATAGCCCCCACCCTCCAGCTAAAGTGAAGGAGAAATAAATAGTTGTAGTGTTTGTTGCTTAGTTGTTCAGGATAGGTATAGTACTGCGGAGATTGGGATGTGAGGTAGTATAGTGAAAGCCAGCCAGTAATGTTTTTTGTCAGTTAATATACTGTTTAGAAAGTTGTTTAGATTTTATATATGTGGTTATGTGAAGAATTGTACAAGTAGTTATTGGAAGTGGGATACTTTTGGTTTTCAGTAATGTTCATGTATTTTTTGGATATTTTCTCTCTGAGTGTAGGAAACAAGTTTGCTTTTAGGTTTTCAGTGTTTTGGGATTTGATGTTGTAACATTTCAGGGTTGTGATTCTTCATGTTCCTTGTCTCAGTCTTTTGTGGTTTGGTCTGCTGGCAGTTTGGGAATTCAAAGCAGACCCATTCATTGTTATGTCTTGCACCGGGACCAAAGCAACATAATTTTGTTCAGCTTGCACTGCTGTTTATATCTGATCAACAATAAAGTTTAGTTTGACTTTTGGAGTACTGCTCTTAGAAACTAGAAAGTAGAGAGAAATACAGGTTTTGCATTAACATGTATTTTCTGAAGGGTATGAAGTCTAAAACTCAACTGTCTGCCATTATTTTCTGACTTCAAACCTCAATGATCTGCCAGTGATTTGCCAGAAAACAACAATTTTATGAGAAACACACGAAAAATATGAGGCAAAAATCTGGACATACTGTGAAAATTTGTACATTTGAGAGGTATTCTGGACAGAGCCAAATAATAGGGTGAGATTTTAAATATTGCTGTTATAAACTTAGAAAGTCAATAAGGTTGTTATTAGGTTTACATACCTCTCGACCGTAGTAGATCAATGTTATGCTGTTAAGCAGAGTGTACACGTTTTTTTGTTAATTATTGCCAACTGTCTTTTTATTGTACTTTGGAGCTTTTCTCCCCAAGTCTCAGCTGAAAATGGACTTGTAGTCCAGTCGGGCCTCCGCAGTAAACAAATGTCAAATAAATAAATATTATGCACTTTATTATGCGAGCGCGATGGCCGGTCCATAGAAAATTATCTTACATGAAACCGGTCCTTGGTGCAAAAAAAGGTTTGAAACCACTGGCGTGTAGGATTAAGGAGCTGTTAATGAGCTGTTTCCTGGGGTCCAGTGGTGCAAAGTTTGATTCCCTCATCTTCTATGGCCTAACTGTGTGACTCTGAGCAAGTCACTCTATCAGACATTATTCCAAGTCTGATTCTGAAAAGACCCATGGAGATCAGTGCTGTACCCTGGAAAACAAATACAAAAGAAAATAAATAAATAACCCACTCAAAAGTGCAGAATTTATAACAGCACAGAAAAAACAGATAACTAACTAATGAGCCCTCTGGTCAATAAGATGATTACACTACAAGTCCGTTTGTGTATGTCCCAACTCAGATAGACCAGGCAAGTGCCTCCTGCCACAATAAGACTAAACCCAATCATCCTAGTGTAAAACTACAGTAGAAGAAACCCACAAGTGCAATACTACCACAAACCATTTAAACAGCTAGCTGGAAATCCCTTGCTGAAGACAATTTCAAGATAGTCTTACAGCAATAACAGTGAGAGGAAGGGCATTTTTTACAGAAAATTCAGTGAAATGCACACATAAAAGCAGTAAACAGTAGTCATCACTCAAAATAACTTAAGCACGTCTGGTTTAGCAGTCAAAGGTACTTAACTTTGCCTGAATGGCACTGGATATAATTAAAACACTTCTGGAATGAAGATTATGACTCCAAGCTTTGCTTAGCTCCTAGAAAATGAACAGGAGACAGTATGTTGTAAAGCAGGTTTACTCAAGAACAAAACTGGTTTGTTAGGTAGGCGCTCAGAATCATGGACCTATGGAAAACAATGAGCGGGAAGAGTAAACATACAGCTTATACAACAGTCAGTTCCAATGAAACACAGGAGGGAGGGTCTTTGGAAATCAGATAATCATAAGAGGTGGAGGACAGTGACATAGCCTTATAAAACCACCACAGAAAAAGGGTGGTTTGGTTGGGAAAACGTTTCAGGGAACAAGCAGGCTAGACAGAGAGGCATCAAATCAAATAAAGGCAATATTGGAGCTTTTTCAGAAACATTAACATACTCTGTTAGTGGGGGGATGAGGCAGACACATAATGGAGGGAAATTTAAACAACTGTTCTGTTCCCTCCAAGTAAGACAGTTTCTGGATTTATGTTTTGCCCTTAGTTAATTGCTGAAGTCAAAAAGCTCTGTTTAAAAACCACATGCACAAAATGTAAAGACAAGAACATGTGGATAAATATAAATAAAATACATAAAAAGTCAATGTATAAATACATATACTCATCAATCAATTAATTACTAAGGGCAAACCATAGTAATTAATTGATTGCTGAGTGCTAAATTAACTTTGAGTGGTAGGATTGGTTGTTCTAGTAATGAATTAAAGTATTTAAGTACTGTTACTGTTTGAATGAACTGTCTGATGAAGCAATGGTTACCATTGTGAAAGCACTCACCATTTAGTATTAAAAAGAAGATTTTACTTTGTTGTGGTTCAACTTCTTTATTCCAGCTACCTTCCTGCTGGGCACCTGTGTTTCAACATTTTCAACTTCTGGGCTGGTTTGGATTTATTTGTTTGCTGCTTGTATATATATATATATATATATATATATATATATATATATATATATATATATGGATCTATTCAAAATGATCAGGTGATCAGTCTGCAAAATATCGCAGTATGAAACGGTGACAATAATTACTAGACTCACACATTGCTGACACTATTGCACCAAGTAATGCAAAAGGGGCAGAAAACAAAAAAAAACATTTTTTGCAGTGGTAGTCTCACTTGCACCCCCACACTTCCTGCTATTAACATCTAGCAACTCTGAGATAAATCAATAGTGGGGAACATGCATATATCCCAATCTCAATCTCACACCAGTAGTATCAGTCAGGTGATCTGTAAACTGAATGGAGTCAACAGAACAGCTGTCAACCACTAACAAAATTATCACCTTGGTGAGACCCATCTATCTATCTATCTATCTATCTAAAGACTATAATGTCTAAAAATATTAAATAATAAGCTCTCCCTACCACTACAAACCCAGGAATGAGTGCTAATGTGGGTCCTGAGGGGGTCTGGACCTAGAAATGAGTGCTAACACGGGTCCTGTGGGGGGGGGTGCAAGTCCAAGAGTTTGATATTAAACCTATACGTATCTATATATATATATATATATATATATATATATATATATATATATATATATATATACACACACACATATGTGTATGTATTTATGTAGGACAGGTGCAGGGGGTGGGCAAAGGGCCTTTTCTGCAAAAAATGGAATCTCAGAAATGCTGCATGCCAACAAGTCAAAAAAAAGACAGAAACCCCAGGAGAAGTAGTAAACATGAACATTGTTCTTCTCTTTACATTAAGCTTCTTTTTGCAGGGTGGCAAATCCCCCACCCACTGAACATATGCATACCAACTCCAAGATCACCTATGCTCAGAGAAAAGAGAATATTCTGAGAAATGGCATCTCCAACTTAGTATATTTAAGTCCATTTATTGGCCATTCAGTCTTCACATTTCAGGAATCATTATAGCATATCCTAACATTTCAAATGTTTACCCCTACAAAGATCTACAAAGTAGGGTCCTGATCCCACAGTCAAGGGCTATGATTCTACAGCCAAAGCCATAATCTTACAGCAAAGGCCTTGATTCTCAATCAAGATCTTGATTATGCAACCAAGGGTCATGATCCTTCAACCAAGGACTTGTCTACAAGTCAGAGGCACTGATTCTGCAGTCAAGAATTTAAATTACAAGCCAAAGGCCCTGATCCTGCAGCCAAAAGCACTAATCTGTCCTGATCCCTGAACCAAGGTCCTGATCTTCCTGCTAAGGTCCCCAATCTCATAAACAAGGCTCTCTTCCTATAGTAGAGGCGCTGCATCTGATTCCCCACTCATTGCCCTGATACACCAAGCCAGAGGCCCAGATACTGTAAACAATGACGCTGGTCCTTCAGCCAGGACCAAATGCGCCATGCTAAGGTCTCTAATTCCATAACCAAGACCCCAGTCCTGCAAATAAAGCCCTGCATCAAAAGCAAGAGCACTGATCTCACAAGTAAGGCCTGAATTCTGCAACTAAAGCCTTAATCCCCTGGTCAAATGTCTTTATCCTGCTACCATGGGCCCTTTTCCCATGCTAAGGGCCCTCATTCCTCAATCAAGGCTCTGATTCTCCCAGGCAAAGTCTCAGATCTGTAGCCAAGGGCCCTGATCCTCACAGACAAGGGATATAATACTACAGTCTAGGTTGTGATCTAACAGTCAAAGCAGTTGTCCCCTAACTAAGGGCACTGATCCTGCAGCCAATATTCTCGATCCTATAGTGAAGGTCTTAAACTGACCAGTCAAAGGACTTGGTTTTGCAGGCAAGACCCTTATCCTAAATGAAAGATCCTGATCTCCTAATGCATAACTTTAATCCTACAGTCATGGGCCTATCTGTGCATCCAAGAGGCCTAATCCCTTAAGTAAGAGCTGGTTGCATTTCAGGTACTCTGGCTGCTCATCCTTGTGCTTCGATGAAGAATGAGAATGTTCTCTTTTTCAGAATTTGGCTTCAGTTCTGCATTTGTTATATCAGTGCTGTCTTGTTGTTTTGGGGATTTGTAATTGAAACATGTAGGTGATTTCCACATATGATTGTTTCTGGTCAACTCATGCTGATATTCTGCTGTGCTCTGCGGTGAAAACAAAAGTAGTTAACAGATATGAGTTGCATTTAAACCCCTTTGAAAGAAGATCCTCCTGCCAGGAAGCTTGTATTTTTATTTGCTTTTACTGTAAATTATGCCAAGTTTAACATAACTTCATGCCTTGAAAATTATTCTGTAATGCTAGCCAGAAATCTGTTTCCTGATTTCATTCGTAATTTGCAGATTGCACAAGAACAAAAGATACCGGTGCGTCCCTGTGTCTCGGAAGGCTTTCCCTGACTTACTCCATCCTTATTTGCAACATAATTAACAGCATTTTCAAAGGGCTTTGCAGGCATTTATTTATTGTGCTCTGTTAACTGGGTTGCCTATTCCGGTCAGAGTTCATTTATAAGGGGCACAGAGAGAATAACCCCTTATATAATAAATCACAATTCAGTTATGATATGTACAACACCTGTATGTGAAAAACATGCATACAGTGAGTGTACATGCATTACAGCAAACAACATAAACACTAACATGAAAAGTGTGATTCCATGACATCCTGTTATCCACATGAAAGAGAAAGTAAAACAGACAGACAGTAACTTACTGACATCCTACTGTTTGTACAATATATTAAGTCAGATAGTCATATGTAGGATTTAATCTGATTATAGATGATTCAGCATAACTCAGAGAAGTGCTGCAAATGGAAGAACAATGGTACACATTTGCAGACTATAGTCCTGTGGTCCTTCTTAAGAAGAATGCTGGTACACTCTTGAAGTTATAGCCCTGTGGTCCTTCTTAGAAAGAATGCTGGTACACATTTGCAGGCTATAGTCCTGGGATCCTTCTTAGGAAGAATGCTGGTACACATTTGCAGGCTATAGTCCTGTGGTCCTTCTTAGGAAGAAGCTGGTACACTCTTGCAGGCTAAAGTCCTGGGGTCCTTCCTAGGAAGAACGCTGGTACACACTTATTTATTTGTTTTTATTTAACATTTGTTTGCCAGGATAGTCTGACTGGACATCAAGTGTCCATTTTCAGTGGAGTCCTGGGGAGAAAAACTCCATAAGTTTACATAGAGAAAAAAAATTTGCAAAAGAGACATTACAGAGTAGTAGCATACAGATTGTAGACTTTACAGCCATTAGTATACAATAAGAGGATATTCCCCCTTTTGGTTGAAAATACAAGTGTACAAAATATACAATGAGAGTAGATAAGAACCTGGTAGAGCATTTCAAGATATTTCACAACTGAATAAGAGTATATGAATGTTTCGGTTTTCCATATATAACACTTATATATAGCACTTACAGGCTATGGTCCTGTGGTCCTTCTTAGCAGCCCAAAGATAGCACTCTGTACCATTTGCAGTGGGCTGTGCTGTAACAAAATGTGATGCTTCCAAATACTTCAGTGTCACCTGCAAGAAATACCCCAGGATAGCATCTAACCCCCTGTAGCCATTGTGCCAGCAACCAAACATGTTCCTTCAGTTATCCTTGTCTTTATTGTAGTGCAGATAAATAAGGCAAGCTTGTTCTGGGATACTGCAACTTAGACAGATGGGAAAACATGCAGAGTGATAAGACTGTCCACAAACGGATAACGGAGTGTACAGGAAAAACAAAACTGTTTCTGCTAAAGTAAAAAATAAATGCTACAGACCTGCACTATGAGTTACAGACAGCTACTCACAGCCTTGTTGTTGTTTCCTAGGGTATTACTAATCACATGACTTCCCTTCATATCCGTCTTGTTACAGACAACTACTCACAGCCTTGTTGTTGTTTCCCAGGGTATTTAGTCATATGACTTCCCTTCATCTTCATCTTTCTCTCCAGTAGTCTGAGTCCAAGCAATATACTAGGATCACTATGAAATTCATGTCTGTGTATTTATTTTTTAATTCATGCTTTGCTGAACAGATTAGTCCCACTAGGCCAATGGCCAGGTCCCATAGTAGATCCAAGAAGATGTTCCTGTTTACTAAGGCAGAGTTGCCCAGGTCACTAGAGAACCTCCCATTCTTTTTTCCAGTGGAGGAGCATGTGGAGAAATGGAGGGATGCATGGTCATAATGAGTCTTTTTCTGACTACAGACGTGGAGAGGATGACAGCGTTTTGCCTATTATGTCTGGTATTAAAGCTGCTGATTCAGAAATGGTTTATTCATACTTTCCTGCTCTTACTTATAAGGATGAACCGAGACTCAGTGAAGCTGGAGTTTTTAACTGTGGGATACCTTAACTCTCCAGTAGTGGAGGTCCATGGCATATACACAAATGACCCTTAAGGACAAACCAGTGTTTCATCTATGTGGCTTCTGAATACCCAAAACTTTTTAATTTTTATTTTTCAAGTCTTTATGAGTACATTCAAGCAAAAACAACCAAACTCCAGGGCATTGGCATTCAGAAGCCATTTTGCTGAAACAGTTATGTCCTTAAGGGATCATTTGCATATATCCCACAGGCCTCCACTACAGGAAGTTAACATTATTACACAGTGAAGACTCTAACTTGGCTGGCTGTTACTCATAGTTTTATTGAATGGTTTATGTGTGCGTATGTGATCTTTTTACCCTTTGGTCTCAGTAATACCTACTCTTCTTTCTTGGGTAAATGCTATAGAGAAGTATTTTCCACAAAGTACTGAGGAAGAACTTTTAAATCTTAGTCAGGAGAGGACTCCCAACCACTTTTACTGTTCAGGAAATGGCAGTCAGTAGTGACCAACTAACCGCAATAGTGGCTACAGACCAAGACAGAAAGAGTTCTGCTGCTGTATCAGCTGAGAGACAGCATTGCATAGAATAGAGATTAACTGAAAACTGACAACCTGCTGTTCATATGTCCTCGACAAATGTTTATGTTAATAGGCATGTTATCTGGGACAATGTTATTTGTTTAGGCTGTATATCTTCTATTATCTATTCCCTTATTCATTTGAGAAATGTAAAGTTCTGCACTTTGACTTTTGAAATTGAGTTTCTGCATACATTTATAACTTTATGTGGAACAAAAGAAACTGTATATCCCTGGAATTCTTACATGTTCTCAGTTGTTAAAGAATTTGAGACAAAAAAGGTTGTTTTGCAGTTTAGAACATATATCCCTTCTGAAGATGACATTTTGCATTACTTTCAGACTAAATGTAAAACTTTTGAAAAGAATTAATAACATTTATGATGACAGGAGATTACAGACTGGCAAGTGAGGAATGTGGGTCAGTTTATTAAGCACTGGAGGGAAGACGACTCATTTCTCTTGTGCTATAAATATTGATGGTATAAAAGGGGTTGCCAAATATGTGGGGCAACTTAATAGGTTCATAGGTTAGTACTAGGCTAACTGCCCTTGCGAGTCATTTTAAGCCTAGCCAATTATCCCTTGTGAGATTCAAACCCTGCACCTTGTGTTTGTAAGGCAAACACCTTAACCATTAGGTCACCCTCCCAAAAAAAAATGTTTTGTTTTTGTTTGTTTCTTTGTTTTTTTTTTTGTGGAGATGCTACACATTTAATTAATGCCCTGTCCCAAACGGACATGTACTACATGGGGTGATAAAGGCTACACTTCCAAACATTGCCAGCTTTGCTGTACAAAATATGGGGGAGGAAAACTACAGTATGGATCATACTGTTATTGATACTGCCTTATATGCAAATAGCCAGAATGTTTGTGATGATGAGTGCTTATCAGTACAATCTGCTGACAACACATTAAGTGATTCTAAACAGGGGTATAATTTGGAAATAGAATCTGACACTAAATATGAACCAGATGATATTCTTTCATCCCTATCAAACACTGACATTAATAACTTTACACATGAAAATATGTTTGGTGTACCTTCTTACTAAACTTCAAGAGTTAGAGGACACTGCTGGGCCTGGATATGTTGGGAGTAGAGTGTGTCATATAAAAAGGAAAAGTATAGTTGTATAAGTAAACGTACCATAACAGATGATGCTCGAATAATCACTCTTGCCATAGCCTTAGCTATATGGCTTATATTCTGCCAAGGATATAATAGCTGGACAACTTCTAAAGCTTCAGGGTACCTTCCACGTGTCCAAACTGTCAGGCAGCTTGAGCTGAGCTGATTAAAAGACAAGTCTGGGTGTTAAGTCATTCAGAGCTTTCATGCCAAAAGATAAAGAGAGAGACTGAGCCCTAAAAGAAAAATGCTAGGAACAACAAAAAATATATGCCCACATCCTGGAATAAAAAATGTACCAAAAATTAAGGGGGAGCAGCTACTGCAGCAGTGATCATTTGAACATCTACTGTTATGGTAAGTTTACAAAACTCTACTACATTCATGATATTGATCAATGCTGAAGTAACCTTATCTATATAAGTAGATTACCGTAGCTAAGTACATTTTGAGAGGTGGAAGGAGAAGAGTCCAGGAGCCACTGATAAATGGTCCTAGAAAAGCCAGCTAGACCTACAGAATGAATCAAGCTTATAGTGCTTTGTAAAAGTATCTACAGAGGACCAAACAGTAGCTTCTAGAATAGTTCTAGAATTCAACGCTTTCCAAAAATCCATAGATGAAGCCATAGTCCTGGTAGTGTGGGCTTGACTCTGCCTGGAATAGTTTTGTTGTAGGGAGCATAACAAAAGCTAATAGCCTTAGACAATCATTTCAAAATAGTCTGTTTGGACACAGGCTGTCTCTTCTTCTTACCTTCACAAGAAATGCACAATTGATATGAAGATATGAACAATGTAGCTCTGTCAATATGGTAGCACAGTTGTGTGTAGACATCCAAGGTATGGAGCATCCCTTCTCCCTCCTTCTTAGGTTCAGCAAAGATAACAAGGAGCTTGTCTGCTTAAAGTAAACTTGGACCCCACATTAGGCATAACGAAGGATTAGTTCGCAAAGAACCCTGTCCCTATGGAAACTGAGAGTAGGTTGACTCACCAGAGCAGCTTGCAACTTAGGTACCCTTCTTGTAGAGGTCAGAGCAATCAGTAAAACTGTTTTCCATGTTAAGAACATCAAGCCAGCCAGATTAGTTGGTTCAGATGGAGCATGTCTTCATTTTTCTAACAAAAAATTAAGATCCGAAGGAGAGTTCACCAGTTTTCTTGGAGAGCTCTTATGCAAAATCCCTTTCAATAACATTCTGACATAAGACTGCATTGAAACAGGAGGATCCATGGGTAGTCATGCTGAAATGGCTGATAAATGATCTTTGATGAAAGAATAAGAAAGGACAAAGGATATAGTAACTTGCACAAATATTGTAAAACCAGAGAACAACTAGTCCTGAATGGGTGCTGTTTATGTTGTTACCACCACCGTTTTTATTTACTCGTATATGATTTTCTAGTATCAGGCCTTCTTACCTTCATTAGTACCTGCTGCACTCCTCCGAAAACAGGTGCCTAAAAGGTATTAAGACCCATCATCTAGGCAGTCAAGTGAAGTTGATTGGGGTCAAGGTGAATCAAACACCCCTGTTCTTGTGTGAGTAGATCCAGTCTGTGAGAAAGGTTGTGGTACTTGCCCCTGGCCATTTCCAAAAGAGGAGCAAACCATGGTTGCCTGTGCTAAAAGGGAGTCACCGCAATGATCTTGGGGGAATCCTTCTGAATTTTAAAAAGTACCCTGGATATCAGTGGAAAGGTGGAAAGGCATACAGGAACATTTCTGTCCAAGGAAAAGAAAGGAAAAGAAACGAAAAGGCATCTGTCTTCAGGCCTTCTTGCACAGAGTCTTGGAGCCACATGTTGCCAGCTGATTGTTCAGAGAAAGCAAATAGGTTTACTTGAGGAGCTCCCCACAGATGGATCAAATCTTGGAACCCCCTCCCCAATCTAGTTTCCATTCGTGAGGGGCTGCCCTTATTCTACTCAGCTTGTCTACCATATAATTCCCACAAAACATCAAAAGGATCACTCAATGGCTAAAAAAGTAAAAACTGGAACAAATTTATTGGTAAGCGCTTTCGTGATGTAGATACATCACTTCACCAGACCTATAACTAACACAACAAAGCTGTGCTTATATTACTAAGTTAATTTACAAACAACCAATCATGTTAAACATCAACAATTTCACATTCATTTCCTAAAGGGTACACTTAACAGACAAAATCAACATCTTAATACTAAAATGAATGTATAAGAACATAAAGGTCAAACCTTTTTAAAAATTCCTGCAACTTTTACATTTTCAGATAATGAAGCTAACAATATAAAAATATTTATGCAAAGTATGTAAAAACATATATATAAAAACATCCCTTAAAATACATTAGGTATTTTAAGCATATCACTTCCTAGCTAATGGTCTTGATTTTAATAAGGGTTTAAGGGGTTTATTCTTTTCCTGTGGAAGATTCTTTGAACTGAGGTGTCTAGCTGGCCTTCCAGGAACAGGATCCTGTGTGAAGGAATCAAAAAAGACTTTTGATTTCTGTCTTGGATTCCCAGTTTGTGCAAGAAATGTATCACCCAAGAGAGAGATTCCTGAATCCTGACAATTTTAAAGATAAGCAAGTCATCTAAATTTGGACAGATGTGAATACCCTGCAGCCTGCAATGAGCTATAACTGGAGCTGGACACTTTGTGAACACTCTTAGTGCAGTGGATAGTCCAAAGGGTAAGGCAGAGAGCTGATAATGTGATCCAGGCACACAAAACCTTAAGAAATATCTGAAGTCTGGATGAGTAGGAATGTGATGACAATCATCTTTTAAGTCTATTGTTACCAGGAAATTTGAATGAGGAAGAAGCAGTAACAGGTTGTGAAGTGACATCATTTTACATTTGGACACCATCACAAACAGGTTTAAGAAAGGAAGAACCAGAACTGTGTCTACAAACATTTTCTTCCTTTGGCACTAAAAACATCCTCGAATAAAAACCTTTCCTCACTTAGGAAGGAGAAATTAGTTTTATTGCACCCTTGAACAGCAAGTGATGAACCAGTGGAAGTAAAAGACTGGTCTGGTGAATGAGGTGATTGTACCCTGGAAAGGAAGGATTTCCTCCCACTGCCATCTGTAACCTTGATGAGTGCTCTTCAGCACCCATTTATCTAAAACTATCTGCTGCCAAAGACAAAGGGTAGAGATTCAGACTTCCAGCAAGGGAAATGGGGCTGTCGGTGTGGGAGGGGAGGAAGGTTCCCTTAATTAGTCATTCTGACTTGTTGGACTGTCCTTGGTTTTTGGAGATACCAGAAATCTTTTTGGAACCCCCTTGCAATTTCTTCTTAAATGTCTGTTTACTTGCATTTTTTGAGACAGTTTATTTTTATTTTAATTTTATTTTTTATTTTTTGCTAAAACTGGATGAGGGATTAGGGAATCCCTTAGAGAATTTGGAAAATGAGGGCTAAAACATCTTAAGAGATTCCCTGTATCAACTTACCCCTTTCATCACACTTTTTGATCACCTTTGCAGCAGAGGCCAAAACCTAAATCACTATCCAAGGGGACATTTAACATCTCATTTTAACATTATCTGGAAGGTTCTGAGATTGCAGCCAAGCAAACCTCCTCAAAACAGTACCAGTGGTCATAGCCCTGGAAGAAGTAACAACAGAGTCATACACATTGCAAACAATGAGTAGTGATCTGTGTAACCAAAGAAACTAAGCTATTTAAAGCAGAAACTCTGCATAAAACATTCCAATTAATTTCACAATAAGTCAGAGCAAACTAACATATCAGCCTGACTATTCAAAATTCGTAAAATCAAAGTTGCAGAAACATACACTTTTTTCCATACTTATCAATACCCTTCTGACCCTTACCAGGAAGAATAGGATTGGAATTAAGTAAATGTTTAGCAACAATTGGATTAATTAAAGCTATAGCTGATTTGTCAAGTTTGGGAAGTGTGTATATAAACTTAAAAGACTGATGAACTTTGTATGTCCTATCTGAAATTTTAGGGGTGGCTGGCTATCATGAAAATTGCAGGCAAAAGCACATGCATCCACCAAAGCTGAGAGAACTGATGGAATGGGTGAAGGTTCTGGAAATTCCTTCTGTAACAGCTCCTAGCATTTTCTGAGAAACTGAGAAAATTCAGTGTTCTCCCGCTGAAAACACTGGCAACTCTCGAAATTGTCATAGAGAAAGACAAACACACACAGGGAGAATCAGAAACTGAGCTCTCCTCTGACCCTGAATCAGAAATCTGAAGAGAAAACCCTGTATCTGTCCCTTCATCTTCCTTTGCAGATTCAGAATCTTTCTTTTACCAGAAACTACTTTATAAGTAGGATCAATAGCCTGAATTAAACCCTGAGCTAGACCCAGTAAACTACTCCTGTCTAATGGAATTTGAGGAGGAGTACATGCATGTAGTTTTCTGTTTCTTTTTGACAGAAAACTTGGGACCAACAGTGTTATTAGCTTCCATAGGAATAGGCACAACATTCTGACATAATAGGGAAGACTTCCCTGTTCCCTCTCCCAGGACTGTTAAAACTGTCTCTCCCTTGCACACTGACACCAATAGCCACAGAGGACATGGCTAAGACCTGGCTCATAGTGTCTCTAGGTGCTACACCAGAGGGATCCAGAGTAAAAGATTTATGGTCTGAAGTAGAACAGATTGCCAAAGCAGAGTCACCCACCCGTGCCTGAGGCAAATTGCTAGTCTGCTGTGCTGGCAAAGGCTGTTTGCTTAACTTTTTCTTTTTGAGGCTGAGAGAAGGACAGACCATGGAACTGACAAGTTTGTTCCATGGTCAAGCTGAAAATTTTGCCTTCTTCCCATGGAAATCAAGCAACTAAGATGGTAAAACTTAAAAGTTTGTAAAAGTCACATTTTCTATAAAAAAAACTCAGTAAAAATCATTTTAAAAACCTCTGCAAGTCCCCCCCCCCCCAAAAAAAAAGTGCATTATGCTGCTTGATGGTTTGAGCATATGCAAAGTCCCCTAAAGCTTTGGAAACTGGCTGGCTATTATATCCTTGCCAGGATATAACCCATATAGCTATGGCATCTGTAGCAGTGATGAATATCCACTGTTACAGACCCAGCAAAACACAAAAAAGGAAAACAGTGTGTTCTTGGCACTGTCTGTTAATGTAAATGGCGTTACAAAGATGGTAAATGGCGTTACAAAGATGCCAGACACTTTCCTAAATACATAAAAGGAAAACAGTGTGTTCTTGGTACTGTCTGTTAATGTAAATGGCGTTACAAAGATGCCAGACACTTTCCTATAGTGCAGTGCTGTAGGGAATGTAACAGCATATATCATTTGTTAACTGAATGTGAGATTTGTACAAAACTGTTACAAAAAACAGCTTGCATAGGCATGTGCAAGGCAATTAATACGGCCTATTTGTGTAGATATATGTTCTGGGTTATCTGTTCTGCTTAATAACCCAGATATTCATGTCTTGGACATAATTATTGGAGATCCAGAAAGATTGTTAGTCCTAAATTGTAGGATTAAAGTCAAGGTACTACATCTAATTATTGTATATACCTCTGCTTCAGTAAAAGTCAGAGACTAGCTTTTCCGTAGGATGGAAACTTTTTTGTTAATTAATATAGATATAGTTATTGCAGGTGACTGTAACTGTGGCAGCACAGCAAGGAAAAAAGAAAATAAGACGAGATGTTAAACTTTACTGTGTTTTTTAGATGTTTTCCAGCTTTACATTGTAAACCAAGCCCATATACCTACTGTAGAGCTAGCTTTAAAACAGAAGTTAATTGTGTATTTAATTCTAGAACCATCCAGGAAGTAACTATCAGAAACATTATAGGATTCTCAGATCATGAAATGAAAACAACACTCTTCGAACAGGAAAGGGACCAAAGTGACTGACAGGCTAATGTGCTGACATACATATTACGTTACACAAACAATGTCCCCGGGATTCAATCAGCTCTGTGTAGGCCCCGTGTGAAGCCTACACTGAGTTTACATGTGCGGTGAGCAGCAGCTCGCAATGCATATTCATGCCGCACGTCACATCTAAGCATGGTTTTACAGCTGGCAACAGTGTTGCTTATCAGGAAATTGTGTAAGTGAACGCAGATAGGAATTTTTTTTAAAGAAGGGCACGTATGGTCCATGGTTTTGCGTGGAATGATGCAATGATCACCACGGCTTCACAAATAGCTCTCACAGTGTTAGTTCAACACATTTACACAAAAGCCAACATAATGTGGGGACAGTTAACCAGAAAGAGGGACATAGACGTTGCATACAAATGTAGTAGAATGAAACACAAATATACCTCTCAACCTCTTAGAGCAAGAAATCTGGGCAAAGTCATAATTAATAAGAGGACAAAGGACCAAAAATAGGGACAGATTTTAATATTGCTCTTACAAACCTATAAAGTTGCTAGAATAATAGGTTTTACAGTAGCATTCATTTTCTGAAGAGCATGAAGTTTGAAACTCGAATGTCTATCTTTATTGTCTGACTTCAATCCGCAATGACATGCCAATGATTTGCCAGAAACCAACATTTTATGAGGAAAAGATCAAAAATATGAGACAAAATCATGCCAGTTGAGAGTTCTGAACTGAAATGTATGTAATACTGACTCACATCAGTCCTGAGATCATCCCAGTGATATGGCAAAAAAAACACAAATTTGATAAAGGAACACATCTGGACATTTCGGGAATATCTGGACAGCTGAGAGGCATGAATGTGAAGTATCTGGTCCAAACACACACTACAGGACAGTGTACCTACAGTGCAGACTATTGTAATATCCCATTCCTGTCATTCTGTACTGACGTTGTGTAAATGATTTGTAACGGTACATGGAATGCCATGTAAAACGAACACTCAAGCGAAGAGTGTGGATTGAATAGGGACACACAGATAAATCATAGGCATGAACACAGTGAAAGAGGACAGGTGAAACAACCTAATGTACAGCAGATGAGGTCATGTCAGTGGAAGATGGTTGTAGCAGTAACGCCAGTCTCATATCTATATGGTACAGTTGGGACTATACAGTGA
Organism: Protopterus annectens; assembly: GCF_019279795.1. Lineage (NCBI taxonomy): Eukaryota > Metazoa > Chordata > Ceratodontiformes > Protopteridae > Protopterus > Protopterus annectens. The sequence goes on from NC_056744.1 coordinate 312,171,504, forward strand.
AAAATGTGTTTTATGTGACTGTCACACAAGGTGACATAACAATGGGGAAGATGTCTGTGTGAGATAAGCATCCTTACATGAATAATGCAGAGGACATCTGTCAGGGATCTGACATACAATTGGGGTAGGGTGCATATTGTGAAACTGTGCAGACTGATTTGCCTGAATATGAGTGTACTCTCAGCAGAGGTCTCCAGCAAAGTGGGGCACAGGTAAAGGCTCATGGACAATCAAAGAACCAAAAACAATCATGGACAATATCAGAATAATACCACCAGTAATCCCGTGCCTTTGACAAAACATATGTGATTTAGAGTGATAAGAGATCAGTCTGCACAAACACACTTGAACAACTATTGATATATGCACACTCTATGAGGGTAACCACACACACTGTCCTGGCACTGTAACATCTGCCAGAGGTGTTAGGAGGGCACTGCTATACCTGTATGTGACATTATGAACAATATAGGCTAGCTGCCTTGTGTGCATGGGATATATATATATATATATATATATATATATATATATATATATATATTTATATACACACACACAAACACACATACACACATGCCATTAATGTTGCCAACCACCTATGTACGCAGTGTGTGCATAAGCAGAACAGGTAGTACACATGCATCTGGTGTAACAACTTGATTGGTGTTCCACACCATCAGACAGTCATGTATATTCCACAAAAAGAATACCTAGGTATGGCCAATACAAAGGTGGTACACTTCAGTTACATATCACTGGAGGATGTGTAGGGAAGTACATGAAGAAGGGTGCAGTGTATTCAGCTATTGGTGTGATGAAGTCTGGGAACTATGAAGGTATTATGGCCTCTGATGTGGATGTGCTTCACATACCCGGTACTTGTGTTACATTCAAGGGACTAGTCAGCATTGTAACCACATGCTCGTGGATGTTCCACTTACCTTGTACCACAGCACACTGGACACATACCTATTGCTCTGATTATAGGGTGTGATTGTCTACATTATACTTGGGTTGTGTGTTTGTGTACCTGACTAAACAAATCCCCCATGTTTTCCTGTCATTGTAGGTATTGTCATGGCTATGGCAGCAATATTTGGTATGTATTGATACTGCCTGTATTATATTAATATCACAGTTGGAGTCAATGATTTCCCACAATCTGTAGGCTTTCAGGTAGCTGTCTGGACCCACGATGTGTATGTCATCTGTGATGTCCATCACTTAAATAAGGGACAGGAAGGGGCTTAGCAGACAGCCCTGATGTACGGACCTGATCACTGGACATGAGATATAGGTCATGTCACACATTTCAACATAGTGAGATGCCACATATATGATACACTAATCTACCCATTTGGTGATATAGCTGTTTATGACCACACATGACAGTATTGATTGAATACCTCAGCGTGGATTTGTGTCAAATGCCTTGACATGGTCAAGTTCCACAAGATGATATTGTCATTATGCATGCCCTTGATGACCACTTTGAGGACATCTATCAGATGTAACATACATGATTTAGCATTATTGACTAACACAGTTCTGTTGCATACATCTGGAATATTACTAGTGTACATGTAGAAGAGGTCCATGATGACATGTTGGTCTACTTCATAGCTGAGGAGAGTTAGGATGTCTCTATACATGCATGCACCAGGTGCTGTCTCCCAACTCAGATGGGTGCATGTAGATGTACACCCTTATATGGGAACATAGCTCATGTGGAGGGTGTGTTGAAGTTCACATTCAACCATATCAGGAAGGTGTATGTCCTGAGTCATGCCATAGCTGATCTGTGATATTGTCACAGCCCAGTGATTCCACATGATGGGGATTAATCCTTATGTCACTAGATGGGCAACCAATTGGCTCACCAACACAACACATACTCTGAAAGTTGGTGAATCAACCTGTACCAGTAGAGATGTCACCACTGGCAAGTCCCAGGGTTCTGTACTTGGCCCGTCATTGTTTGGACTCTATTTCTTGACAGTTCAGGCTTAAATATATGGCCTTTGTCTTACCATGTTTGCTGACTCTTGCATATTGGCATATTGGGTGCAATTATTGAGTCCACCAATGATGATAACATAGTACGGGAGGAGATAAAACAGACAAATGATTGGTGACAAAGACACACAATCTATAAATAAATGCAGAAATGTGCCTTTTTATGTTGTCTGTCTGAAAAGTGGAATTCCATGTTAATCACAGCATAACAGTCCAGCTGTGCTGAAACCCAGTGATGCAAGCACTAGGAGCACATGTAGCTAGAAATCTGAACTTCAACCACCAAGTGTCCACAAGTATTGAAAGCCTATGTTGTGCACATCATAAGTCACACCATCATATTCAGATCTTAGGATTGTATGAAAGTACTGTACTCAAACCTCATCAGAATACTAATAGAGTATAATATTCTGTTTTGCATGTAACTCATCAGACACATGCAGCAGCTGGAGAGACCTCAGGGCTTTCTTATCAAGAAAACACAGGGCCTACAAATCATGCCATGATGTATGTGGATAGATTAAAAGCCACATCACTGTAATCTGTCTTGCATAGGATGAGGTGACATCTGCCTGGGCTCCAGGCCAGACTGTCACCCTGCCCTGGTGGCAGTACTGCATATCCACAAATCTGATATAGATGATGACATCAGCAGTGTCTGTTGAGCATAATATGCCAAAAACAGTGTCCCACATGCTGGTGTAAAATGCTCTCTGTAATGTCAATCAAGAGGGCACACACACACACACACACACACACACACACACACACACACACAGCTGACTGCAGTGAGAATAGAAACCCTACCTATCCAAGTACACAGACTACAGAACTCAGTACGTTACGCAAGTGCCATGGCACAATTCCAACCTGGAGTGTCTCAGACAACACTTTATAGCTGATGACATCAGCAGCGCCTGTTGAGGACAATATGGTAATAATAGTGCCCCACATGCTGGTGTAAAATGCTTTCTGTAATGTCAAGCAAAAGTATGTGTGCGTGCGCGCACACACACACACACACACACACACACACACACACACACACACACACACACACAGAGTTGACTGCAGTCAGAGTAGAACCCCTACATATCTAAGTACACAGATTACAGAACTCTGTATGTTATGCAAGCACCATGGCACAAATCTGATTTGTACAAGAGTGCAGGTCAACTAATAGTAGATGACATCAACAGGCCATGCAGGAGATAAGAGGTTGGAAGGCTTGCATGAAATGGATGTGTAGACATGTGCAAGTATCAAAATACTGGCAATCCATGGCATTGGAGCAGTAACTGTAAGATACACTTCTGCTGTTCTGTCTAGACACACACACACCAAACTGACTGCAGTGAGAACAGAATCCCTAACTAAGTACACAGACTATAGAGCACAGTACTTTACGCAAGCATCCTGGCTGAAGTCTGATTTTTACAAGAGTGTTGGTCAACTTATAGTAGATGACATCAGCAGGCCATGTGGGAGACAAGGGGTTGGAAGGCCTGCATGAAATGGATGTGTTGGCATGTGCTAGTATCAAAATACTGGCAACCCATGGCAATGGGATGGAGCAGTAACTGTAGGACACACACTTCTGCTGTTCTGTCTAGACACACACACACACACACACACACACACACACACACACACACACACACACACACACAAACACACGCACGCGTGCACACACACACACATGGAAACTCACCAAGTTGACTGCAGTTTGAACAGAACCCCTACCTAAGTACACAGACTACAAACACAGTACTTTACACAAGTGCCATGGCACAAGTCTAATTTTTATAAGAGTGCTGGTCAACTTAAAGTAGATGACATCAGCAGGCCATGTGGAAGATAAGAAGTTGGAGGCATGCATGAAATGGATGTGTAGGCATGTGCAAGTATCAAACTACTGGCAATGCATGGCATTGGAGCAGTAACTGCAGGATGCACACTTCTGCTCTTCTGTTTAGACACACACATGCACGCACATACACACACACACATACACTGTCTCTCTGTTTCTCACACACACACACACACACACACACACACACACACACACACACACACACACACACGCACACACACATACACACACCAAGTTGACTGCAGTGTGAGATCAGAATTCTACATATCTAAGTACACAGACTACAGGACACAGTGCTTTACCCACGTGCCATGGCACAAATCTGATTTTTACAAGAGTGCTGGTCAACTTATAGTAGAGGACATCAGCAGGCCATTTGGGAGACAAGATGTTGGGAGGCCTACATAGCTTCATAGGTTCACAGGAAGCTACTAGCCTAATGGCCCTAGGGTGCTTACAAGCCTAGCTGTGTAAAACACAAGTACCCTTATTGACCATAGTTAGATGGTCATTGTTAATAGAGCAATTTTTTGAGCAGCACCGACTGTCTCTGTCCAGGAGGTAGATAGGCACCACCGCAAAGGTGACTTTACACCCACCCAACCAGTTGTCAAGGTTGCGCTTGAACAGAGTCATTGAGGAGCACTGCTTCATTTGCAGTGGGAGCCTATTACAGAGGAGTGTCAATTGCTGGGGATATATCTGTGTCCCAAGCATGTTCTGTTTATTTCACAGGCTAAGTTGAGAACCCTGGAGCATGTTAGTCATGTCCCATTTGATTTGCAGATGTCCAGTATTTCAAGTAGGGCAGGGTCTGAGACTGCTGTGTAAGCCAGGCACAGGTTACCTCTCAGCAGCATGCATGATATTTAGTACAGTGACAGGTCTTTCAGTCTTTCCATGTATGTCATGTTTGGAGACCCTGGATTTTCCCTGTCACAAATCTCTGTGTTTCCTCCTATTGCTGCAGGGGTATGATGAGATACAAACAGAAGGGAGCATTGTAGTGGTCTGATAAGGTTAAAATACAGCAGAGCTATGACCTCCCTGGTCTTGGATGTGATGTCTATATGTATGAGGTACGCAATGCAGAATGTATGTCTTACCACAATGGACACATAGTGATGAAAGTGTACATTGCTATAAACATGTGTTTCCAAGTCTCACAACACTGTGTTTGAGCTTACACGGGTGCTATTTATACCATTATTAGCAGGGGTACTTTATTGCCAAAAGGGGAATAAGGCATTGTTTGCTTTAAGGTTCAGTCCATGAGTTTGGCACCAATCATTTGTCTGTGCCAGCCCCCTCTGTAATATGTTACCATCATTGGGACACTGTATATGAGTGTGATGATGAGGAGTATTGCCAGCTATGCCAGGAGAAGTACGGCAGTGAAGGTGAAATATATGCCAGCATTGCTAGCTGGAGTTTTGTAAAGAATTGTATTTCATTTATACATCAAACTGATTTGTGCAGGTGATTGTGTTGAAAATGTATTTGTAAAGTTACTTTTGTTAAAAAATGTATCAACAGTGGGTCCTGCTGGGCAGATAAAGAAGTATTCTTGTATGTCAGACTGTATGGTAACTATTGAAATGAATATATTGTAACAGAGGATACTGGAAGAGAAAAGGTTAATCTCAGTCCAGCTAACTTTGAAAAATATCCTGAAATTAAATTAGTTAATTTAGGTCATAAATATTGTATTTCACAAGTCTCAATGCAGCCAGAGACAAAAAGTCTGTACTAGGAAGTTTTCTGTATTGTCCTTGGGGTGAACCAATTGCTAACTTGGAAGGGTGGAAGTTTGAATCTATGTTATGACTTCCAGAAGCTGCAACAGATTTTAGCAAAGCTCTATGTGCTTGTATTATGGCACATATGTACAATATTCTGGTTCAGTTTCTAGTAAAGAGGGGTAGCATGGGAACCAGAATCAGATGACCAGATGTATGTAATGTCATTTTGTAATCCATCCTGAAATTATGTTTTTTTAATACTAGATGAGACAGAAATCTCAGAGTAGTCTGATTTTGGAACCTGTCAGGAAGGACCCCTCATTCACTTCATCTTGCCTTACTTTAGCAAGTAAGCAGGGAATAGTAATTATTTAGATAAGTCAAGAAAATATAGTGAAATTAGTTAAGTACTATCTTTCTGTACATGTGTGAATCTATTCATCTGTGTTACTTTTAATATTTACTGTGACTTAAACTCTGGTGTTTGTTGCAAATAGATATGTAGCATTTTAATTTTTTTATTATTTATTATTAAATATATTCAAACTTTTCACTGTGGCTGGTCTTTTAATGAATATTTTAACCTTTGAGAATACTTATCTTATTTATTTGGTGACACCGTGGCCATTCCTGAAAACCTTGCTGTTTGGTCAACATTACCATTCATATTAATATTAATTTCACTCAGTATAATTGGATGCCCTTGTAGGAGCCTTAGAGTAGCTGGCTTTGGAGTGTCTGGTGGCAGCATCTACATTATAGTCTGGGCAGAGGGGCATAGCTAGAAGATCTGTTCCAGCCTTTCCTAGGTGTGTGTGTGTGTGTGTGTGTGTGTGTGTGTGTGTGTGTGTGTGTGTGTGTGTGTGTGTGTCTGCATGAAAATCAAATCTCAAAGAGTGTGTGTGTCAACTACTTGCAGCAGGGACACAGAGCACTGGTTTCACAGAGAGAGTGGTGGAGGACTTGGCTTGGCCAGTTGGCTGAGGACTCAACTGTACAGCTATGTTAGTAAGAAGTCTTACTGAAGGCCTGGAGAGAGAGAGAGAGACAGGGGGAACCCCAGCCTGCAGACTGTGGGTGTTCCTGTGTGGTCTTAAGGGAAATTGTGCTTGATGCAGACAGCTGCATCTGGAAATACTGTGTCTATCTATTTTTGTTCCAAGTGAATGTCCTTCACTGGTGTCAGTGGTGTGGATTCAGGCTCCCTGATTACTGGCCCAGAGGAGAGGACATAACAAAGAGTGCATCCAGTTAACAGTCATCTTCAAACTTGCTAAACCATCTACTGTTGCCTGCACTTCAGGGAGGTATTTTCCAAACATTTGAGGATCCAGCACAGATCCTTGTGGTATTCCACTGCTGAGTGGGCTAGTAATGGAGGCGCAGTCCCCAACTTTGAGAGTGTGTGTTCTGTCTGCAAGCCAGTTGGCTATCCATCTAGTACTGTATAGCCTAATTCCCAGATGAGAGATCTTCACTATCAGACATGAATGGGGGATAGTGTCAAAGGCCTTGGATAACTCAACATAGGCAGTATGTCCTGTTATCCCAAATCCAGGTCTTTAGGGTCTGTATCAAAGAAGTCCACAAGGTTCAATAAGTAAGATCTAACCTTGACAAATAGATAATGGGTTGGGTCAAGTGTGTTGAAAGTCACCTATGTCCCTGTGGATAAGGTCCATGCTAAGTCCTTCCCTAGCCTCACAGATAATGCTTTTTAGGCTTATGGGTCAATAGCTGTAGTTCTGCATATTACGAGATTGATGTGCATTGCATATCACATAATATTTGATATTACTTTCTGTAGTGTAGGTGATATATTTGTGGAAAAAGCAGGGTTGCAGTGCTTGCGGGGGTGGCAACACATGGCTGTATTGTAAATATGTGACATATTGTTAGATAGGGCCTTCAGTTTGTAATGTTTCCACATGTAATTTCATGTCTTAGAGAGGAAATGGACAGTAAACAACAGTAATACATAATAATATTTACTTTTCCATAGTAAGCCGAGCAACGGGTTTGCACGACAGTTAGCAAAGTGTATACGCATGCAAGATATGCATGTTTGCCCATAACTAAGCAGTGTGTAAACACGAATCACAATGCTAAAGTCTGACAGTTAGCATCAAGTCTATGGAACACAGCTGCTGTTTAACTGACTCTGTGGTAGTATGTGTTAATGCATTGATACATTCCTTTTTGAGCCCAGATGGTACTGGGTAAATATCTAGGTCTGTCTAATACTTTTAAATACTTTTATTTAAACACTGATAATGCAATGTCATGAATTCTTTATATTACATGTGTAGCTGTGTGTTGGAATAGCACAGTGGGGTTAAGTGGCATTGCCTGGAGGCAACCACTGCCGTTTGTTGCTACTCACCCTTGCTACACATTGCTGCATGATGTGCACCTCTTCACAAACATGGAGCCCAAAAAGTGAAGGGATCCATTGCCTTTTCTGCTACTTATGTGTGTTGTGTGTGATTATATATTTTTTACCAGAATAAAGGTTTTAAATGAGGTAACTATGAAATTGGTGAAATGTGGAGCAAGCAGGGAGGAAATAAAGGGAAAGCAGGACAGGAATACGCAGGAGGGAGGTAGGAAAGGACCATAACTATCCATTTCTTTAACAGTGTAAACTGAAAATATGTGCAGAATGTTAAGTGAATTTGGACTGTCACCTCCAGAGAGAGGTGTGACCAGAATGCAATTTTGTTGTATAGCCAATTGCACCAAATCAAGTGTGTGAAGAAGACACATGTGTGAAATGGAGAGCTATGTATGGGATGATTTTTTTTGTAACACAGGTGGTCATTTATTTTTTATTTGAGAGAGAGAGAGAGGAATGTTGGGGAAGGGACTAGGTATGTCAGGGTCAGGTAAGTTGGGTAGGTGGGGAAGCAATTGCAGACAGACAAGACAAGCAAGACATGAGACAGGAACAGTGATGGACACTAAAGGCCGGAGGACACCATGATTGGGGTGAGGGTGGGGACAACCCGGGCCCATGGCCATCAAGCTTGAAGACAGTGAGAATTGAGTCTTCACCCACTGAACTGTCTTCACTGTCACCTCACTCTGCAGGTGTCTGGAGGGCTTCATGTCTCCTCATCCTACTCCTAGTATGCAACATGAGAAAGAGTAGCCTCTCCAGCCAACATAAGCATGCATTAGTCATGTGAACCACCAGCCTACGCACCATCCCTGGCAACTTGCTGCAGGTGATTCACTGGAGGGTACTTTTGGACCAGCCTCCGGGACAGGACTACCTGACAGTGCAGGTAGTGCAGGGGCAGCAGAGGCAGTGCTGCCAGGTTGGATCCCAGATGTGCTGGGCATTGGTGGTGCAGTTGGTGGAGCTGGGACAGTTGATCCACTGGGGCTAGCCTACCGTGCTGTGCTGTGGAGCATTTAGGATGACATGGATACATTTTGAAAATACAAAAAGTAAATAAAAAATAAGTAAAATAAAATAAAAATACAATAAATACATTTTAACAATAAAATAAAATAAAAAAATACAATAAAATAAAAATTATTTTTAAAAATAAAATAAAAATAAAGAAAAAAGAGAATAAGGGTTGGGGTGAGACAAAAAAAGAGACATAAGATTAGTATCATCATACGTGACATACAATGCATTAATACATATACAACTCTATTGTCTTAAGGATTACATTTAAGTCTACCTCCCAACAGATACACACTGTACTACAGATTGCTGCATGTAATCATTGACATGTGCATACATTGCACACGTGTTCCAGTTATACAGATTATAGTTTACAGTAGGGCATTTGTGCCACTGATATACAGGTTTTAATTTAATGTAAATATTATTGAAGAAATAACAGTATGGTATAGTTGTGCATTGTGGTATTTGAACCCACAACCTCTGACTAAAGTCTAATATTAGACTCTTACAATTGGTTTGTGCTACAGACTAATGCATGCATACTTGCATTTACAGTTGAGATATGTATGCTCAATTTGATACTACTCTATAAAATACCAAAAAGCTATCTTTAACTTTTAAAGCTACAATAACACTTTTCTTCTGCTGCATACATGCCAGTTGCTTCCCTCAGTCTCTCCAACAATGAGCTCATGATCACTGTCAGCTGGGGAAAAAACAGAAAAGAACAGAAGACCATTATGCATACCAGTCTTGCCTATATTCATCTTTCTACTTCTTATAAGTACTCTCTTCAGTTGATACTTACACAGATGTGGGATGTCCTCAGTCCTACATTCCTCAATCGAATGGTCAAGAGTATCCCTCTTCCTCCTGTGTAGGCCATTAAAATGATGCCTACATTGCTCTCCAGTGTGTGAGATACCAGTGGTACTGGATGCAATCCAGGCTAAACTATTCCATGCCTCAGATTTGTACTGGGAGCTTGAATAGTCCCACTGCAGAAGCCTATGGCTGTGGTGCTTTACTAGGAGTCCAGTAAATATCCTTAACTCCTGGACACCCCACCTCTGTGCCCTAAACTAGGCACCTTCCCCACTAATACCAGCCATGTATATCTACCAGCAGATCTAGAGCAATGGAGACTGATTTTTTTTTTGCCAATTCCAGATATCACTTTTAGTGGAGTGCACACAACCACGGAGCACATTTGCATGGTGGTGAGTGGAGAGTAGCAGTGCCAAGCAATAAGGAATGAAATAATTGCAAATGGAAGATTAATCTGATAACATAATAGTGTTTCATCCCTCATACATATAATTAAGATCAGCTCCATTATCTAAAGTGTTATAACTGAGAATAAATATAATGGGAAGTGGAACAAAAGTAAAAGTGTATGGAATATCCTGTTAGAACCCAGGACCATATATATAGCTGTCCTACATGTACACCTGTTGCCACAACAAAGTTGAAATAGTTGTTCATGTTTCAGTTCACTGCTATCACCTTCAGTGTCACAACACTAAAAGAAAAGGTTGCACAGCCTGTACTAGAACCCAGGACCATCTCCACTCTAGCCATACACTTACACCTGCTGCCACAGGACTAGTTACATGACATTCCATAATTTACTAATCATTTTAAGGGCTCTGTTAAGAGCTGTGCAATGTCACTTAGTAGGTTTGCACAGTGCCCAACAGAATTAATTGAATGTATCCAGTTTCTATTTTTGGCTGTCTGGATCTTGTCTGCTTCCTGGGTACTCCAGTTGTCCTGTTTGTGCACCGCCTCACTTCATGAAAACAAGATAAGCACAACTGAATGGGTTTGTGAGATGCACAACATAATTAATTGAATGTATCTGATTTCTATTGTTGGCCATCTGGGTCCTGTCTGCTTCCTGAGTACTCCAGTTGTCCAGGTTACGCACTGCCACACTTCATGCAAATGAGATAACCACAGCCAAACCTGCGATTCATATCCTCTATTCCTATGATTGCGCTATGAGCTGCATTGAGCAAACATGGGTAAAAAAAAAAAATTAAAAAAAAAAAACATCAAAAATGAAAAAAAAGGACAATTAGTTGAAATGAGAAAAACTCAATCTATGACATACACACTAAAAAAATGATGGTTCATATGAGATATGTCTACATAGATCTGGATTAGAACTCTCACTCCAATGAACCTTCAGAACACAGGAAAGGTGCCTTATCCCTCTTTGCCACGCAAACAAGGAACGGAAATCTTTTTTCACAGAACCAACTGCAACATCATCTACAGTAATATGAGACCATACAACTGTTATTAGTACATGTATAATTTTTGGATGTAGTGTACTTATTGATCACACAACCTGTTATGATTATTGCTTGCAAATATACAGGTCTCTGTCACCTGTCTATGTTTGCTGGTCATTCTTCAGTTATCTGATCAGTAGTCTGAGACATGTAGTCTGTAAGCCATTCTATATCATTGGTCTTAAAATGTGTGAGGATATTAACTGGAAATAACATACGCAGTTGCCAAAAAGGAAGGGCAGGTTGGATGTTAAGGAACACAACCTTTGAATTGTGCGCTGCTTGCTTACATTTCCAACCTTACATCTAACATTTTTAGATCTAACCTGACACACCCACTGAATGTATTTTCCTTCTCCCAACCAGTAATCATTCACAGTTGCAATCCATTAAAAACAAACATAGAGGGAGTGCCTGGACTATGGTTACATCTTCTACACAGATCGAAGTATTTGGAATTCAGCAATTCTAAGGAGTTCACACCTCATTTGCATATTCACTCTGCTAGCAGCCCTGAATCTACACCATATAACAAGGCAACTGTGTAGCTAGGTAAACTGAACTTGTTTATGTGGAGAAGACTGAACATACACTGTTTCTTTGGGATATATCTGCACAGAAGATTACTGAACTTCAGAAGGTAAGCTTGCATATTGTCAGCTAAATAATGAATATGCTGGAATGTACTTCAGAAAAATCTGAAGCAAATGCTGTTACACTTTTATCTGCATGCATTACTTAAAAGTGTACTGATGCCATGGCCATGTTTGTCAATGCATTTATAGGTTCATAGGCTGGTACTAGGCTATCAACACTAGAGCCTATACAAGCCTAGCCATAAAAATTCCCTGGCTATTTCTTCCCACAGTATTTACTTCCCTGGACCCCTGTCTAGCAGGGTGACTGATGTGATGCCCGTGGTGAATTTCCTATCTCCCATCCAATCATCAATGTTCCTTTTGAAGAGGACCAAAGAGGCACTCTGCTTGACATGTATGGTCAGTCTATTCCAGAGTATGGGGAGTCTCTGGGTCAGGAACCTATCCCTCCAGCATGTTTTGTTCACTGTGATGACAAGGGTTAGATCCCTGGAGCAACTGTCTCTGAGGGATTTCTTTGTGCATCATGTCCAACAGCTCTGGGTTTGACATGGCCTTGTATGTTAAGCAGAGATCGCCTCTGAGTAGATGATATGCGACAGAGTATAGGTGGAGTTTTTTTAGATGGTCAGCATAGGGCATCTGCTTTAGGCCTGTGATTCTTTTAGTGAGGTATTTCTTTGGCCTTTCCAGTTGTTGCAGATGTCTTGACAGGTACATACTAAATGGGGCATTGTATTCTATAAAGGGTCTAATGATGGATGAGTACAATGGGACAATGACCTCCTTTTTTCTGTATAAAACTCCCTTAGTGATGAGGTGTGCCACATAGAAGGATTTCCTGACTGTTCATAGGTTCATAGGCAGGTACTAGGCTATTAGCCTTAGGGCCTATATAAGCCTAGCCAAATGGTACCCTGCCTTTTGCCAATCAAAAAATTATTTTCCTGTGCCCCTGTCAAGCAGAGCCACAGAAGTGATCCCCGGGGTGAATTTCCTATCTCCCATCCAATCATCAAGATTTTTTCCTTGAAGAGTGCTAATGAGGAGCTTTGTTTGATATAGATAGGTAGTTTGTTCCAGAGTATGGGAAGACTCTGGGACAGGAATCTATCCCTCCAGCATGTTCTGTTTACTGTGGTGACAAGGTTTAGGTCCCTAGAACATGTAGCTCAGAGGGATTGGGATTTCTTTACATGGAGCATGTCCAACAGCTCTGGGTTTGACATAGCTTTGAATGTTAGGCTGAGATCGCCTCTGAGTAGGCGATATGTGACAGAGTGAAGCTGGAGTTTTTTGAAACTGTCTGCATAGGGCATCTGTTTGAGACCGGTAATCCTCTTTGTGAGGTATTTCTGTGGCTTTTCCAGTTGTTGTAGATGTCTTGTGAGGTACATACCAAAAGGGGTGTTGTACTCTATAATGGGTCTAATGAGTGATGAGTAGAGGGGAACAATGACCTCTTTTCCCGGATGAGAAACCTTTTATGATGAGGTGTGCCATGTAGAAGGATTTCCTAACTACTGTGGCAATGTGATTATCAAAGGAGAGACTACTGTCCACCTGTGTCCCAAGGTCTCTTATCACACTTTTGGTGTTAAGTAGACTACCGCCTATGTGGTAGTTCATGGGTACAGAGTTTTTACCAAAAGGGATGACAATGCACTTTTTGGCATTGAGGCCATGGCTTTGACACCAGGCATCTGTCTCAGTGAGGCCCTTTTGTAGGATGTCCACATCATTAGGAGTTTTGATTATGGCTCCTAGTTTGCAGTCATCTGCAAACGTTGTTAGCCAAAGACCTTCTGTGTTAGCCTGTACTTCAGAGAAGTAGATACCAAACAGGACAAGTCCTAGGACTGAACCCTGTGGTACTCCACATGTCACTGGTCTGAAGTTGAATTTAGAGTCTACTACTTTCACAGTGTGGGTTCTGTCAGTGAGTCAGTTGGCAACCCATCTTGTGACATAGGAATTTATACCTAGTTTAGTGAGTTTGTGTGGGGGATGGTGTCGAAAGCCTTGGCAAGATCTAGATAGGCTGTGTGAACCATCTTACCCTCATCTATGGCTTTAGTGACCGCTTCAAAGAAGTCTATCAGGTTTAGGAGACACGATCTGCCTTTTACAAACCCGAACTGGGTAGGGTTCAGAGTTTGGAGATTACCAATGTCATTGTTTATAAGTTCCATGATGATACGTTCCATAGCCTTGCAGACCAGTCTTGTCAGGCTAATGGGGGCGGTAGTTCCCAGGGTCCATGGTGGCTCCCCCTTTGTGGAGTGGGATAACCATTGCTGTGCACCATTTAGTGGGCACAAAGCCTGAGGTGAGGCTATGATTGAACATGGTACTTAGGTGGGGTGCTTGTTCGTTCTGTAGTTCATGTAGAACACAGCCTGGAATGTTGTCAGGTCCCATGGATGCTGTGTTCTTGGCTTTGGAGAGTGTGTTTTTTACTGTGCAGCCATGATTACAGGTACTTTGCATTCTTCCAGTATAGAGATGGGCCCTTTAGGGTATGAGAGAGGTGTAAAGTTAGCACTAAACCTATGTGCCAGGATGTTGGCAATGCCAGTTGTGGCAATGTGGTTATCGAAGGTGAGACCACGGTCCACCTGTGTCCCTAAGTTTCTTATCACACTTTCAGTGTTTAGCGTACTGCTACCTATGTGGTAATTCATGGGTATATGTTTTTTCCCAAAGGGGAATTTCACAGGTAACATCATTGGCAATATCTTAAAATGGAATGCTGTGTGATAAATATGTACAAATGTTTCAGGAACAGTTCATTTGATAGCACTTTTAGTAGTTCTAAGATGGTTTGTTAGAAAAATGAGTCAATTGCCTGGTCTTTTGGGGGGAGCAAGGCTGAGTTACTGTTCTGGTACAAACAAGGATATGTTTCTCATGTTATTCTCCTTGTTTTGCATCCTGCCTGTTGTTGGTACTTCACATCTGTAGACTGTTGTATGTTTCTCCAGGGGGTAATACTGGGTAGCTACCTTTTCTGTTTTATCTGGGAACAGTTATTTTGTATTTATGTGATACTTGTGTGTATTATCCTTCTGTTGTCTTTTAGGACACCTAAGAGTATACCACCAAGGAGTATCAAACCTCGGAGACTCCCCTTCACTGATGCCTGAGAATTAAGTCATAGTGGACACCTTTGGGAAACATGGTGCCTTCCTGCTTAAAAGGAAATTGGGAGATATGGCACACAGAATGCAAATTTGGTGTCAGATTGTGGATGATGTGAATGTCATAGGTGGCCACGGCAGGACATATGAGCAGGTGCACCACAGGGCCACTAACATGATCACATTTGTACATAAGACAGCAGCAGCAGTGGGCCATGACTAGATGGTTACCAAGGGTGGCCCTGCTATAGAGTCACCATTAACACCAAATGAAGTGCTCCTGACCATTATCAGGGATCCAGAAAACTCCCAGGAAAGTGCTGTACAGCATGTCCCAGATGTTGGTGCAACGGGTCTATATAATGATATCGACAGGTGAAAATGTTGAATCTCACTTGTTTGACACCTAAATGTTGAACTCCAAGTTTCCCGAATGGCCAAACACCCAATGCCACACTAAAACAAACATATTTAAGTGGGGGGCTGTGCCCCCCACACCCCCCCAACTAAATATTCTAACTCTGAGACCACACTACAGTCAGGGAAAGGGCAGGTGTCACAGAACGGCCAACCGATTTCTTTCCATTGGAAAGAAATTGGTGTTTTGGCTGTTCGGGAAACCTGGAGTTCGACATTTTGGTGTCGAACAGGTGAGATTCGACATTTTTCACCTGTTGATCTCATGATATAGACCTGGTGCAACAGCTTCAGGTACAGCCAGCACATCCCAGGAGGAGCTTCCAGATAGGCTTTGGTATCTCAACTGTTGAATATGGCTGTATAGTAATACAACTGAAATCAATACATTACTTCTGTGTCACATGAAGTCTTTTTTTTTGGGGGGGGGGTTGAAGATTGTTAGCTTAGATTGGAGCTGTCAGCCACATTCTTGGTGAAAGTAATGGACATATAAAGGGGTAAAAGTATTACCCCTGTGATACTGTTAATTGTGATGATGTTCCCCTTACCTTTTGCTTAACTTCTCCAAGGACTATCTGGATTGCAGAGTAGAATCTCACCTGCAGATGGTAAGCCAAACAGTTTTATGTCAGTACTGTTTAGCAACTGAAATAAATATTTTTGTGTGTGCTGTTGATGTCAAGCCTGTTGTATATATTGCTGTACTGTCTGTAATAGTGGCACCACTGTTCATTTTTAAGAATATAGTGAACTAGAGTAATGTAGGTATTAATTTATTCCTGTGTTTATTGCTTTGTATCACAGGTGATCATGACAGTGGAAGTGTGGGCCCTCTGCCACCTGATGTCAGAGTATCAGCAGACTCTGGTGATGATGGTGGCCAAACTGAGGCACAGTCGGGGGTCCAGAGGTTGAATCTGACACGGAGGTTGACATACAGCCGCCCCCTGCAATTCCATCAGACACAGCCAGGGAAGTCTGGTTACTACAGCTTCAGTGCCTATTGAGTCTGGCTGTGGCCAAAGTGTGAATGAGGTGCCATACAGGAGGATTGATGGGGTGCCCAGAGAATGCCTACTTTCCCTCCTCCACCTGGTCCAGGTGTCGCTTCCTTTGTCACTCAATGTATGTTTAGGGCTGTCATGGAGGCACAGGCACATTCCCATAGATGATCCAGACAAATGGTCAGAGTTGTAGTTGTGGAACAAGCTAACATGCATGACTGCCTCCACTGTGTTGGCGAATCAATGGATCGGATGAATGATACATTGGAACAAGGGGTGTCTGTGATGAAACAAGGGGTGTCTCATGGAATGAGCACTGTCTGTGATGGAACATCTGCTGGGAAGGGAACGGCATCCTAATGAGCATAGGTTAGCCACATCATCTGCTGTAGCCAATGTGGCAGTGCCTGATCATGCTCCAATAGTGGCAGTACTTCCATCGCTCCATCAGTGAGTGTGCTGTCCACACCCAGACATGGTAGGCCAGACATGGTAGGCCATAGGGTCATGGTCCTGAGTGTCCCTGTGAAGGAAGATCATCCAACAGACATCCGTCATGTTCAGGTAGCAACAGTGCATCTGAAAGTGGGCATGGCCATGCCAGTGCAACTCCTGGTAGAGCCAGTTCTCGTGGTAGGGGACTACAATGATGAAATGACACATCTAGCATGCACAGCTCACACCTGTCTGACATAACAAGACAGAGCCAGCACAGAGCTTGGCTGTGTTCATGCAGACACTCGCACACCAATTTCACCTGGGGGACCCCTACAGATACACACACAACAGTTACATGGTTCAGCCATGCAGTTTAAAACTCATTTTTGTCTCACTGGCCATTTGTTGCTTTATCCAAATGTCTGCCTGTTTCTCTTTCTTAAGCACACACACACTCACCGACCTTTGGTGTCAGCTTAGGCTTCCTGCCACACAACACCCTGTGCAAGTGATGATAACTGTGCCATATCCCTGTTTTCTATCTTTTAGATTCAGGGATACATACGCTTTGTGTCTGATGCTCAGGGTGCATAGGTGGCTTAGTGCTTAGTATATCTGCATTTGTGGTGTCAAACTACTAATTTTACCTTTGACTTATATTGGGCTTGGAAAAGTTAGAAAGTTGATAGCATCAACATTTCCTAACTTTATTGTGAATGATCTTGTGAGGGCTGTGAAGTCAGAAACTGCAATGTGCATCATTACTTTCTAACTTCTCTCTTTACTGATGTTCCAGTACACACGTGTGGTGCTAAACCTAGGGTGTGCAGTGATCATCAGTACTTTTGCAAGGTATGACTGTGTGACTCTTTGATGCCTGAGGCCTACTACAGTAAACTCTCAGTTAACTGGAACTCAAGCAACCAGAAAAAAAAATCAAAGAAATAAAGTACAGTATAATTAATTCAGTTTTTCATGTGTTGCACTTTCTGTCCCCCCCCCCCACAGAAACATACTTTATGTCTTTAGAGTTTTAGAGTTTTAAAAAGAAGATACAAATAAATTCCCCCTCTCCCCAACCTGAGAACAAGTCAAAACAAATAAGTCAAATCACTAAAATGTAAACACTCGCTCCATACTCACTCAAGTCAGTTTGCATTAGATTGCACATTCTCTCTCGATCTCTCTCACACGCAGTCTCTTTAGCTTTCATATATACATTCACTCACTCTTTCTCTCTCTAATCACTCACACACACTCTCTTCAGCTTTCATACATCTCTCCAATCTCTCACAAAACTTTCTTGGGTGGCGTAAGCTAGGGAACCTTGTTGGCTAGGCTCACTTAGGCCCTTGGGCCGATAGCCTAGTACCTACCTATGAACCTATGAACTAACAGTCGCTTCTGCTTTCATACATGCATCCTCTCTCTCTCTCTCTCTCGTTCTCTCTATTCAATTCATACAATTCCAATCCACTCAGCATGCCACTGAAAACCATTCCATGTGCCACGCTTTCTAGCAGAAATATAATTTTAAAATATTATTATTCCAGCCAAGCTTTTAATTACTGTATTTCAATATTAAAATCAAATCAATGCAGTGGTCATGGTATGGTATACTACAGGGTACAGTATATGTCAGATCTCTTTTTAATAGTAACTCTCAAGCAACCAGAAAATACACTTATCTACCAATCCCCATGGGTGCTGGTTAACTGAGAATTTACTGTACTTACTAATGGACACATATAAGTCACAAAAGTCTCTCCTGTCACTTGTTAAGATCATTTCTGTAACAATCTCCTACATTTTCCTTGCTAACAATTAATGAAATACAAGGATATACCACTCATTCAAATTATTACACAATACACTGCAGGTTCAAGACTTACCTTGTAAATGTAGCAGTTGACACAGTTTTAGTTCAGGGCTGACTCTGTCTGATGCTGGCAGTACACAGCCAATGTTAGTATATGTATGTGATTAGGAGGAAGGTTTTAGCCCTTTAGGTGCTATGTGAGTGTGCTATGCATTGTCTACACCTACAGCAGCTACTGGTTTCCCCTCTGACTCGTCATCTGCCTGTAGCTGTTGTGACCTTGGCACTGGTGGTGGGATGTGTGCCCCTTCCCCTTGCTGATCCTGCTGAAGCTGTTTTCTCAGGATGATGTTGTGTAGCATGGCACATACTGTGAATATTTCAGTACATGTCCATGGATTGTAATATAGGGCTCCCCCAGATGTATCTAGGCACTGGAACTGTGACTTCAGCAGCCCAAACACATGCTCTATGATATTTCTGGTTTGAGCATGTGCCTTATTGTGGCATTCCTTTGTGGGTGTGCGTGCATTTCTGATGGGTGTCATCAGCCACGGTTCCAGTACGTAGCCTGCATCACCCAGTAAATGAACCTGTGGGATATCCCCCCTAGCAAACGCCTGGTACAGTTGGGAGGTGTGCCTGATATGTGAGTCATAGTAACTGCCAGGTTTGCCAGCACACATCTTCAAGATGGTTCCCTTGGCATTACACATGACTTGGCAGTTGACAGAGTGGTAGCCTTTTCTGTTTATGTACAGCCTACCCTGTTCCCCGGGTGGTGCCTTCATTTCTATATTTGTGCAATCTATGATACCCAGTACTTCAGGGTAGTGTGTAATACATTAGAACTCCTGCATATTTCTGGCCCTCTCCTCAGGAGTACAGGGAAAATATATGTGGTCACTGGCATATTGGAGCCTAGCATTCAGGAAATGATAGATCCTGGATGTTGATGCCTTTGAGACCTCCAGCATGTCCCTTGTTGGTCTCTGAATGGTACCTGTAGCTACAATTCTAATGAATAAAATAAACATGTGGACCACCACTCTGAAGACCATATAACACAATTTAATTAAATAAAACAAGATAAAACCAAGACAGAACAAGTGATTACAGGTTTCCCCTTCATCAGGTTCACAAAACACTATATGATCACAAAATAATAAAATATAGCCAATCAACAACTAGGTCTCCTCCCGTTAAGAATAGGTTTCATGGGAAGCACTCATTTAAGTCAAGGTAGTTTTTCTGCCAAGAACTCAGCTATCCAGTTAGATTCCATTGTCTCAGTCTTATTTACTATATCCGCACCTCTTATTGTAGCAGATATAATCTGTAAGACCATGAAATAAAATGTGTGTGTACTGTGCTTAGCAATATGCTGTGCTAAAGAAGTATGCTTAGCACCTAATCTAATGCCTCTTGTATGTTGTAATATTCGATCTTTCAAGAATCTACTTGTCTTGCCCACATAAATAAACAACAATGTTCACACTGAGCTAAATAAACTACATTGCTGGTGGTGCAATCAGTCTATAGGTGGGGGAAATATAACCTATTCGTGACAGGGTGGGTGAATTTATTCCCCTTACTGATAAATGAACAAGCCTTACAGCGTCTGCAAGGAAACATTCCAACTCTTGAAGATGTGGTGCTATAGGTGTCCCTTTGCACAACCTCCTCTTCAAGTTCAAATTATTTTTAAACACAAAAGATGGTTTATTCCCAATATATCTTTTTAAATTATCATCAGTCAGTAGGATTGTCCAGTTGTCATTGATTACATCAGATATGGTACCAATGTCACTACTATACTTCAGGGAGATCCGTAAGGGCCTGAATTATATTCACTCGGGTGATAAAGCTGCCCAGGCTCACTGAATAAGAAGGGTTTCCCTCTTGTGTCCCTTAGACTGACCGCCTCCTTAAAAGAGTTATCTATTTCATGTGGCTTATATCCTAACAATTCTAGTCTAGACTGTAGCAGCTCTAGTTCACACTGGAAATCCATATTGTTTGTACATAATCTTGGTGCACTAAGAGCCTGACCTTTGGCTATATTTTAAAAAAACATGCTTAGGCTGCATACTATGGCATAACAAACAATGATTTTTACAGCAGCAATTCATATGAATGGAAGTCCCAATCCCACCCTCATTGTCCTTGGTTAATTTGATATCCAAAAAATCAATCATGCTAGAGGAAACATTCATAGTAAACTTTAAAAAAACAGTTGTGTTGTTAATATAATCCACAAACATATCTAACTCTTCTCTTGTGCCTGCCCAAATCAGAAACAAATCATCTACAAATCTGGCATAAAATAGGAGCAAATGCTTCCAAGCACTGGCATCACTAAAGATATGTTTCTCTTCCCAATAGGCCAAAGTTAAATTAGCATAAGTATTAGTGCAAGGCGTTCCCATGGCGACGTTGAGATGCAAATGAAGCTCATCTCCAAATAAAAAATATATTATTCTCCGAAACGGAATGCACAAAAAAGCAGATTAAATCACTTGTAGCAATAGTATAATCACTATGGTTATCCAAATAAAACTTAATAGCTTCCAAGCCATAATTGTTAGATATAACTGTAAAAAGACTACTAATATCTAGTGAAACAAAAAAGATGACTGGCTTTTATAACGTTTCTAATTTTGCCTACCCTCTGCAAAAAATGCGCTGAGTCTTTAAGAACTGCAGGTGTCTTACATAACAACGGTTTAAGTTGTGCTTACATCCATACTGATAAAGCCTCTGCGGCCCAGCCTCTATCTAAGACAATGGGCCTAAGAGGTGGATCCACCACACGCTCGTGTATTTTGGGGAGACCTTTAATTATTGAATGCATGCAAACTCAACATGAAAACATTGATATAAATCTTTATCAGTTTTATAGCACAAAAAGAGTCTAATCAAATCCCTTTTTATGCAAGTAACAATAGCATTACATTCTTTTTTGTCAATCAGCTCATAGGTAGAAGACTCCGAAAGCATCTCTCTCATTTTGCAAACATAAATAGCATTCATTACAGTATCAGCTCCCCCCTTGTCAGAAGGCATAATAACAATACTACTGTTTCAAAATCCCTAAGAGAATGTCTTTCTTTAAAAGTTAAAGTGTAAAAACCAGGACGTTTACACTCCTTCATAACTTTAACAAGATCTGCCTCACAGGCCCTTAAAAAAATTTCAATAACTGGATGCGAGGTAGGAATAAAAGTATTAGGGTTACTAAACCTTCACCATGTTTCATTCATTTTGTTGCCAAAAATATGCTTCAAAGCTAGATTCTGCCCAAATAGCTTTTTCAGCCTTGGCGCAAAGAACAATTGCATTTGTTCAGAGCCTTTGGTTTCATTGGAGCAGGTAGTTTGTAAAAAAATGATGATGTTGGCAGTACACAGCCAATACATGGGTAGGTGAAAGTTGTGACCATTGCCTGGCATCAATGTTAGTATATGTATGTGATTAGGAGAAAGGTTTTAGCCTTTTAGGTGCTATGTGATTGCGCTATGCTAATTCCCCTCTGACTCCTCATTGGTCTGTAGCTATTGTGACCTTGGCACTGGTGGTGGGATGTGTGCCCCTTCCCCTTGCTGATCCTGCTGAAGCTGTTTTCTCAGGATGATGTTGTGTAGCATGGCACATACTGTGAATATTTCAGTACATGTCCATGGATTGTACTATAGGGCTTCCCCAGATGTATCTAGGCACTGGAACTGTGACTTCAGCAGCCCAAACACATGCTCTATGATATTTCTGGTTTGAGCATGTGCCTTATTATGGCATTCCTTTGTGGGTGTGTGTGCATTTCTAATGGGTGTCATCAGCCACGGTTCCAGTGCGTAGCCTGCATCACCCAGTAAATGAACCTGTGGGATAGCCCCCCTAGCAAACGCCTGGTACATTTGGGAGGTGTGCCTGATATGTGAGCCATAGTAATTGCCAGGGTTGCCAGCACACATCTTCAAGATGGTTCCTTTGGCATTACGCATGACTTGGCAGTTGACAGAGTGGTAGCCTTTTCTGTTTATGTACAGCCTACCCTGTTCCCCGGGTGGTGCCTTCATTTCTATATTTGTGCAATCTATGGCACCCAGTACTTCAGGGTAGTGTGTTACACAGTAGAACTCCTGCATATTTCTGGCCGTCTCCTCAGGAGTACAGGGAAAATATATGTGATCACTGGCATGTTGGAGCATAGCATTCAGGAAATGACAGAGGAATGTTGATGCCTGTGACACCCCCAGGATGTCCCCTGTTGGTCTCTGAAAGGTACCTGTAGCTAAGATTCTAAGTGCTACACATACCTTTGTCTCCACTGGGATGGGTTCCCCTCAGTTGGCCATGGCTCTGAGTTGAGGACGGCAGAGGTCGCAGAGTTCCTGTAGTGTGTCCCTATACAACTTGTAGTGCTCTGCAACTTCCAGATCATGTAGGTTGTGAAAAGTTAATTGGGGCCTGAAAACTCTTCTCCTTCTCGGCCTAGGCCTAGTAGCAGCTGCAGCATTGACTTCAGCCTGTAGCACATACAAATGAATTAAATAAGCAGTAGCCCCTAACATTCTGTCTATTTACACTCCTTTTCTATGGCTGTATTCCAAATGTTTTGGATTTCACAGGAAAAAACAACTCTGAGTCAGCATGGTTGCTTTATAGCCTGTTGAATAGCTCCACCATGTTGGATTTGTTGATTAGCATGCGTTTCAGGTGCTTATGCTGTAATTAGCATGCCACGGTGTTTACCTTGTTTGCGCTGTGGTGCGCACCTCTACACAGAGCTTACTGAATCTAAAACTTGTTGATGCAGTGACACGCACATGGCAGAAAATGACTGGGTAGGGTTTATTGAATTCCCCCATAATACGTTTTAATTTTTTAGTGATTAGGCTGAATGAAATAATTTTGCTCTTCATGGTCAGACTGATGGGTAAATTTCAAAGTAAAATATAATGCTTTGTATTTAGATATAGAAAAGGAATGGCTTACTTTTGCAAAAGAAATGTATTTAGAGAAAAGTACTGCTTATGACATAGCACTGGAAATGGGTGCTATTGCCTTATATTTGAAACAGAAGCAATATATGAGATGAATACTTTACAGGTGAATGCCATTTTATACAGGCAGAAGTGTTTATTTAGAGGAGGATAGAAGAAATTAGCCCATTTTGGAGAAATAAGTAAAAGTCTGTGAGCATATATCAGAAGCTGTATTAAACAGCAGTGGTTATCTGATTGCAGGGCAACTTAACATTAAAGCTATGATAGATATGCAATGGATATATATACAAGGAACATGTTTATTTGCCATCTAAATTTTGGCACACCATTACCAAGATTCTTTCCACAGGGAAGCCTACAACTCCAAACCCTTTTCCCAGTAAGACACAAATTGAAATTGCCACTCAACACTTACTTCATTGACCCCATTTGTAAACTACCCCCCCCTGACCTAAAGAAAACTTTATCCACTACCACTGCCAGCCCCTGCATCCCTACTGTCTTTACCATAGAACCCATCTCTGCAGCCCATATAAAATCCCTCTTACTGAAACTTAAACCATGTTCCCCCACTTTTGACAAACTAACCCCACAATTTCTGAAACTTGCAGCCAATACTATCGCATATCCCATCTCTATCCTAAAGAATCCACTGTCCCTGACATCTGGAAATCCTTCTGTACTATCCCCCTTCACAAAGGAGGTAACTCCACAGAGCCCTCCAGCTATCGACCCATAGCCATCCTCTCCCCTCTCTTTAAAATCCTAGAGAATGTATTCATAGACAACTTCTCAAATACCTACTTCAAGAAAATCTCTTAACCCCCTCTCAACATGGCTTCAGGTTTCATCACAGCACCACCACAGCCCTCCGATCCTGTACCCAGTCTGTCACTGAGGCTAGATTCAACAATAAACTGGTGTCATGTCTTTTCCTAGACCTTTCCAAGGCATTTGACACCATCTCACACCTCAAGCTCCTATCTAATCTATCTGATCTCAGCCTCTCCTCCTCCACTATTCCCTGGTTCTCCAGCTGTCTTACCAACAGACTCCAATCGGTGAGATGGCAAACTTCTTGCTCTCCTTTCCTATCTGTCCAAACAGGAGTCCCTCAAGGATCTATCTTAGGGCCTCTACTCTAACATCTTTACAAACGATCTACAGTCAGTCTACTGCACATCCTCACTGATCCAATATGCAGACAAATATACTGTTATTGCCTGCTGTTACCTGTTGTGATAACCTCACTGATCTTCACACCCTCGCTCAGAGTTCTTTCAACTCCATTGAACACTGGTTGATTAACAACCAACTCATTCTTAATCCTAAAAAAAAAAAAAAAAATACTTCTTTTCTTCCTAAGTCTATGTCCAACCTTAGTACCTCCTTCTGTATCTCTTCCCTGGACAACACTGTCATTCATGCAGACTCCCATACCAAATTCCTAGGCATCACAATAGACAACCAACTAAAATCTGACCTTCACATCCAACATTGCATCCAAAAAACATCCAAAAACATGGCCTACTGTATAGAATCAAAATATTTCTATCCACTATCTTGAGGACTGCTCTTGCCCAAGCCTACCTGCTCCTTTGCCCACTATACTCATCCACTATATTTACCCACCTCCAAGCCAACCTCAATGCCAAACTGGAACAAACCTACAACCAAATTGCCAGATTTCCCTGTAGCCTCCCCTATAAAACTCACCACTGCCTCATTCTCAAACAAATAAATTGGCTTGAATTCCCTCAACTCCTACAACTATATAAGCTACAAATGGCCCATTCACTTATTAACAAACCCTCAGACTGCCTCTCTCTACTCACTGTTGTATCCCTCTACATGCTTACACGTCCTCTCCGTAGCTCAGAACACTTCCTGCTCAATACCTACAAACCAAAGATTGTTGTACAAATACTCAGTATCCCATAACTGGAACAAACTCCCCAGCAATATATGCACCATCAAATCTAGCTGGCTCTTCAAAAATGAATTAAACAAACACCTAGCTAATCGCCTTCCTGTTCTTGCTACCACCCTACCTAACTCATTCTCCCTTAATATGTCCTTACCTTGGATTCCTTTTCTTTAGAAAACTTAACAGATGATGTATTACCTCTCTCACTTTACAAAACATCTATGCACTTTAATCTCACCCTAATTTCTCTCCTCCTTTATAATTATCTCCTTGCTTTCTTCTCTGACTCCTTCTCATTTCCTTATGCTCTACTCGCTTTTTGTTTCTCTGTCTTTATCTCCATCCTCATTACCAATACTCTTTTCTTACCCATCTCAACCTTACAACTCTTAATCAGGCATCATTTCTGTATCTTTTGCTTTTTGCATAGTCAGTATGTCAGCCATTACTATTTGAACCCTATGCACATACGTTTTGTAAACTATACACATACATTTTGAACCCAGTGCACATAAGTTTCGAACCCTGTGCACATAAGTTTTGAACCCTGAGCACATAAGTTTTGAACCCTGTGCATATAAGTTTTGAACCCTGTGTACATAAGTTTTGTACCCTATGCACATAAGTTTTGTACCCTATGCATTTTTCTTTTTGTTGTATATTTCTTCATTATATATTTGTTTCTTGTGTATACTGTATATTTACCTGTTATTATAAAGTGTCAATATTTTATGTATTTGTTATTGTACTGTATTTTTTATTTCTTGTATATTGCATGTATGTCTGCTATTATAGCTTGTCGATATTTAATGTATTTGTTATTATACTGTATTTTTTTTTTGTGGAGCATTTCGCCTCAGGTCTCCACTGAAATGGGGTCCCTGACAGTGGCGGCTTGTGGCATTGGACTGCAGGACTGCAGCCTCCCCCCAGCTGTGTGAGAAAAAGAAAAGCACAACACTTGCACAAAAAATATTTTTTTTAATTAAAAGACTGGCTGACTTACATAAAAAAACAAGTCCAACTGACTTGCAAAGTTCTGGAACTCGAATTGCGCATGCTCATTGCTCGGCGAGTTCCGGGGTTTTTTTTTCCTCTAAATCTGGTTGCTGGACTCTCTCAGACTGCTGTAAAGGCAGTCCAGACTATGGAGAGTTCTGCATCAGTGTGTGATGCCCAGAACTCTGTGTGATAACCGCACAGTAACATGGAAGGGGGCGGACTGCCACGTCAACAGTCATGCACGTGACGTGAATGGCAGTTTGACTACTTTCTGAAAAAGAGAGCGAGAAACAATCAGTATTAACAGGCAGTGCAGGACAGGACAAGTACTTTATTGAACGCTAACTTACTACCTGCTTGCTTACTATTATTGCTGCCAAAATTTTTGTTTCCTGATATCCTAACTTTCTTTGGGTGCTCACTGGTTACTGCGTGTGTTGGCTTGCTACGAGGAAACAAAGATTTCTGGAGTCTTGTTAGTCGGAAACAAATGGACAGTCTCAAACTCTTCATTTAGTTTTTTGAGGTAAGGTAAGTGACTTACTTTACAGAGTACAGTCACTGATGTTACTTCTTTATTTAAGCAGAGGACTGAGCGGACCATTAATCTGTGTGTAATTCACTTTGCTTCAGTTTACCAGCGGATTGAACGGACCGTTAATCTGTGTGTAATTCACTTTGCTTCAGTTTACCAGCGGATTGAACAGACCGTTAAGATGTGTGTAATTCACTTTGCTTCAGTTTAACCAGCAGATTGAACAGACCGTTAAGCTGTGTGTGTGGGGCCGAGAACAATTCACTTTGTTTGCTTCAGTTTAAGGAGGTAGGAGCAGACCATTAAGCTGTGTGCGTTCACTTTGATTCAGTTTAACCAGCAGATTGAATGGACCATTAAGCTGTGTGTATGGGGCTGAGAACAATTTGCTTTGTTTGCTTCAGTTTAAGGTAGGAGCGGACCCTTAAGCTGTGTATGTGGGGCCAGGAACGATTCACTTTGTTTAATTCAGTTTGAGGTATGAGCGGACCGTTAAGCTGTATGTGTAGAGCTGAGAACAATTCACTTTGTTTGCTTCAGTTTAAGGTAAGAGCAGACCATTAAGCTGTGTGTGTGTGGGGCTATGAACAATTCACTTTGTTTCAGTTTAAGGTAGGAGCGGACCGTTAAGCTGTGTGTGTGGGGCAGAGAACAATTCACTTTGTTTGCTTCAGTTTAAGGTAGGAGCGGACAGTTAAGGGGTGTGTGTGTAAGTAAAATGCCCCAGTTGATATATACTAGTGGCTACAGAGAACTCAGGATACCTGGTGGTGGTTAGAGAATACCTCAGGCTTGAACCCTGTACCTAGGGTGCAGGTAGCAAAAGCCTGAATTCTCAAACCACCACCATTTATGAAAACTTTGCAGGATTGTTCCCTCATATTTGTGTTCTGTTCTGTTCCTCATAAAATCTGTGGTTTGGTTCCTGGATTTTTAATTCATTAAATAGCTGATGGTACAGCAGTAGCATTGTTGCCTCATGGCTTGAGGTTCCCTGGTTTGATTCTTGGCTGGGATGCCTTTTGTGTGGAGTCTGCATGTCCTTCCTGTGTTTGTGTGGGTTTCCTCTGGGTGCCCTGGTGTCCTCCCATGTTGCAAAGACATGTGTCTGGAGTGTTTCTCCCTGGGCCTCTGCTGAAAATTGGCTTTTGTTCCAAGTCAGACTTTCCTGGTTAACAAATGTTAAATAAATTAAAATGACAGGCATTCGAATTTCAGACTTCATATTCTTCAGAAAGTATATGGTAACAAAAAAAACTTTTATTCTAGCAATTCTCTAAGTTTATAATATGAATATTTGAAGTTTATCCATATTTTTGGGAGTCTTCTGAATTGGGCAGTTTTGTCATTATTGGTGCATGCTTTTTGTTTCATTGTTTACTGGAAAAATGCTCAAAACAATACATTTAAAACGTCCTCTAACAACTGTACCATATTATACAAGGAATATAATTTAATACAATCAGGAAGGTGTATCAAAGAGCACGTGTATATTTCATGTGCAAGGGCCCTATGATTTGAAAACAGCCCAAAGTTAATCTTTATCTGCCACTGGCAAAATGCATTTTCTTTGAATGTGGATTTCAAAGCTGTTTCATTGAATGTGAGTTTCAAGGGCAGAGAAGATTTAATGCTATGTTTATTTTCATTATGAGACTGCATTGCTTTGTTTAACAGATGTCTATAAGTGTTTATGCTGTAAAATGCAAAATAAAACTTTCAAATGAAATCTAAATCATTGCAGAAGAAAAGCAGTATGCACATTACAGTGTTTATGGTAAATGGGACGAAATAGCCAAGTAATGGGACATTGGAATGGCTGCAGGGAGGAGGCTACATTCAACCATGATTTTGTGAGGGGGAAGGGCGGCAAACTCAAAGACAGCCCTGGATGAACTATACCTCTCAACTCTCCAGATGTTGGCAGAATTAATAGATTTTTGCTTCTTATTTTTGGTGTGTTCCTCATAAAATGTGTGGTTTTCTGGCAAATCATTTAGGAATGAAGTCAGTAAATAATGACAGGCATTGAGTTTCAAACTTCATAACCTTCAGAAAAATGCATGCTAAAGCAAGACCTGTTATTCTATTAACTGTCTAAGTTTATACAAGAGCAATTTTTAGTACTGTTTTGTATGTTCCCCCAATATATTTGACCTTGTCCAGATTTCCTGAATTAAGAGGTTGAGCGGTACGTGCAAATCGCTTTATAGAATTAGGAATATCCAAACCTCTCAACTGTCCACGATTTTGTCTCAGAATGTTGCTCTAACCCTAATAATGCCTCCGCAAAATGGCAATTTTGGAAGAAAATGTGGAGGGTTTACAATTATAAATAACTGTAATAATCAGAGTTATAGATTACTTTTATTTCTGAAATGCATGTAGATTCTCTTATTTTGTCAGCAGCTCAAGTTAATAATACTAATATTAAAAAGTGTCCCTTCTTTGACAAGTTCCCAGCTGTATTGTGAGGCAATTTTATATTTTTGCATCATATTTGTGGTCCGTTTTTCATGAAATTGTGGTTTCATGGCAAATTAGTGGCAAATCATTAAAGACTGAAGTTAGAAAATAAATTACAGACATTTGAGTTTTAGATTTCATACCTTTCAGAAAATTCATACTAATGCAAGACCTACTACTATTCTATTGTCTTTCTAAGTTTATAAGAACAACATTTAAAAATTGTCCTTATTTCTGGGCCTTTGTCCCACTTCTATGTATGGCTTTGTCCAGATTTCTTGCTCTGAGGTTGAGAGGTTTGACAAATGTGCCAGAGCCATCACTGTCAGCCAGAGACATTTCAAATTGTGACATACTTGTTGCACCCCACTCCCCCATGTAGTGACTCTAGATGTGTCCAAGCAAGGCAAGGAGCACTTGTGCAGTGTAAGTGTGCAGAGTATTCCCCCACCCAAGGTAGACACAAGTACTGCAGTGGCTTTTCATCTGTCCTTGATTGTGCAGAATGTTCTGGTTTTCTGTCATATTTTTATACTGTTGATTTATGCTTGTTATTCAGAAAATGCATGCTGCTGCAATGCCCTATTGCTCTGTGTTTAAGTATCAATGCTTTAATGACCATCAAGTGAGCTTGTCTGAGATTGTAAGATGCAAGTAAGCTTTAATAAGCATACTGTTAAAGAATTATCAACATTGAAAGCCTTTTTGTTGTTGTCATGCAGAGAATATTTACATAGCTAGATAACGTATAAGCCTTGGGTATTGAAATGCATATGATAGTATCTGCAATAAAGGACAGGATTACAGTATTTTCAGAAGCTCATTACATCTGTTGAAGACTTGCAGTCATCTTTGCAGGCTTTACCCATAAACTAAACAGAATGCCAATCTATCGTGTGTGGTCCATAACCTGTGCAGAAATCCTTTAAGCAATTTATCTCTAACTTCTTTGTTGTTTGCTGTTCATTTTTTACTTTGATCGTGTTTGTTCCACGAAACAAGTAGATAGTTGTCAAGCAGCCGGTCTTTTTTTGATAAGAAACATTTTTTACAAGTGGGGGTATCACAGAGATTCCTACTTTCAGCATGTTACTTGGTACTTTTATAAAGCTGAATATAAATTATAATTAGAACTGCAGTGCAAGATGAAGTGGTTTGAGTTGAGTGCTGCTTGTTTTTTTTTTATACTTTATTTTGACTGGCATTCCAGTAATGTATTTAAAAATTAATTTATTTTTTCATGCCGCACAAACTTTTTGTTTCCATCTAGATATTAATTAATATCTCCATCTAGATATGGAGCTTTTAAATAATATTATAGAAGAAGTTAATGGTAGAATTACAAGGGACTTACTATTTTCAATTAATGAATGTCAGAGAATGTATTATGACACATTAAAAAGAGTTGATAGAAGTATTAGTAATGTGTTTCAAAGAAAAAGTAGAAAGTTAGAGAGGGATATACAGGATTATAGGAATAAAGTTAGCTACCCCAAACCCCGTAACAATTATAGTAATGCATTTAGGTATGAGGGATATGAAGCAGCATGGGTGGTTAATGAACAGGAAGGTAACGAAGCTATTAGTGAGAATAATGAAATTGGTGATATTAATGATTTATCAGAATACCCCCCACTTAGAAGATCTGAAAGAATTAAGAATTATCAAAATAATCGTCAGCAAAATTTTCAGAAGGGGGGGGGAGAGGGACTGCATATGTGAATTACAACAGAGGTTACCAGCGATGGTAACTGAAAAACAGGTTTATATACCTCAAGATGAGGAACAGATTGCAGTAAATGGACCATGTCATACTTTCCAGGGCTATAATATTTTTAACTATAGTAATATTAGCATTGAGAAAACACATTTTAGTTTGTTCTCTAAAGGGCTAAAATTTGTGCCAAATAGAAGGGCTGATATTAGGAAAGTCCTTATAGATCTGAAGCTTTTTCTTAGAAAAAAGAATTTTGAGATTTTATTTCATGGTCAAGAGACAAATTATAATGTCAATGGTGGGTTAAGAAGAAAAAGTACTTATAACCCACCATTGCATCCACAATTGAAAAATTTTGAGAGCCTGATGGAGAAAAGGTTAAGAAATGAGTTGGGTAGAAATAAGGTAGCTTTTAATCTATCAAAGGAAGAAAATTGTTTATTAAACAGATTAAGTATGGATAAAACAATTAGAATTTCTAAGCCGGATAAAGGGGGTGGGACGGTAGTTATGAATTATGTGCTTTATAAAGAAAAAATGATGGAAATCTTGAGTAACGAGGAAAGGTACCACAGGGCATCTATAACTGAAATTAATACTGCGAATAGAAAAGTGTATTCAGTTCTTAATGATTTAGTTTTGGAAGGGTCAATTGACATTCCTACATTTCAGTATTTATATGTTGATAAACCAACGGTACCAACCCTGTTTGGGGTACCAAAAGTGCATAAGCATATAGAGAGCCCACCCATGCGTCCTATAGTGGCTTCGGAAAATTCAGTAACTGCCCCAATAGCTAAATGGTTGGATTCAAAATTGAAGTTAGTTTCCAATTTTGGGAATGGTGTGCTGAAAGACTCATGGGAAATGCTAGAATTACTAACTTCGGATGTTTTTGAGAAAGATTTGATATTTTATACAATAGATATTGTTGATTTGTTCTCATCAATTCCCCACGAAGAAGGCATGAAGCTTTTTGAGGAAGCTCTAGTTGATTATGGGAAATTTAATAATAATGAGTTCTATCTAATATTAACCTTGATGGATGTGGTACTCAATAACAATTACATACACTTTGAGGGAGAATTTTTTAAGCAAGAGCAAGAGGTTGCGATGGGGGCAAGATGCGCTCCGACATATGCTAATATAATTCTTTCAGTATGGGAAAGTAAGTTTATAATTAATTCTAAGTTTAATCAATGTTGGAAACTATACAAGCGCTTTTTAGATGATATGTGCTTTTTGTGGGTAGGTACAGAGGATGAATTTCAAGCTTTTTTTGAATTTATTTCACAATCAACGAATTTTTTGAAATTTACATTCCAGTGTGATAGTAAAGAATTGAGGTTTCTTGATATTAATATTGGTAAAAGTGAGAGTGGCTTTTTCTCAAAACTTTATAGAAAGACAACTTTCTCTAACTCATATTTAGCGTTTGCAAGTGCACACCCTTTCCATCAAAAGAAAGGGATTGTGAAGGGACAGTATGTTAGAGCATGTCGGATGACCTCAAAGGAAACAGATTTTGATGAAGAATGTAATACTTTATATAGAATGTTTATGGAAAGAGGATATCCATCAGGTTTGGTTAAAGAAATAGAAAAAGAAGTAAGGGAAGGCAGAAAGGGGAGATTCGTACCGATATTAGGTAGAGGTAAATCAGAGGCCTCAGCTATGTCCACAGTAGATCAAACAGTAAAGGAAAATAATTTTGTAGTTGATTATTGTGGACAAGCCAATAGGATCACAAAAACTTTGGAAGAAGAGTGGATGAAGTTTAGTGAGCTATCAGAATTAAAGTACTTGTTTGTAGAACCCCTAAAGTGTACCTTCAGGAAAGGAAGGAATTTAAAAACTATTCTTGAAAGAAATAAAGGACAGAATAAGTATAGAAGAACTAAAGTGGGTACTTTCAAGTGTGGGAAATGCCCACAATGCCCACATATATATGTAAGTGAATCAATTTCTATAAAGAGTAGGGATTTGTTAGTGGAGAGTAAATTCTTTTCCAACTGTGATACCTTTGGCATCATATATATAGCTCTTTGCAAAGCATGTGATTCATTTTATGTTGGGAAATCCGAACGCAAGTTGAAAAATAGGATATACGAACATCTTTATGAAATAAGAACAAATAATTCGAAGAATGCGTTGTATAGGCATAAGATGGATTGCCCTTTAGCTACATACCATTTTTTTGTTTTAGAAGTTGTTGAGAAAAATATTAGGGGGGGTTATTGGGAGACGTTAATTGAGTACAGGGAGCTTTTATGGCAATTGCAGTTGGAGGCCAATAAACCCCCCGGCCTTAATGATTTGATTTCAATAACCCCAGTACTCAAAATGAGGGCAGCTAAACTGTGAAGTACCAACATATGTATAGATTTCTGACTAAAACCATCTTAATCAAAGTATTTTTAAGAATTAAAGAAATTATTCTCAACAGAAGTGCTTTCAACTTGTATATTTATTTGTTGTTATTCATTTATAGTAATGAAGGAAATTGATGAATTATTTATTATGTATATAGTTAGAATGTAGTTTATTATGTATGTATTGAAATGTGTTTTAATCTATTTATATATATATTATGTAGTGTGATGGAAAGAACTTTTTGTGAATCATTTTACTTGGTCTTTCCTTGTTAGTATGGTATTGAATTTATAGCATTTATGGTTTCTTCCACTAGATGGCACCAACTTATCATTTAATATATGTGTTTGTCGAAATTTTATGCAACACAATCTGAATTAGTACAATTGAGTTTTTAATTCCCAGTTTTTAATGTAAGTA
This sequence comes from Protopterus annectens, assembly GCF_019279795.1. NCBI lineage: Eukaryota > Metazoa > Chordata > Ceratodontiformes > Protopteridae > Protopterus > Protopterus annectens. Next base: position 312,205,722 of record NC_056744.1, read on the forward strand.
GTGCAATATTAGATATAAATGAAGGGAAACTTATTAGGCTATGCCTAAATGTATAAAGGAAATTTGCCCTTCTTCTTATTGTTGTTATTTTAGTTAAATTATATCCTGCATTTAGTATGTGCTTTATGTTAGTTTTACTAAGTGCAATTAAGAAGGCCAGAATATTGGTTTAATTGGTGGTTATTCAATTAGAAGTTTTGTATTTAAGGGGCATGCATTGTGAGTGTAAAATTGTCTGATGAAGTGATTTTACACGAAAACGCTGTGTGGAGTGTTTCTGGCGTTTACGCTATTTTTATACCTCAATAAACCATCTGAATTTTCACCTGGAGCCTCATTTCCTTCAAGTGCTTTTTGGTTTTGTTCCTGGTTGATTCAGCACTTGTGCCGTTTTGTTTACTTTCAGCATGTTACTTGGTACTTTTATAAAGCTGAATATAAATTATAATTAGAACTGCAGTGCAAGATGAAGTGGTTTGAGTTGAGTGCTGCTTGTTTTTTTTTATACTTTATTTTGACTGGCATTCCAGTAATGTATTTAAAAATTAATTTATTTTTTCATGCCGCACAAACTTTTTGTTTCCATCTAGATATTAAGTAAGCTGTTATATAGCCAATGCATTGAAATGTTTATTTCTTCTACACTTCATTTTGCCTTGACTGAATTCCTGTAATAACTGTTTGGCACCCAGGGCAGTGTATTTAATTAAAGTTCCAGTTGTTGTGGTTTTGAGGATACTTCCACCCTTTTCTAGTTGGCCACACCCCTTCCCATTGGCCCCACCCATTCAGCTGTCTCCAGCAGCCCCCCTTTGATTTGAAGTCACCAGCCGCCACTGGTCACTAACCCAGTTGGACTAACCCGGTCAACAAAAGACAAATAAAATAATAAAAATAAATGTAAAATTTAGGAAATTGCATCAGATACTGCAACACTATTAGAAAAATAAATCTCTCTATCAGGATTAAGAAAAAGCGATAGCTCAAGGCAAAAAAGATTCTGTACCAGGGATAGATGGCCAAGGATATGTTTTTTATAAACTCATGGCAGACAAGGAGAGGGCAGATTGCTACATGTATTGAATGAATGGCATGAAACTGGCTTAGATCCTAAAACACTATGTGCTGGATTGATAAAACATCTCTGGAAAAGGAGAATAAAAGAGACCTAAAAAAACTGGAGACTTAATACACTGTGCAGTGTTGATTGTAAGTATTTGATGGCTATATACCAGCATATATTAAAAAAAGTATTGTCAGAAGTACTGTTTTAAGGTATTTATGGTATTAATGAAATGTTACTTTTGATTGTAGAGATGACAGATCTTATCTAATTGCTTGTGACATTAAAAAGCTTATGATACTACACACCCAGTTATGGAACATTCTATCTTGTAAAATGCCAAATCAAATTACAACAGTCATGAATGGGGTATATAATAATTTCTGGGTACATGTTGTGGTTGATTGCTGGCTTGGGAACAGTATTAAGTAATACAAAGGGGTTAAACAAAGATACCGCAATTTCTGTTCTCTTTAAAATTGTCATGAAAGCAGTAATAACACAAATTACCCACAGCATGCTTGGCGCATAAATACACTTTCTAAATAAGGTTCATCTGCCTATTTGCTTTTAATTATGCTGATGATTCAGTATTGATGGTAAAACAATAACCTTTGGTTTGAATATGTGATACAAAATTTAGAAAAATGTCAAATATAATTGGACTAACTTTGAGTAGAGGGAAAAGTAGGTCATGGCACTACTGTAAAAATAGGTGGCATTTACTTTACAATGAAATAAGTTATTATTAAATCACACTAGAAAACTATACTACATAATATAGAATTATAATGGATGGCTGGAGGCTTTATACCTTATATCATAAAAGTATATTAGATTCATTCTATCATATAAGGAAAACAGGTATACCTAGGGAGTGTAGTTATGTCTCTGAAATGTTAAAAAAAAATCTGTCACAAACATTTTTTAGCCTTATTTGTGATTCATGTTTCAACCCTATCAGATGAAGAATTTTATATAACAAACAGAATGAAGGTAGCTTTGGTTTGATTAATTCTGCTGTTTATATTTACATTTGAGCTGCATTTTACAACATACAGACCACTTAAGTCATTCATATATTATGATTACACTATTTGAATTACCTTACTGTTTTAGACAAAAATAATAAAATTGTAGATGTTGGAGATTTACTTGAATAGGTCAAAAAAATGAAAGACTGAATACATTTCCAAACAGGAAACCACGGTATATCCAGATTATGGAATGAGCTTTAGGATCTAGCAAAAAAAGCCAAATAAGACAGAAGGAATCGATTTAAAAATGTGAACTTTTAGCAGGTAACAGCTGACCCTTTAGAGGTATTGAACTATGACAATAATATTTTTTTTCAGTTTTTGGCTTAGATGTTTCTTATGAAGAGTCCGAGCTTGTGAATAACATTTTGCTGTGTATAATTATTAATGTTGAAGGGAACTTTAAGGTCTTCAATTATTCTCATTGTCAGGTTGAACCAGATTTGGAAATGTCCTGTCTAAAGGGTTGACATTCATTCCAAGTAAAAGAATGGACCTACGTAGTGTTTTGATTGATTTAAAAATGTATTTGCATAAATTAAACCTGGGTTTACTGTTCAACAATGATACCATTGCAAATGTAGAACATAGAGTGCCCAGTGTGTACAACCAACCCTTACACCGTCTTAGATATTTTTGAAAATATGTGTGAGATTGATTTCAGGGAACTGGGGAGCAATAAAAGGAACAGTTATCAGTATTTTACAAATGGAAACGGCCCTAATATGTCAAAAAATGAGTGGTCTTTGCTTGAAACCTTGAGAAAGGCTGACATAAGAGTTATTAAAGCTGACAAGGGAGGGGGCTTGGTGTTTCTTGACCATATAAATTATAATAACAGAATGGAAAATATGTTAAACTCGGTTACATACACACAAGTTTCCATGAATGTAGTGAACCAAGCTTACAAAAGGATTAAAGGGTTTATCAATGACCTGTTTATTGAAAGCAGGATTGATTTAACTCTGCTTAACTATTTAACAATGCTTTCACCAAAAATACCTGTGATCTTTGGAATACCAAAGATCTATAAATGCCTTGAGAATCCTCCTCTGTGTCAAACTGTAGACAGTAGAGCCTCGACCTATCCATTGGCAAAGTATGTAGATAGCTTGTCAAAAAAGTATGTACAAAAGGAACCTTTCATTTGTAAAGATTCTTGGTCATTTCTAGAAGCAATTAATAAGTTGGCTTTCCATCCAGATTTCAGCTTTGCCACAATTGAAGTAAAAGACTTGTACACAGTCATCCCATAGGGTGTGGGTATTGAATGGCTTGAGTTACTATTAGTGAAAAGAGGTGCACCTGCCTCTGAAATTGGCCTTATTAGAGAATTACTGGACATAATTCTATCCAACAATTTTTTCTTATTTAAAGGCTGGTTTTACTTACAAAATACAGGTGTGGCAATGGGGTCCCCAGTGGAGGGTAGCTTTGCCAATCTTGTAATGGCCTTCTGGGAAGATCAATTTGTGCATAATATCACAAATAGGTCTGGAGGTGTGATTTACCATTACACCAGATTTTTAGATGATATTTTTTTAATATTCGAGGGGGGACAAAGTATGTTTGAAGAATTTATAGCATACTGTAATAACACCACTGAATTTCTGGTATTCGCCCACATATTTCACACCCAGAAAATAGCCTTCTTAGATGTTGAATTAAGGAAGAACAAGAGTAGTAAACAGTACTTGGCAAAGATCCATCTGAAGGACACCTACAGTAATTCCTTCCTCCATTATAGTAGTGCCCACCCCCGACATCAAAAATGTTCCGTGGTCAAAGACAGCTGGTTAGGGCCGCAAGGACGTGCACTACAATAATGGATTTCAATGAGGAGTGTAATTTCTTACTGGACATGTTTACAAGCAGAGGATATCCACCCGATTTATTAAGAAATTTAGTTGAGGAAGTCCACAGTAAGAGAGGAAATAGCCATTTCAGAGCCATTTTAGGCACCAACGAGCAGAGGGTAAGAATTGATCCTCAGGTAGTTACAGTAGGTGAAAGTACTTTAAATTTTGACCATGGGCATGCTTTTATTACCACCTTTAATAGTGATGCTGAGAGTATTAAAATGATTTTATGAAAAAAATTGGAAAATTTTTCAAGTAGATGACCAACTTGGAAGACTGGGACCTACACCTAATGTAGTATATAGGAGGGGTACTAACTTGAAAAAATTGCTGGAATTACAACCACCAAGGTGGGTACATGTACCAGGCATGTATAAATGCAAGGCCTTTGCCTATTGCAGGTTTATGCAAACAGGTAACCGATTTAACATTTTGGATACTAATTTTTTCTGTAAGGGTAGATTTAATTGTAATTATACCATGGTTGTTTACCTCGCTTCATGCCAGTCTTGCGTACGTTTCTATATTGGCAAGACTGAGCAAAAATTAAGGGAAAGAGTATATGAGCATGTATACCATATTAGGAAGCAAAAACAGAAAACGCATTGGCCAGACATGTGGCCCAAAACCCTGGCCATTCTTTCACATTCAGAGTGATTGACCAAGTTGAATTTGACATCGGGGTGGCCCACTGAGTTTAAAACTAGAAGAAAAGGAATTGATGTGGCAGCTTAGGACTAGGGCCTACATGGTACCAGGGTTAAATGATGCATGTTCCTTGGCATCTGTATTAAAACTGAGGCGTTTGAAACGTTGATGGTATGTAGAATTAGTTAACATTTAGCATATTTATTGTGCATGGTCAAGTTCCAACAACTGGTTATGTAATTTTTGTAATAATCTTATATCCATTCATTTAAAATTTGTTTAAACTGAAAGTAGAATTAATTTGGTTAAATAGTGACCTTTTATACACATTTTTTTACATTTATTTTTTCATATTATGGATAGTTACAGCTGGCTTAAAATTTGAATGTGTTATTTAATAAAGGTTAGGTATTGTGTTTTACAAGTGTTTACACACATATTAAAAAAAATGGGAATTGTATCATGTGATATGAAAGCATGTGGGATGTTTTGAACATAAGACTACTTCTGGGCCTTTTAAATATGGCTATTACTTGTTTTGTATTGTCTGATGAAGGTGAGTGTATGGAGGCTTGACGAAAGCACTAACCGGAAGAACAAGAACAAGAACATTTTTTAAAAAGATAACCTGGTTGTCTGCCTAATTCTTTCTCTTCAGACATTCTTATATCATCTGAAAAAGTTTTGACTGCTTGCAGTTGTGTTTTCAGTTCCTCATCAGATGAGCTATACAGTTTTAAATCATCGACAAAGAAAGGATGAGAAGTCTTTACACTTTGTTGTTTTCTAGGAGCCAAATTATAGCCATGGCCCAAGCTGTTAAGTAGCCAGCTTAATGTGTTATGGGCAAGACAGAATAGTAGAGGTGACAGGGAGTCACACTGGAATATCCCCCTTTTAATTTTTATACCTGGAATATTAATTTGTCCTTTATCATGGCTTAATTGCAGAATGGTCTGCCACTGTTTCATGGTCACTGTAATGTAGTTGATAAGTGTAGGGTGTATTTTATACATTTTTAAGCACTCTTTTTACCCATGAATCTGGGATACTATCAAATGCTTCTCTGTAGTCAATCCATGACATGTTTAGATTCTTCCCCTTTTTACAGTTCTCCATTATGACTTTATTTAGCAACAAATGATCATTTGTTCCATATGACTTTCTTTTATTGCCCTTTTGTTCTATTGCCATAATTGAGTTTTCTTCTAAATGACTATAAACTCTGTCATCATCAATTCCATGTATATTTTATATATAGTTGGAAGCCAAGTTATTGGTCTATAATTTTTAGGGTAGCTTACATATTCAATCTTAAGTAGGAGCATTGTTTTTCCTGTAGTTAGTCAGGTTGGTGTCTGTTTAGGGTGCAGATATAAATAATTCTTACTCATGGCTAAATCTCCCTGTAAAGAACTTTGTTTCAATCTCTCTCTAGCTGTTACTTTATCCAATTTCATATCCTGTACCTCTGAACTTCCTATACTTTCTTTTACTTCATCTATCCATTTAACATCTTTGTTATGTTCCACAGAATAGTCATAAATACTTCTGCAAAATGTATTTATTTCTTTTTTGTGAGTGGTCTTTCAATTCAGTTAGTTCACCACATGTCTGGGTCCAACCTTTTAGGTTACAGATATAGCTAAAGAATGCCTTATGGTTATCCTTAGCTACGGTTGCTAATTTTTTTTCGAAGTTGCTCTTAGAGGATTTTACAAGTTGTCTTCTTTGTTTACTCAAGCAGAGGAGGGTGTTCTTCCAGTGCTGGGGCCTCTCTTTTTTATTCTTAGACAGCATCTTCTTCCTCTTGTTAAATAACTTATTAATGCTAGATGTCCACTAGGGAGGCTTGTTTTTTTTTCATGAGGATCTTGTTTTGATCCTATCAGGTACAGCTGTGTCAATACATTTGTGTAAGTGTCTGTACAGGGTATTTGTGTATACCTTGGTACAGTTGTCAAATTCATCTGTGGGAAAAAGAGCTTTGAAATTACTTATGCCATCTCTTAGGAGGGTATAATTAGCTTTGATGAAAATTTTAGCCCGATTTCACCTAAGAGGGGTTCAGGTGTTATAGCTACTTCAAATGTGACTGATTTGTGATCAGATTTAACCAGTGAGGGTCCTATACTTGTGGCGGTGCAACAGCCACCCATGTTGGTGAGGACCAGGTCGAAAATATCTGAGCCCCTTTATGGAGTTACGTTTGTTCCAGGACATTAGCATTAACAAAGTCCAAGAACCTTTGTGTGAACTTGTTGGTACTCATATAAGTTTCCCAGTCAATGGAGGGATAATTAAAATCATCCATGGCTATAGTGTTTCGCTGTAATATGATTGACTCAAGTAGGTCCAAATAAGCAATGTGGGTATCTTGGTTCATTGATGGGGGCCTATTGCTAATGATGACTTGAAGGGGGTCTTACCCACAGTTAGTTGAACTTGGAGTAACAACATGGACTTTTCCTGTCTAACCAGTCTAGAGGTGTATTTAACTTTGATGAAGATAGATACTCCTCCTCCTCCTTTGGTTCTCACATGTTCATTTTGCAGTCTGGAAGTGTGGAAGGCATTGTAGCTTTGCAAGGCTAGGGTACTCTGTGCAGCTCTGAACCAAGTTTCTGTGACTGCACAGATATCAACATCCTCCAGAGAAAGGAGTGCTTCCATAGAGTGTGATTTCTGATTTAAACTCCTAGCATTTAGCAGCATAACCTTTAATTTATTTGTAAGTGATATGTTACCTTAGAAATATTGTTCTTGAGACCTTGCCTAAAAAGGCACTGTGGGGGAGGCAAGTGCCTTAGCCAGTAACCAAAAGCCTAGAGGTGACAGGTGAAGACCATCTCTAGCAAAGCAGCATGGTCTATCAACCATGTCATCCTAAGCTGACAGGTACTGGATCCCTTTAGAATGACACCACATTGTCACAACATTTTTATTGACTCTAATAATCCTATTACTGCAGTCTCATATAGTTTACATTCAGTTCTCCTAAGTACAGACTTAATATTGCAGGTATCTTTTTCAGACTTTTAATAATTTTAGTGCAGGCTTTCTTAATAATTTTTAATGAGCACAGTTTTAGAGTATATTCTTGACCCATTTCTTGTCACATATTCTCTTGTTACACAAAATCCATTTTAGCTCACTGTCATATTACAGAACATTTTACACCATGTACTTAAATGTTTGTAGTTAAGATTTACACAACTTATTGACTTCCAAGATAGCTGCACATGGATCAACAGCTTAACTTCAGCACTCCCAATGTGAAAAAAGAAACTGAGGTATTGACAGTTTGAGTAAAATTCAATTACTGGCTATTACATACATTGCCTGGATCTCAGAAAAGAAGAAATGTAGAGAATCCAAAAGAGCATCAACCAGAAAAGGTGAAGACAAGACACTGGCTGGGAAGAACCCTGCAGCTGTTCAGTAAAAAGCAGTTCAAGCTTCAACTTTGGTACAAGAGGCGGTTTCCAGTAACTTAGATGAAACAGTACATCAATTGTACTCAGAGGTGATTAAAATAAATGAAAAATTGAAGGAGTATATCAACTCAAATAAAAAAGGCTGGAAAGTAGAAGTTTCAACTAGCTATTCAGATAAACTGATATAAGTTCAAGTGCTAAAACTGCAAAGATCAGAGGATGAAATGAAGAAAAAGCTGGCTGAGTATTATGCTTTTCAAGAAGAGCTGTTTCAAACAATGGTAACATTAGAAATCAGAGCATACAAAGAAGACCCTGAGATTTTCTGATATACCAGAGAAATTGGAAGGAACAAACTATTAATTTTTTGAAGGCACAAATAAGCAACTAGATTGGTATTCCATAGCAGGACATGTTAATTGAAAGGCCACTTTGAGTATATGCTCCAAACCTGATCATGAGAAGGCAGCCAAAGATCTGTCTTAGTAAAGATGTAATCATACCAGGAGAAAGAGTCGATCCTGACAAAACTGTGGCAAAAGGAAAAAAATATTAAAAATGGGAGACAGCAGAATGTTTGGGAGAATAATTCTCCTACTGTACACCAGACAGAAGAAAAGCAAATATATCCCAGCAATAAGGGAAAGTCGAGAGGCAGGTAAGAGATTCAAGCTGCTTTATTCAGATGTCTTCAGAATATTTTTTTCCTGGCGGATCAAAGACATTGTATGATGCAGAAAAGGCTAAGGAGGAAATTAAAAAAGTTCATGCAAAACAAAAATGTGAACCAGCAAACAGAAGAAGACAGAAAAAACACAGGAGTTGACTAGAAAAATCAGGAGTACCTTGGACCCAAAGCAGAGTCTAGTGTTGGGAGATGGAGATGAGCATGAAGAAGACCAGCAACACTAAAATTAGTGAATGAGTGGGAAACTATAACATATCAATCACATTTTGAAATATGGTTTTGCAAGAAAAAGTGGCCGAGAAAGACTGGGCATATACTCCACTTTATGTTGTTAATATTTAGAAAGACACTAAAACATATAGGATCTACAGTAAAAAAGAAATTAAAGGCTGGACAAAAGCAAGATTAATGTTGATTTGCTGTGATCTTAGCTGTTGGGGTGGTGGTGGAATGAAAAAGTGCACTGATTATATTACATGTAGAATTAAGATATTTTCTCTTATTTTTACAAGGGTGAATGTCTAGATTAATGCCCTAGGTTTAGGCTATAAACTAGCATTTTTTGTAAGCAAGTAGGCTTTAAAATAAGACAAAATTATGAAAGCCATGACAAATGCCAAATTTGTTACATCTATAGAAATATTAGCTTGTTTTCTTTTTCATTAACAAAGTCAAGAAGTCTGCAGCTGAAGGCAGCTGTGCATTGTGTTCTGAGTGAAATTTAAAAAGATTCATTTTTTGACTACATTTACATTAAGACAAGCTGTCTGCAAGTTCAAGCAATTATTCTCGAGAATTCTGAGCATTATTTGCTGAAGAAATTGCAACATTTAAAGGTAAAGTGTCAAGCATGTCAATGAAAAATAAAGTTTGAAATCATTGGAAGTGGATAAGAGATAGCATCTCTAGCAGCCTTAATACTGTAATATATTTAATAGAACAGTGTACAATTTAGTATTATTAAAATTTAGTCAGTACTCTTTTTCTTTCATAAAACATATAAGCTGTTGTCACATCTGGGAGGGAAATAGAGCGAAGAAAATAAAAGACAGCAATCAATTTAAGTGAGCACACAGGCAGTAGAGTGTGCTTTAGCATGGACAATGTTAATGTTAGGTTAGGTGATACCTTTTGATACAGCTTTTGATGGGGCAGTTGTTCCTAACTAGAGAGTTAAACTTACATTTTTGAAGAAGTACATAGTTTTGGGCATTTGTTATAAGTTAATATGGGATGGGGTGTTTTGAAAATGGATTTTGTTTTCTGTTTGAAGTTTTTCATTAAATCAAAAAGTCTTGAAAAATGTGACATATGTTCAAATGGAGGTGAGAAGAAACAACTGTATAAAGGATGAGCCTGCCAAACATTAGTGTGTACATGTAGCATGAAACTTGGAAATACACATTAAAAAACTGACGTATAATAGCAGAAGCCTTGTATCATAATGACTACACTGGCCATGTTCTCAGAATGTAAATGACCTTTCAAGTATAGACAAAAAGTAAAGAGTATTGAATTATATTAAGAAATGCAGTGTGCTAATAGCAATGCTGCAGTAGATATATTTGGAAAGAAATGAGCTTGTGAATTTAACAAAGAAAGGACTTCAGGAAGGATATTCATCAGAATATCGTGGACATAGGAAACAATGTGTAATTATACTAGTTGCTAGAGCGGCTCCAATACTAATAGAAGAGAAAGAAAAAGACAATAATGGTTGATTTGTGGTAGTAATGGGCTATTGGCAAGGTAGAAGGAGTCTGCTGGCATGCATTTTTATTCCACCAAAAACTGCTGTTATGGAACTTATGACAATTTTGTGAGAAAGAATCAGCTTTCAGCAGAGAATATTGTTTATAGGTGGGAACTAGAACTTAACTTTCAGTAGTGAGGATGTAGCAAGGGAACCTAGAAAGGAAAATATAATAAAAGAGGGTAAATTTATAAGAAATTTATGAAACTATTTGGTATGGAAGATGGCAGTAGTAAAAAAATAAGAATTGACATATTATTCTTCAAATTACAATAACTGGGATAGACTAGATTGAAATTATATTTCACAAGAACATGTGTATTTAATTGAAATCTTTGACACACAGCCAATAACTGTTTCAGATCATGTACTGATAAAAAACAAGATAAAAATCCATGGTAATTAAGTAAAAATGGGACAATGTCACTTTCTCTCCTACCTGTTAAAAAAGAGTTAATTAAAGAATGGGTAACAGAAATTATTCAGGAGTTTTAGGGAAGACAGAAATATCTTCAGAAGTTATAGCTAGTTAGTTAGATAAAAAGAAGATGAGGTTTAAAAATAGGGTAGAAATAATGTTAAGAAGTAATTGGAATTACATAGAGCGGCTGACAAAGGTTAAAGTATTGTGGACTATGGGGACTCTCACACAACAAGAGGCGTAAATGCACAGTGCAAAAGAGAAAACAAGGGGTTGTCTGGATAATATGCATGAGTTTAGAAAGATTGCTGTTAATCAACTATTTTGATAACCCCAGAGTACAAAAATGTTTAGCACAACTTGGGAAACAATAAGGAGAAAGGGTTATTGCCAAACATAGGAAACCTATAACAAGAAAATAATGAGAGATCCTGTAGAGGTGTTAGAGGCATTTTGACAATTTTATGAAATTTTTGTATAAAGCAGAGAAACGTGGAAATAATGCACAAATGGAAATATTTATCAGAGACTTAATTACACCATGGCTAGAGATACATGAGGCTCAACAGCTAATGATTAAGATAGGATGAGATGAGATAAAGTCAGTGATGTATAATTAATCTTCAGGAACGTCTTCAGGAACAGATGGTACTCCTGTGGAAGTTTAGAAGTTAGGATGGAAGAAAGTGGTAAAGATCTGGAAGGTTTCTTTACCGGCATTTTAAAAGATGGGGAGGCACCAACATATGAGAAGAAAGCTGTGGTGGCTGTATTATCTAAAGATGGTAAAGACCAGTCAGACACAGCTTTGTATAGACTCATTTCAATTTTAAATCATGATTATAACATTTGTATGTCTATACTAGCTAAAAGAATGGCAAAGTTGTTGCTAAAATTGAGAGATAAACATCAATGTGGTGTTGTGGAGGGGAGGCAAACATTTGGCAGCATTGATAGAACAGTGATGATCCAGAGGGAAGCAGAATGTTAGAAAATGCCTCTGTTGTTAGTGGGTCTTGCTGCAGAGAAAGCTAGGATGTTATGAGTAGGGCAATGAAAGCATCTGGATTCCTAATACAATAATAAGGTTACTTAGGATATATGAAGGATCAGAGGCAAGAATTAAAGTGGGAGGGTTCCACTCTAATAAGTTGTGCTTGAACAGAAGGCTGTCCTCTTTTCCTTTTATTTGCTTTATATTTAGAGCCATTGGCAAAGAAAATAAGAGATTCAGAAATGTAAGGATAGAATTGTTATGGTAATTAGGAAAAGTTTACTTTATTTGCAGATGATATTAGTTTGTACCTGATAAAAGTAGAAAAGGACATTTCATGTCTGTCCTTTGAAGTTAAAATTACTTCTTGTCTGTGTTTTGAAGTTAAAGATTTGGAGTCATTCTGTCTGGGCTAGCACATTCTTTCTATTGTTTTAACCAAGAGTTAGATTGCTAGATTTAAACATGCAAATGTATTTTATTGCTCTGGTTTCTTCTTAGGTGTAAAAGAATGTAGATGCAGTTTCGGTTGGCCTGGGAACCTCAGGAAGGGTGAAGAATGATGTAATGTTCATCAGAACTGCAATTTCAATTTAAACAGAGAGAACCAGAAATTAAGCATTTTTGTCTTGACCATGCAAATCATCAGCACTCTGCCTGTTTTCTTATGCAAGTTATCTTAGACTTGTGTTTTCTTTTAGAAATAGTGATAAACTACAAAGATTATACTAAATATTTTTCTGTGATGTCAGAACTGTACTACTGAATTATTTTAAGTATTTCTCTGTGATCTCTGAACTCTTGACTAGCACTGTGTAGTAAGAAGTATTGTCTTGTGTTTTTATTATTAATTATTAAATATTTTAAAACCTTTCAACTGTGTCTGCTTTGTGTAGAGATAATTTAAGCCCTAAGAGTGTATTGCACGTATATAAGGATCCTGTACCAAGTCACTCTAATAAGCCTTAACTGTTTAGTTATGCTACCAATTGAATAATAATATTGCACAGTAATAATTGGACATCCTTTTAAGGGTCTTTGAGTAGCTGATAAGTATTAGCTGGGTGGTGGCAGTGATTTCTACTGTATAGTCTGGGTAAAAAGGGCACAGCTGGAGAACCTGTGCCAGCCTTCCCCAGAAGTGTCTGTGTGGTTGTATAAACTCTTTATCTCAAAGTGTGTGTGTGTCAGCTACTTGGGCAGGGACATGAAGCACTGGTTGGACAGAGAGGGTGCTGGAGATTTTAGCTTGCCTAGCTGGCTGAGATCTGGACCCTATGGCGAGTCTTACTGGGGACCTGGAGACCAAGGGAGTGACCAGCCCCAGACTGACTGTGCTCTTAAGGGAAATTACACTTTACTGTATGTATTTGTTATCCTTTCCTCCTATATGAGATGCCCTCTCTAGTGTTAGTGGTGAGGATTGAGGCTCCTTGATTGCTGAGCCAGGGCACGGGCATCACACCTAGTTTGATGGGATATTTTAGCACTACAGAGTTATGGCTCATATACATAACACAAGCAGAAGATTATAATTCAAAATGGGAAGGGATGATGATGAAGTAGGGGGGGGCGTTCAAGAAATACAGAGAGATGGATGCATTTTTGGATGCATATGCTTAAGGAGAATAATAAAAACATACAGAATAACAACCATACAGGCTATTATATTCATAAAGTAGCAGAAAGTATTCTGATAACTGAGCTAACATGAGAATGGAGAAAGCAAACTTTTCTATTAGGGATAACTTCAAGTAGGTATACAGGAAATAGGTAAGAGAGAGATGGAATTTGTTGAAAAAAACGGGCAAAGGAGCCAAAGTATTGGTAGAAAATAACATGAGACATAAAGACAATAGAGTGGGATGAGGCCCAGAAGATGTTTGAACTGAAGGACATAGACTGCTTTCCCTACCAGGGAGTGATATCAGAGTATAGGCAAAGAGAAAGAGATGTGTAATTTTAAGTGAAAGACCTGCTTTGTTATAGCTTTTGGTTGAATCGTGAACAAAAGCTGCTGTTAAAATCAAAGTCTAAAGCAACTTTACTAGAAGTAGTGAATATAGTAACAGAGATAAAAGAACTGGAAGTGAAATTGTTAGAAAGGGGTCAGAGCAAAATACATAGAAAAAATGAGAATTGTTTAAACAATACATACAGAATAATGTTTTGAAGGAGGAATGTGGTTTGAGGGAAGGCAGGAACTGAATGAGATATGTAATGTTTGACTGTATAGAAGATTATATGTGATGTATAATGTTTGCAACTGAAAATATGTCAATGTAGTTTGCTTTCATTTATATAAATGTATGATTGCCTATGTCATAAGTGGTAATTCAATAAAGATGAATCTTGTTTTAAAAACATAAGAAGCTGCTGTTAAAAAAGGGATAATTAGTAGGGCAGATAATCAGAGGAGGTTTGAAAAGATTGGAAAGAACAATTGGAAAAGCAATTTACAAGAGAACAATGGGAGGATGTATGTATAGCTCCCAAGTATGCACAGAGTCCAGAAAATTTAGGATCTTTGCTTGGAAGTGTTTTCATAGTCATGTTTTTACCCCAAGCAGATTTCAAGGAATTTTTCCTGAGGTACATAGCAAATGTTGGAGGTGTGATGGGGAAGAAATAGGTAACTGGAAACATATGTTTGGGAGAATAATTAGTTGGTTAATTTAAAAAATTCCTTACGGAATCCTCTTTCAGAAATATTAGGTAAGCAAATGGCTCTAAGGAAATTATTATTTTGAGCTTGGACACAGGATTTGAATTGCCTAGACATAGCAGGCCTTATTAAATTTAATTCTGTTCGCGATCAAAAAAGCAATTAGTAGAAAACAGAAATATAAGTCTAAACCAATTATATTTGAAGTACTGAACATTATATAAAAAGATAAAAGATCTGGAAAATGGATCTTTAGAAAGGGGAAAGAGCAAATTACATAGAAAAAGATGGGAACAACATGTACAGAATAATGTTCAGGAGGAGTGAGGTTTAATGGATGGTAGGAATTCAGCAATTTATGTACTATTGGACTGAGGACAGTTACATGGGAAGAACAGCTACATGATGAATAATGTATGTAAATGGAAAAATATTAATATGGCTTGTTTTCTTTCCTGTTACTGTCTGTTTTCCTGTGTTTTAAGTGATAATATAATATATGAGTTCTAAAAATGGGGAAAAAAGATTTATACAGCTTATTGGTTCAGTCGTATGAAAATATAATACTGAGCATTAGTCCTGAATACATTATCCCTTCACTGGGAGATTATTTTTTCTGAGTTGTTTGTGCTGTGTGTGTTATAAAAAAGATAGCAAAATAAGAAAAGGAGCACTCAGAAAGCAACAGTCAGAAGAAAATCCGTTTAATAATCACACCAAACAAAACTATCCACAGCAGCAGTACACATATGCTCAAACAGGTTAAAATGCGTTTTCGTCAGAATAAAGACTTCATCAGATGAATGCATACCTCAGAAATCTAACCTTATTTATACTGCCAACAATGTAAAACAGCCAATCTAAAGCTAATTGACAGATTTAAAAAGTGCAAAATATACAATACTCCTTCCTTAAAAATATATATTTCTGTATCTAAACAATAAATAGAAGATATAAATACATAAAAATAGAAGTTATGTCCTTACCATAACGTTCCATGTGGAGTGTTCATCTCGCCTTTGTTCTTACACCTGGTTCGGAGCCGATCCTCGGCTCCGTGTCAGCCGCTTGTCAAAGCTCTGCATCGAGAAGAAGCTCGAGACCAACCTAACTCCCACAATCCCCCTCTGCCTTTACCTCAGATCTAGTTTGCAAGCAAACCAGAAGTCAACAGAGAGAATATAACACATTCATGCCAAACAAGAACAACATAGCTGAAAAATATATCCACAACAACTGCTTAAGGCAGAAACAGGAGAACCAAACCAGACACCTAAATTGGACGTTCTTCCTGAGGGTGGGAGGAGGAATGTAAGAACAGCGAGATGAACACTCCACATGGAACGTTATGGTAAGGACATAACTTCTATATGTGAGAGTGTTCAATCTCGCCGCTTGTTCTTACACCTGGGTAGCGCCCCTAGCTCCATGTTCCTGAGGAACTCACGGGAGAACGTTCCTGAGCACAGTGGAACCAAAGGTTGCCCTGTCCCTAGAAATCCTGTCTACTTTGTAATGAGTAATGAATGTATGTGGTTTAGACCAAGTGGCAGCCGCACAAATAGTGTCTAACGGTAGGCGGGCTGCATGAGCCAGGGATGTAGATACTGATCTTGTAGAGTGCCCTTTGGGCTTGACAGGTAAAGTTTGCTCCGAGGCAGTATAAACAAAAATAATACAATCGGAAAGCCATTTGGAAAGGGTTCGTTTCGTAACTGCCATACCCTTCTTGCTGTCTGCAAAGGCTATAAAAAGCTGATCTTTTGTTCTATCCAAGTAAAATCTGAGTTGTCTATGAACATCTAACTTGTGTAACATATATTCCAACTTATTGGAGTGGTTTTTGAAAAAGGTGGGGAGCTCAATGGACTGATTAATATTATTAACGGAGCAAACTTTGGGAAGAAAGGATGGATTAGTGCGAAGAGATACTCTATCAGGGTGAAAGATCAAATAAGGGTGTTTAACGGAAAGAGCTTGAAGCTCCGATACCCGTCTGGCCGATGTAATAGCCACCAAAAAGAGGGTCTTCCATGACAAAAACTTCAAAGGACAGGAAGAGGCTGGTTCAAAAGGTGGTAGCATCAGCTGAGATAAAAGAAGGTTCAAGTTCCAAGGTGATGTAGGACTTCTAACTGGTGGTCTAATATGGAAAGATCCTTTTAGAAAGGCCTTACACAGTCTGTGAGCCATAATAGGAGCCCCACTTTCTTCCACATGAAAGTTTGAAATGGCAGCCAATTGCACTCTCAAAGTGGCAGGAGAAGCTCCTTGGTGGAACAGTTCGGTTAAAAACTCCAAGACCCTATTTAGAGGAGCTATCACGGGGTCCAATTGTTGTGTATTTGCCCAATGCACAAAACGCTTCCATTTACTAGTGTAAATTTTTGTAGTGGAAGCTTTATGAGAAGCCACCAGGATATTTCGAACTGCAGGGGAAAGAAGATCAGACCTGGCTAAGAAGAGAAGCGGAGCAGCCAAGCTGCTAGTCTGAGGGAGAGTAGCGACGGGTGGGAAGCCCCTGACGTGTGGGTCAGTAGATCTGGCTCCGGGTCCAGGATCCAGGGTTCCCGAATTCGGTGTGCCAGAAGAAAGGGAAACCAGATTTGACAAAGCCAGAATGGGGCAATGAGGATAATTGTCCTTTGCAGGTTGTTGGCTTTCTGTAGAAATTTTGCAATCAGGGGAACAGGAGGAAAAGCGTACAGGAGACCCGGGGGCCAATCGTGAACCAGAGCGTCCCTGGGGACTTCCCCTGGAGGGGGTAATAGGGCAAAATAGCTTCTGCATTTGGCGTTCATTGGAGACGCAAACAGATCGCAGGAAGGCTGGCCCCACTTGCGAAAAATTTCCTTCGCAACTGATTGTTTGAGGGACCACTCATGAGGTAACAGGATGGCTCTGCTCAACCTGTCCGCTATGACGTTGGATAACCCCGGGATGTGCGTTGCTATCAGAAAGCGACCCGTGGACTCCGCCCATTGCCAGATTCTCATGGCCTCTCTGCATAGTTGATAAGACTTGGTTCCCCCTTGTTTGTTTATGTACCATACTACGGACATGTTGTCCGACTGAACTGCAATTGTCCCTAGAGGAAGAAGGAGAGCAAAGTGTTGCAACACTAGAAACACCGCCCTCAACTCTAGAACATTGATGTGCAGATTGTACTCCAAATTGGACCATTCGCCTTGGACCGTCTGTCCCTGAAAGATGCCCCCCCCACCCTATCAGGGAAGCGTCCATGGTCACCGTAGCTGTCGGCGTGGGTAGCACAAATGGTCTTCCGCCAGAAAGATTGCAAGTCTGAAGCCACCAAGCTAGGTGCGATTTGCATATGTTTGTAATGTGAATTTCGTGCATCAGGGGTAAGTGTTGGAATGACCATTGTGCAAACAGTAGCCATTGAAGAACTCTCATGTGCAGTCTTCCCAAGGGTATCGCAATGAGAGAAGCTGCCATGAGACCCAAAACCTTCAGAACCAGTTTTGCTGGGGATTTTCTGGATAATAGAAGAAGAGATATATGGTCCTGCAGGGAGGCTATCCTTTCTGGAGGAAGCCTTAGGATTAAGCAACGCGTATCCAATTCTGCTCCTATGAATGAGATATGCTGTGATGGCTGTAGTAAAGATTTTTCGAAATTTACGGAAATTCCGAGATGAACACAGAGTTGTAGTGTGTAATCCCTGGCCTGAATCAGTCGACGCTCGGTGGTGGCAGAAAGGAGCCAGTCGTCCAGATACGGAAACACCTGGAATCCCAGGCGCCTCAAGTGAGACGCTACCACTGCCATACATTTGGTGAAAACCCTGGGGGCTGAGGTCAGACCAAAGGGCAGGGCTCGAAACTGAAAGTGACTGGCTCCCAGCCGGAAGCGCAAGTGATCTCTGGACGCCCTGGCCATTTTGATGTGGTAGTATGCGTCCTTTAGATCTATTGAGCACATTCAGTCGTCCTTCTGCAAGAATGGAAGGATTGATTGAAGCGTGACCATCCGGAACTTTTCTTTCTTGATGAAGGTATTGAGTTTGCTTAGGTCCAGAATTGGCCTCCAGTCCCCTGTCTTTTTTGGAACTAAAAAGAACCTTGAGTAAGTTCCGAATCCTCTTTGGTCCGCTGGGACTGGTTGGATGACTCTTTTTTTCTAGCAGCTTTAAAATTTCTATAGCTGCAGGGCCTCGCAGATGGGGCGGTACATCTGGGAGTCTTTTCTGAGGAATTGGGGGCAATAGGAAGGGAATTCTGTAACCTCTGGTAACAATGCTTTTTACCCAATTGTCTGATGTAAGACTTTGCCAGGCCTGAGGGTATAAAGCTAAGCGACCCCCGACTGCCTCCAGAGCAGGACAGTTGGGCCTCCTCTCAGGAGTGCTGGAAAGGTTTCCCGGGGAGTGTATCCCTGTCACCTTGGTTTTGCGGACCCCCTCTGCCGCCAGGGTGACGTCTTCCACCTCTGCCCCCTCCTCTGCCTCTAGAGGGGGCATCACCCTGTGTGCCTGGGAAAGAGCCTTGGGGTTTTCGAAACCACATTTTTCCACCACGTTGCCCTTTGGGGTACGGTCTGGATGGGGTGGAAAAACGGACTCCGACAGCAGACAGAGTCTTTCCCTCTTGCTCACACCGGGTAAGGGTCTCCTTTACTTTGGGGCCAAAGAGAGTGGCACCATCAAATGGGGCGTTAGTAAAGGAAGACTTAAAGGCTTCTGCAAAGGAACATAAGCGCATCCAGGATTGTCTACGAAGAGCAATCGCTGAAGCCGCTGCCCTACTCGACCCTTTGGCTGCGTATGAGATCAGCCTCATGGACGAGTTTGCAATAGATGTAAGGGTATTGAGATGTGCTGTAACTTTCTCCGAGACAGCAGCATCTGTAGTACCCTGGAGGGTATCTCCCAACTCTTTGATTAGATCCCTCTGTAAACGTGTGAAATGGGTCAAATAGTTCAGGGATCGCATGGAAAAAGCCACTGAACTAAAAATGCGCTTCCCATACCTGTCCATAGTCCTAGAATCTCTGTTAGGTGGATGGACAGATGAGGAAGATTCAGACATCTCCTTTTTCATGGCCGCTGCCACCACCATAGCGTCCACTGGAACTCCCTTTGTCAGATAAGCCTTGTCTTGGGGGGTTGTAATATATTTATTAGGCTTTCTAGGGACTGGCTCCACCGTGTCAGGTGTCTCCCACGCCCTCCGAGCAATCAATTCCATCAATTCATCGAAGGGCGGAGTGACCCAGGAGGAGGAAGGGTGAGCACCGAATGCCTTCAGCAAGACTGACTCATCCTCAGAAGGGGGTAGGGCTTGCCAATCACCTCTCTGTTTTAGGATCATAAGGATGTCAGAAAAGGAGACATCCTCTGAGGGTGATTTTGGGGACCCTTCTGACTCATCCAAGTCAGTGTCCGATGTCAAGGATTCCTGTGGAGAATCCAAGTGTCTCCTCTTACACAATCTTTTCCTCGGAACTTCTTCGGGGGGGACATCCGATGAAGCCTCCGAGGAAGAGGGGGCACCCTCTAGGGGTGGCTGAGACACTGGTGCTCGACGCTTAAATGTAGCCGTGGGTGCAGAGGAGGATAACGGACCTTTATGGGAAGGAGAAGCCGTTTCTGCTGAAGTGGTTGTCTGAGTAGACAACACCTTCCTCATGAGATCGAAGGCCCCCGGGTCCCGAGTCGAGGCATCCCCAGGTTCCGAAGAAATCTGAGGAATCCCCGAGACAGGCACCGATGGCATCGACCCCGAGGACGGAGCCGAGTCAATCCGAGCCGAGGCTCCGAGAGGGAGAGTCGGAACCGAAATATCGGTCTGACTCTCAGTCCCCGATCCAAGGATGGATCTTCGGCTCCGAGACTCCGGTACTGGATCCGACGGAGTCGAGGTGAACGGTGCCGACCGAGAAAAAGACGGTTCCGGCACCGAGGGCTCCACAATCACCAGATCAGCCTCTCCCGGCTCCGAAGACTGGATAGGCCTCGGTGGAGGAACAGGTGGAGATAAGGGAGGGCCTTCGAGTCTCGACACCAACTGAGAGGAGACAGAGATGAGCTTGGATAAGGCCGTATTCTCCATCAATTTCTGCACCACGCGGTCTACATCGGTGTCAGAGAGGGGCCTGGAAGAACGTGTCTAAGGAATCGAAGACGGAGCCGTCCTCAAAAGTACAGGAGGAGGAAGCTCCGTCACCGGTTCCAAGACTCGAGGCTCGGTAACTGACAAAAGTTCAACACTCGGCCCCGAAGCCTGTGGAACCGGTGATCGAACTTTAAATGAAGAACTCTGAGCCGATGACATGGGCTCCGACGTCTTCGATTCCTTCGAGGATTTAGATGCCTGGTCTGATGCATCCAGAGCCTCTTGGAATGCAGGCTTCAAAAGGCCCCTATCCATAAGCTTCCTGCGCCTATCTGTCATGACCCTTCCACTGAAAGAATGGCAGATGGAACAGTCTTCCTGCAGATGGAGAGGGCCAAGACAGTAGACGCAGGAACTATGATTACCTGTGACAGACATTTTCTGTCCACATTGGCACCTTTTGAAGCCTGATTTAGCCTTTTCAGACATGTTACAAAAGTCAAATCCAGGTATAATAGAAAAGCCAGTACAAAATGTCAAATCCTGTAAAAATTGTCAAATCCTGTAAAGTAAGTCAAATCCTATAGTCAATCCAGTAAAGTTAAAGGGTGGGGTAGGCCCCGAGGGAATAAACTCTAATAAAGTATATTAATACTATATACGGAACCGAGAAACCCTCGATACACTACTCACACACACACAATCAACTTTAAAGAGAAAAATTTTTATCCAAAAATATAAGAAATAATCAATCTTTGCTTTGAGGTGGTCCGAGCTCATCAAAATGATGCGAACGTTGCAGCGGTAAACTAGATCTGAGGTAAAGGCAGAGGGGGATTGTGGGAGTTAGGTTGGTCTCGAGCTTCTTCTCGATGCAGAGCTTTGACAAGCGGCCGACACGGAGCCGAGGATCGGCTCCGAACCAGGTGTAAGAACAAACGGCGAGATTGAACACTCTCACATCTGTAATTCATTGATAAAAAATGTTATAAATGTAAAAATGTTAAAATTCTCATAAAACCTTCATGAAAGTAAAAACAAAATGCAAGCAGTTCATTAGTCACAACAGTGCTATCTGGTGGGATAACTAAAAATGACATGGTATAACTTTGCTGATCTGAGCTTTACAACGGGGCCAGGGAGACTGCTTTGTTTAAATCTGGCAGTTTTGTAGCTTCAAGAAATAACTGCCAGAAGAATTCTCTATACTCCAGTATTGTTTCCCATGGACCCCTCTAGTATCTCTTTGCACAACTTCTAAAACAAAAAAGTGAAAACAAGCATCTTGACATACTAACTTATGTTTATACAAAGCATTGTTAACACATTTATTCTTTATGTCATACTCATGTTCATAAATCCTGCTTTTTAACTTTCGTTCAGTTTTGCCCACATAAAAGAAAAACATTTTTCACATTTTGCAAGGTATGCAAGACCACTTGTAGAACTGCGGTGGTGGTGCTGCGGTAGCATTGTCGCCTCACAGTAAGACGTTGTCCCGTTCTATTCTCAGCTAGAGCGTCTTCTGTCTGGAGACATGTGTGAATGGGCATACCTTCATTGAAGGTTGTGCGTCAGGGCCAGCAACTCGGCATGTAAAAATCTACTGCCAATCATTAGCGGACCGTAGTTCCGCTGTGGCAACCCCTAACCGGGAAAAGCCGAAAGACACAACAAAAACAAGACCACTTGTGTTACAATTTGCAAAACTAGAACTACAAATCAATTTGTCTCTACAAGCTAAATAGTTTCACCATTATAAATAAAATGGCACTGGGAACAACAACCACATTTAAAAGTGCCCACCTTTCCTTCTTTACTTAAAACTTTGTTTGTGTTATTTTCTAAAATGCTTTAATGTTCAACCTTTTCCTATAAAATAGTTTAAAAGGCTCATCAAAAATCCCTTCCACGTCAGAGATGTTCTTAAACCTATTCCATTCTTTCTCAAGGATGCCCCTTATTATTCCTGAGTCACCACTAAAATGTACCACAAAAACTTCATCCAAACCATTAGTTTGTAAATCTACTTTTGGTTCCCTGCTTGTAGATGGGGGTGTCCCTGCCCCTAAAATGGGTGCAAATCTACCTTTCCTTCCCTCAAGAACTTAATGCTCAATGTCTTTTATTAAGCTGTCAGAGTAACCCCTATCCAGGAACACGGAAGTCAAAACATTACATTCTTCTAAAAAATCTTGGTCTTTACTGGTTATCTAGAACTGTCTACAAATTGTCCTTTTATTATGCCCCTTTTCTGATAAGGGGGGTGTGTGCACTAGTACAGAAGAGATATGAATTGGAAAATGTTTCCTTCCTATATACCTTGGAGACAAAATTGCCTTCATCCTTAGTTATGGAAATATCCAAATATTCATTTGTTCATACTCGACTTTATAGGTAAACTTTAGGAAGGAAGTGGTTCTAGAAATATAGTTTAAAAAATCAAGGAATCTTTCCTCTATATCTAACCAAAATATGCAAATGTCATCCAAACAACGTCAGTAAAAATTCCAACATCCAGCAAATTCTGAACACAAAACATATTTCTTTTCCCAAAAAGACAAAATTATATTAGCATAGTTGGGGGCACAACTGGCCCCCATTGCTACACCCTGTAGTTGATGAAAAAACTCACCTTAATAAAAAATAAAATTCTTCTTCACAACTAACCCCATAAGGGTCAAAATTGCATGAAACTCATCACCACTGTATTTACCATATTCAGCTAAATCCTCCTCAAACAAATACATCCCCTCTGTGTGTGGTATTGAGCAGAACAAGTCCACAACATCAATGGTAATGAAAATAATTCTGTCACTATACAACTCTGGTTTAATGTTTTTCAACATATCACAAGAATCTTTTAGAACACTGGCCCCCCTCAAAGACATATCCTTCAACTTATAATCAAGAAATTTTGCAAGGGGGGCAGTGACAGAACTCTTTGATGCAACTACAGGTTGCAAAGGGGGATGCTTGACATTTTTGTGTACCTTGGGAATTCCAAAGATGGAAGGAACCCTAGTTTTTTCTAAATGCAAAAATGTGTATGTATCCAAGTCAATAGTTCCTTCCATCTATAAGTCATTTAAAATAACTAAATTTTTTTCTTTAGAAATATTGACCTCATTTAGAGGCACTCTAGCATACCTAGCCCCATCATCCAATAATTCCAACATTTTCGCTTTGTAAATTATGTTGTCCATAAAAACAGTGCCTCCCCC
Organism: Protopterus annectens; assembly: GCF_019279795.1. Taxonomy (NCBI): domain Eukaryota; kingdom Metazoa; phylum Chordata; order Ceratodontiformes; family Protopteridae; genus Protopterus; species Protopterus annectens. The sequence goes on from NC_056744.1 coordinate 312,229,588, forward strand.
CTTATCACGTTTCATAATTCTTAAAACTTTGTTATTTTTTAAGTTCTTTCAAAAGTAAACCTTCTTCTCTTGACAGGTTGGGTGTAACTCTAGTCTTTTCAATCCCCCTCCCTCAGTTCATTTTCTATAAAGGCTTCAAAATTCCTTAACTGGGGGTGAAGGGGGGATTAAAAGTACTTTTCCTTCTGGACACTGTGCTATTTCTTAAATGGTTCTCCTGTCCTTGAAAAAATAACTTTAAATTCTTCTTTTTCAAAAATAATGTTACATCAGAGGAGTATGCAAGCGATACACCACTTAAGTATCATTTGCCGTGCAGAATGTACAAGTATGCATACCATATTTCTCTGTTTCCAAACATCGGTGTTACTACACTAGTACTGAACATAATGAACATATTGAAATGTAACATGACCTGTTACCAGATGTAATTAATAAAGATTTTTTTCCCGTATAAACAAATTTCCATGATTCTCTGGCTGTTTGGTTTGATTCACTTTACTGGTTACCTGTAGAGGTTTGCTCTTCCTTAGCAAGTTGCAGTAAATATTTTGTTATCCGATTGTTTACCTGGTTAGTCTGACTGGGCACACTATGAATGTTTCCAGTGGCGTCCTGAGGTAAAAGCTCAAAATGGTGCCAACTCAATAGTCTTACCTTGTACTGTAGTCCCTTAAGTGCTGCCTTACATATCTTGCATAAGGCAGATCTGAATTATCTATTGCAATGTCCAATCCTCTATCAGGCAGTATCAAACTGTTTGACTAGATGAACCATCTGTTTGCACAAGAGTCTGACTTAAAAAAATTTCTTACCTTAATCACAATCAGGCCATGTATTACTCAAGCATATCAAGGTGAAATTCTAATAGTATTTTTGGGACAGCAATCCAACCTCTTCACACCCTGAAAAATACAGCAGCCATCACTCGTTTCTCATGTTCATCCATTCTTCAGCCAGCATTATCCACATCACATAGCACCACGTGACATCCCAACCTGCCTGTTATTGTCCAATAGCTGTCAATACAGAAGAAGATTAATGCATACACCTAACTATATAGTAGCAGTCAAAAGGTAGTACTTAAATGATGTATCCACAAGCTGGCTTTTGGTTACAATGTGCATATGCAGAAACTACTGCATACTGCACTATCGTGACAAGCCTCTGTACCACTTCACGGTAGCCAGCCTCACAGAGGTCCACTCACACCACAACAGTACTTGCAGCTGCAGCCAGATCCACTCATCTCACGACTATCATACACAAACTACCCCAAACATGCATCCTCTTGCCAATTATGCATTCTGTATATCTCACTTCTGTCCTCAAAGACCAGTCTGTAAAACTGCAGCTGCCAAACAACAAGCGCCACTACACTGCTGCATCATTCACTCGAATACAGTCTGTAATGCTGCCGCACAACAATCCCACTTTCAATACACATTTACATTCTCTATTGATGGACACATGCAAATTTTAAGACTGCTCTTAGCTATGGCATTAACTGAAATTCAACCACCTGACTTTCCTAATGCCTGTATACTTACCCCATTGTATATGAATGACCTGCTCTATATTCTAAGAGCTCCAATATGCATCCAATTTGAAAGCCTGTGCTGTTGTCAATGTTGCACACTGCGGTCCTAAACACATTCCTAGAGAGATGTTTATAGAGTTGTTAAATTGTATGACATGTCTTGTCAGTCATAGCAATTTGACCAGTTGTTCAATACCAAGATTGTGAACTGGCCAGCCCCCAGTCTCCACACACCATTTATCAATGCACACATGGTCCACCACAGTTAATGCGATATTACTTCTCAGCAACAGTTTAGCGTAGTTTCTCCAAATGATGACCTCAGTAAAACACAACCACCAGGTCTATACCAATGCAACTGTTCAAATGTTATGAAAAAGTAGTGCATATAGGGACTTAGTGACATATGCTTTACTAACTGTTCATCTGCTCTTTCAGCACTTATAGTACATGTTAACTGCAACCCATTGTTCCACTTATGTCAAAGCTAATGTCCTTCTGTTGTGACTGTCACTTGCTAAGGCCCCATTGTAAGGAAAAGGCAAACATGCAATTCCTAGTCTGGGCCCTGCCCAAAACAAGCATTTCCATGTTGCTGCTTTTAACAATGTCCACCAAGTTGATAAGACAGGATTAATACAATGAGGCATTTCACTGTTCTCATTATTTGCAATTACAAATAACACTTTGCATGGTATTATACTAACATACAAATAATCAACAATGGTAACTGAAATATCACAATGCATCAGAATACATAAGCAGTTTAGAACTGACGTGACAGTAAATTACTCCATAGATATATGTCAGCTACCAATCATCCAGAAAAGGATGGCAAAATTGCATGTGGCCAAAAACTATTTATTAATTTAATTATGTTACATTTGTTTACTGGGATAGTCACACTGGATTCATGTCTTTTGTCAGCAGAGGGCCAGGGACAAAATCTCCAACAGAAGAAATTATATAGATTACTCAAGTTAGATTACATTACATGGATTGCACAAGTTACGGAACATTAGAAAATATAAGACAATGTATTTAGTACAATGGTTTAGTAATGTTCCCAAATAGGGAGTCACAGTTCTCATGGTCCGACACAAGACAAGGCGTTTTGTACAGTGGTTTAGTTGTTGTGTCTTTCGGCTTTTCCCGGTTAGGGGACACCACAACGGAACTCCGGTCTGCTAATGATTGGCAGTTGATTTTTAAGTACCGAGTTGCCAGCCCTGATGCACAAACTTCAACGAAGGTACGCACATTCATGCATGTCTCCACGCAGAAGATGCTCTAGCTGAGAGTCAAACCGGACAGTGTCTTACTGTGAGGTGACAACGCTACCGCAGCACCACCACCGCGGATGTAATGTTCCCAAATAGGGACGCACAGTTCTCACGGTCCGACACAAGACAAGGTGTTTTCTACAATGGTTTAGTAATGTTCCCAAATCGGGACTCACAGTTCTCATGGTCAGACACAATTACAATGGAGACACATCTGATTGGAAGCAGAGCTCAGTTAAGTAATTGCATATTATATTATTTATAGATTATGCTTTCAGTTGAAACTTAATCAGGGTTGGTACCTGGGCAAAGCCAGTTCACTTTGAAATACTGTTCAATTCTGTTGATGTACTGTTTTTGTTTTGTTTTTTGTTTTATGAGGAGACTTTTGGAGGATTGTAGGGGTTTATATAGTTTGGCAGTGAATTCCAGGTTTTGCCAACTAAGTTGGCAAACAGGGATTCACCAGCATAGTTATAAGCTTTGTGGGTTTGGACCAGTAGTTTGTTGTTTGATCACAGGGATCTCACATTGCTAAATGGCTTAATATTTATAAGCAAAGGGGTATTCTCAGGGTGCTATAGTATTTTGTGCGCTATTAAGAGTTAATTTCGGGACACCGTGTGAATGGTAGTTGGCTGAATAGTTTGCCCTGCCATAAACCTGCCTGTTGTCTACCAGTTAGGTGCAGCTGGAACCACTGGATTGCGTGCTTGAGAGAATTTGAGTTTTGCGAAAGAATGGTAAGTTCATGTTTGGCCATGTCAAAGGCGCTTGACCAGTCAAGAAAGAGGGCGGAGGATTGCGTATTGTCATTCCTGTTTTGGTTGATGGCATTAGTAAAGGAAAGGAGGACTGAGGTGGTGCTGTGATATGGCCTGAAACCATGTTGGGAGTCTGATAGTAAGTTTTTCTGTGTAAGGTATCGCATTAGTTGTATGTGTACACATTTCTCCATTTTATTTGTATGTGGGGAAAGAATGGCAATGGGTCAATAGTTGGGTAGTTCTGTAAAACTTCCTCCTTCATGGAGTGTGATGATGTGGGATATTTTCCAGAGGTTGGGGGTGGCGCTTTCAGATAATCTTCTGTTGGTCAGGATAGATATGGGATATGCAATGGTATCTGCAGCTATTTGTAGAAACTCTGCAGGGAGGAGGTCTGCAGAGAGGGTGGTAGGTTTCATTTATTTGGATGAGTGTTTTGATAAAACTAGTGGATATGGGTTTTAAGGTAAATTGTGATCAATATAGTGGATAGATTATTGATAACAGGAAAACATCAATCCACTGTTGCCATCACATGTATCACCTAACATCTATACCTGTCCCCTAACTTGCATCTCTAAAGAGCAAATCTGAATTAGCCTCTCTAACGACAACAACAACAATAGTGGCTCTGGACTACACACACACGCACACACACACACACACACACACACACACACACACACACACACACACACACACACACACACACACACACACAGATGAGTCGTGTATTGGCTCTAACCAGAATTGGTAACAACTTTGTGTAGTCATAGTGTAATTATTGGGAAACCTGGGGACTGTGTCCATTTCAGCAGGATTATTTTTTCAACGCCCATGCAGCATATGTCTTATACCTCACTCTGCGCAGCCTACATACATTTTTGCAGGTCTCCTGTCATTAGCCACCACCAATCATGGCAACAGACAGGTAAGCCGGTAATACTGTGTGAGGTCACTATGTGACTCACTCCAACACCTACAGTGCAACTAGGACAATGCACCTTCTCCTGCAGACCAATATAGGGTGATGTGCCACATGGACCTTGCCTGGAACCTAATCTGCTTGCTGCTATTTCTCATTAAGTAATAAGCCAAAAGTAGGGTCTTTTGATGACAACATTTGTAGAGGACAACCTCTGTGAATCAACTTTGTCATCTGTCCTATATGAATCGGATGACATCAATCTCACTTCTGTTTCACACTCGCCAGTCATATGTCAGTCTTGCCTGCAAGTCAGAAGGCACATGGTCTCGGCGCTGTAATGACCTTCCCCTAGGTATGTCTCAGTGCTATAGCCTGGCACATGGACTTTGTTTTCCCACAGGAGTACACAAGTTGGGCACCAGAATTCAGATTCATGTCTGACCACCTCACTGGGCTGCTTTGCTTGCAATCTGTATAATTGAATGGCAAATGGTAATTTCAACTTTGATTGATCCATCAATGCCTGTTGGACAGGGACAATCGGTTTTGACTGCAAAAAATGACTTGGCCACAGTTGGGGATTCGACTGACCCCAAGGACTGCAGCCAATTCTGGATGATTTACCTTATTTGCAAGCCTATGTAGCAAATCATGAACCTGACTGGGTACAGTGTACATACTGTTGTATAGCATTAGCATACACGCTGGCATCACAAACTTACACAGGCATGTAAGGCTGCAGTAGTGTGGGAGGTCACTCTCTGGCAAACGCATAGAACACCGTTAAATGTCAGCATGGAAACCCACTTTCTCTGGCAGACCACTGAGCAGTGTTGTTCCACAGGGAGCAAGCCTGGGACCAATTCTGCTTGCTGCCATTGTTTGTTAAGGAATAGCCAAAAAGTAGTGTCTGCGGCAGACAGACTTTGCAGAAGACAACCAGTGTGAATCAAGCTCTTCATCTGTCCTATATGGATCGAAAGAAATCACTGGCACTTCTGTTTCACACTGACCCATCCTACGCAAGCTCTGCTATGCCTCTAAGTGAGAAGGCTCATGGTCTTCATGTTGTGCTGAGCTTCCCTTGCTAGGTGAAGGTACTATAACCTGCCCAATGGACTTTACTAGTAGCTAGGTGAAGGCACTATATCCTGCCCAATGGACTTTACTAGTAGCCAATTTCTACACCACATATCTGAGTCTGGTCTCAGCACCACAAAGGACTGGTTTGCATGTGACACATACCATTGGAGGTGTAATTGCAATTTAAACTTGGGGTGATCCACCCATGTCTCCTGGACAGAGACCTAAGGTTGATTGCAATAAGAAGACTAACACATGACTATGCTTGTAAGGCTATGATGGACATTACATCGGATCATAGTAAGTCAGTACTCTACACTGCTAATGAACCCTGCTATCACTGTTTAATGTCAACTGATGATTCATACACACTTACATATACATAATATTCACTTGAATACCAATATGCATTCATAAACCACATCAGTAAGAGGAAACAAGTAAAATCGATGTACGGTATGTAGGGAATCAGACCACTGCTTGTTCATGATTCAGGTTTTCGTTGTGATCAAGGATGGCTAAAATTATTCGTGCCTTCATTCCTGCAAAACTGAAATGCTCAAACTTTGGGAAGTATTTGCACAGTAATGCATGGAACACCTCTAGGTTGCCGGTGTGGCAGAACCTGGTAACCTGCTTTAAATCTTTAATAAAAACTCGATTCGCAACTATCCTCTTCAGTGCACTGTAGCATGCATCATCTTCATCCATCCACTTCTCATCTCCTTCGTCCACTGGCATTTTATGACCGCAACATGAAATCTTCATTGTACCACTCCAGCTGTGTCCATCTGTTACATGGTAGAGCAAAGACAACCACTTCTCCTGTAGTACAACTTCATCACCTTCGCATGTTTCAGTACACCACCACAGGTGATTGGAAACACTGTGGCACCACTGTAGTAGCTCTCTGTTTACTCTCCTTTTGCCAGCTTCTGTAATTTTCCTTGTCAAGCTTTTGGCCATATGCCAAACATTAAACTGGTGATTCACTGCTGGGAATTCCTTGTGCATCACAAATCGGATCCCCGGATGTCGGTCGGTTGCCACAAGACTTACCTTAACATTTCTTGACAGCAAGTTTGACAGGCACTTCTTGAAAGCTTTCTTCTCAAGTGCCACTGAAGATACCCCTGTGCAAACCTGCTCAAGGCAAAAATCAATGATGCGTCCAGAATCCAGATCCATCAGGCTATAGCAGCAGTATTTGACTGAATATCCTGGACTATCACACCACCCATCACCCCCTAACCTTATTTCCTTCCCCTGACTATCTGCCAGCAGAAGATTCTGATGGCGTATCCAGGTATGCTGCATTACTGGGAACAAATACTGCCTTTGAATGGCGTAGAAGGTTGTCTCACTGATAAACTCCAGCCCCAGATATGCACAGAAACATGCAATATGGGCATATGTACTACCACTGAATAGAAGAGAAGATGCGAGTAGTAAGTTCCCAGCAGGCATTCGGCCTATAACTGGTTGACTTTCCCACTGAAGAACGACATGTCCACTAATGCAGCATACCTTCACAGATACATAGGACCCTAACTTTGTTTTTTTTTCCACTTCTGTAGCAGGACTTCGGCACTCTGGGCAGGTCAGTTTTAACAGCAGTGAATCAAAGCAAGACTCCAAAACAATGAACTTTGGTTCGCTTATCATCTTCTCATCTTCATCCTCTTCCACCATTGTATCCTCCATGTCAGTGGTCGTCTTGCTGTCAGAAAGGTAGCTCCAATTGGGATCCTTTTGCATCTCATTTGTCCACCGAGAATCTAAGGACTCACTCTGCATGCTTGTGTCATGCATATCTGGTGCAAGCTTGATTGGAGTGCTAAAAGCCTGCACCTGAAGAGACATGTAGGCACTTGAGCTAGATGTGGCTACTTCACTGCAAGTATCATCCTCCTGTTGCAGACATGGGTTGACACTGACTCTACACCCACTGTCATCATTGGAAACTTGATCTTCTGGTGTTCCTGAGTCATTTCAGTCTGAACAAGTGTGGATTTCCTGCAGTATGTTTGGTCAATCAACAATGACACTGCATCCTCAGGAAACTGTACAGCTGCATCCTTCATCTTCTATGGTCTTGGATTCTGTTCCACTAACTTTGCTTGAACTTCTACACTGATGCCTTTGTTTGTTTGACATGCTACCATACTCCTTTCCACTGCAGTCATTTCTATGGCTTCCACTGCTTCTTGATATACTTGTACCTGCAAATCAAAGAAAACTACCTATGAAATGTACACTGCATCGCAGGCTGTCATAATAAATTACCCTGTTTCGGACAGCAGATTGCACACTATTTGGTTCAATGGATGATGCTCAGTTCACATTTCCATGTTTAACAGTCTGTCACTGTCATTGTCTGAAGCATTCTGTCCATTAGCATTGCATTTTTTTTACCATTTCTACATGTTACCCTACAGCAGCTAACAGGTAGTGTGCTAATTCCAGCCGTCTCCTTCCAATGGAAGGGAATATGAAGTGTCACATCACTGTACCAGCGCTGAACACTGGTGCTGTACTCCATGAAGTGTCACATCACTGTACCAGCGCTGAACACTGGTGCTGTACTCCATGAAGTGTCACATCACTGTACCAGCCCTGAACACTGGTGCTGTACTCCATGAAGTGTCACATCACTGTACCAGCCCTGAACACTGGTGCTGTACTCCATGAAGTGTCACATCACTGTACCAGCCCTGAACACTGGTGCTGTACTCCATGAAGTGTCACATCACTGTACCAGCCCTGAACACTGGTGCTGTACTCCATGAAGTGTCACATCACTGTACCAGCCCTGAACACTGGTGCTGTACTCCATGAAGTGTCACATCACTGTACCAGCCCTGAACACTGGTGCTGTACTCCATGAAGTGTCACATCACTGTACCAGCCCTGAACACTGGTGCTGTACTCCATGAAGTGTCACATCACTGTACCAGTCCTGAACACTGGTGCTGTACTCCATGAAGTGTCACATCACTGTACCAGCGCTGAACACTGGTGCTGTACTCCATGAAGTGTCACATCACTGTACCAGCGCTGAACACTGGTGCTGTACTCCATGAAGTGTCACATCACTGTACCAGCGCTGAACACTGGTGCTGTACTCCATGAAGTGTCACATCACTGTACCAGCGCTGAACACTGGTGCTGTACTCCATGAAGTGTCACATCACTGTACCAGCGCTGAACACTGGTGCTGTACTCCATGAAGTGTCACATCACTGTACCAGCCCTGAACACTGGTGCTGTACTCCATGAAGTGTCACATCACTGTACCAGCCCTGAACACTGGTGCTGTACTCCATGAAGTGTCACATCACTGTACCAGCCCTGAACACTGGTGCTGTACTCCATGAAGTGCCACATCACTGTACCAGTCCTGAACACTGGTGCTGTACTCCATGAAGTGCCACATCACTGTACCAGCCCTGAACACTGGTGCTGTACTCCATGAAGTGCCACATCACTGTACCAGCCCTAAACACTGGTGCTGTACTCCATGAAGTGCCACATCACTGTACCAGCCCTGAACACTGGTGCTGTACTCCATGAAGTGCCACATCACTGTACCAGCCCTGAACACTGGTGCTGTACTCCATGAAGTGCCACATCACTGTACCAGCCCTGAACACTGGTGCTGTACTCCATGAAGTGTCACATCACTGTACCAGCCCTGAACACTGGTGCTGTACTCCATGAAGTGTCACATCACTGTACCAGCCCTGAACACTGGTGCTGTACTCCATGAAGTGTCACATCACTGTACCAGCCCTGAACATTGGTGCTGTACTCCAGAATGCCTTCAGTGACCATCTATCCACAAAACAGTTTAAACACTTAACACTACACCAAGTCAATACTTACCACTACAGAAAGTTTAACCTCTGCCTTGTTGGACAGTACAGAAAATGTACATTCCTCACCGGTCTCCTATCAGTACACACTCATTGTGTAGTGCAGCATTACTCATGTCTCTCTCCCTAAACAAAACAGTTCTCCCTACAGTGACACCCTCAGCAGTACACCAGAGCTTTGCTACCAGTTCATATTTCACAGGTCTTCATACATATGTACCTCTACAGGTTCTGGCACAGGACGGTCTTACATGTCATCTGGAACTGCTGCAGGCTCCACTTCCTCATGCACTGTCTCCATTTCATTCTGCCTCTGCACATGGCCATTGGGCTGTGGTAAGAGGAAAAACAGGCAACTGTCACATTACAACCATCACCCAGGATGTTATCAATGCTGGACATATGTGAAGGAGAACATGAAGTTATTCACCTGGCATTGGCCATACAGCTGGTCACTCACAACTTCTGGCAAGGTTGGCTGGGTTGTACTGAGAAGTTCCTCAATAAGCTGTGGGGGATAGTAAAGGCATTAATGACTCATACGACACAAGTGTTAGACCATACAGTGTACATGTCATGCTAATCAAATGCAAGTATCTCATAAATGATGTGTCATTCTAGCTTCTTATGTCTTCATGCTGTTTGTGCTGCAGCCGCTGTTCAGATGATGTCCTTGAATGTGTGCTTGCAAAAGTGAAAAGTGTAGGTACAGTCTCCTAGTTGATGAGTGGGCAGCCTTGGCTTCATGTTGTCTGGCAGTAGTTGACTCTTGTAGTCCAGCTGAAATTGGTTCTCTGCGAAATGTTTGGAGCACAGGAAGTGATGTAGTTTTGAACTGCTGACCGACTCTTTCACAAACCTGCCTATGTTACCAACATCTATCCCACAGTTCACCACCCATTGTGTACACATTTTAATGTCACGTGGAAAGCGATGGAAGGATACACCGGGTGGCAGATTGTCTCAGCGAACATGACAACCATAGGCAAAACACGCCGGCATGGCTACATTCACCTAAATAAAAATAGAAAGAGTAGAGGCTCAACTCATACTGACCAGGTTTTTAACAAAGCACAGCTCAGTTGCACCAATTAACATGCTACTTCACTGAATACTTTGGCAATTCCTATACAACCTTGGCAATTCCTATACAACCTTGGCAATTCCTAAACAACTTTGGCAATTCCTATACAACTTCGGCAATTCCTATACAACTTTGGCTGGACTTCAACATCAGCTATAAAAGACCAACGCTTACAGAAATCTTGCGATGGTTACTCATTCCTTCTTGGGACAGTCCACACTTACTTGCTCTGTGTGGTCAGTCTCACCTTACCAGACCTTTTTCAGCCATCACATAAAGGCCTGGTTGTTAAGTGCCACCAAAATGCACTCATTACACACCGCTTTACACACTAAGGCAATGAAGAACTGATACAATGAAGAATGAAGAATTGATCAATCCAGAGAGACAAATGGATGCTGGCAAGTAAGGAGTAAAAAAATCTTTATGCATTACTACTGCTACCACAAGCCCATAGTATGACATGCAGAGATAGGATTGGCAAACATCGTAGTAACAGTTCAAATGCCACACCAATAAAATATCCATATATTCTTCATCCTTTAGTAATGCTTGCTAGTAGCCTGTTTACAGTGCAACTGCCATTCAAAGCTACAGAGTTTTGGTTCAAGTACTTGGGATTCACACAAGGCCATTGAGACTGTGGAGCATTTACCTCTTGTAGCCAGACAACCCTCTTCCACCTAGGAACACAACTTGTGAGGCATGCATTAAACTTAAGAACCTATAGTCTTAGTCCTCTCCTCTCCTGACAGTATTACTGGCACTGAGAATGTTGTCAACACAAACACTACACCTCAGTCACCCTTCCCTGTATTCTCTCTCTGAAAGAATTTGCTGGACAGTGGGAAAAATGGATTGCAAGCAACAAACAGACCCCTGGCATTCCACTTTAGTCCATGATAGACAGGGTCATCACGCACTGACATGTTTGAACTTGGGCAAAACACTTGGGTATGCTTGTAAGTGCCTCTGGGCAATACACTGAGTAATTGCCAATGATTATTTCTTTATAAAAAATTGCGCATGGCGTCCGGTCACTGTGATCATTAACCACCAAGACTTGTATGCTTCACCAGTAATACAGACCAAGACTTGTATAAAGTGCATCAACACTGAAAACCTCAATATGTCTGAAAGGTATACCAAACTAGTGACCATAGCAAAGACATAAGCTTTTCAGACAGCTAGATATCTGGATACATGCACACAACAGCATCCAGACACGGTTTCATGGCATCTAGACAGTTTCTCCTTCAATGGGCAAGAGATTACTTCTACAAAAACGTTAAGCAATGCCTTCAAAAAGCAAATGAGGTAGTGACTAGCTGGTCAACAGGGAAAGGTTAACACCTGCAACTCACTGCCTAGAACATAGCCCTCAAAAACATCCATCTCAACACAAACACAAACCATGCACCCACCTTCAGAAGAAGTTGGTACATGGGCAAAGCCAGTTCACTTTGAAATAGCTTCAGAGAGGCTTGCAATAAATACATCCGAGATAATTCAGGTGCAAGACTGGCTAAGATGGGGCTACAACTAATAGCCTGCTAGAGAACTCCAAATATGTCCACAGACTATCATTAAAACGTCCAACCCAGCTTGGCATCTCAGGGTCCCACACACTACTTATACTTGTTGATTTCCATAACACCTCATGCAACTGGGATAACTAGTTAAGTACAAAGCTACTGACCCAATGCTTTCTGGAATTTATTATTTCCAAGGCCCCAAACCAGCTTATTCTGACCCCCACCAGAGGGTGCAACATAAATGCACTCATTACGCACAGCTTTACACACTCAATGTATAACTTGTTTGTGTAACCACACTATCTTTGTACCAGTACTTTTCCTTATGACAAGATTTAGGGCTGTACTATACTTGCATGTGCATGTAATACCCAAATCAGCTGAATATTGTGCAAATACCAGTTGGTCAAGAAACTGAGGCAGTTCAAACAGAGGTGTGATGTACCTTACCCAATGTCAAAAAATAATGTGTCAAAACAGCTAAGAAAAGCCACATGTCCACGATGCCACACTGCAGGGCCTGTCATCAACCACTGCATTTTTTGCATTAGTACGCCATTAGCCAAGTAATGATTTCACTGCTCACCACTGTTTGCTCAACAGCTCAACATTGCCCATAGTTGTCAGCAGCTTCAAGAAAAAATAAACTAACATATACACACGCTCCACCTTTGGAGACAAGATGTTCATCCAGACAGTACCACGATTAGGCACGTACGAACATAAGACATCAGAGTCAGTTAATGATTACACCAATTTATTACAAATCATACCAAATCATAAGGGATGTCAGAATCAATGAAATGCAATGTGCGCTTGTATTTGCTTTGATGCCACGCAGTGTTGCTGTGCACCATGTCATTTGACAAATGACAGTTCAGTCCTGAAATATCCACAGTCCCTCAAAAGCATAAAACCCAGTATAACTCTCATCTCTTTCTTCTGCAGGAAAGGTTGTTCATACACGTGTCACCACACAAGTGGGGAGGATGACTCTGTTGCTGAAGCCAAGCTTGTGATCGTTGTACACCCACAGAACATATGCTCTATATGCCACCAGACAGTACAACCTGAAAGAATAAAATAATGTCAATAGAGAGCTGCATGCCAGTATGGTAGTATTCCGCACATTATTATCTGCTGCCACCTATATTTTAACAGGAATATTATACTGACAAAGGTAGGCCATTAGGTTGGCCACCCTCTCAGTGTTGTCATCAGTCATACCTGTTACTCCAATGTGCTCGTCTGAATCTTCCTCTAAGCATATATTCATGCCTGAATAACATTTGCAGTACATGTGGTACTAAGCATGCCAATTCAAACTGCAGATGCATGGTAATGCATGTATTAGTTGCTTTGGAGTTTATTTCTCTCCATTTCTGGATAGCTCGCTGCGAGGACACACAACATTGGCATTCAAGTAATGTGTTCATTAATGCACAGTGGCCACACATGCACCATGTCATGTTAGACAGACTAGAGACATCAAGTGCCACTGACTCCTGCTCTACATCACTGGTGTCGGTCCTACGACGCTTCCTCCTTGGTTCTCCCGGACAATATGTAGACTCAAATGGATATCCTTGACGGGAACTTTTGTCCTTGAGAACTCATGCTGGCAGCGATACTATGGGAAAGAATACACAACAAGCAGAAAAACTCACCATAATTGGCCCTCCAAAGAATAAAAAAGTTTACCCTCCCGCATTATGTCATACATGTCGCATCTGCTGCATTGGCGACCATAATAAGCATCAAGCACCAAGTTAACGTGTTTATTACACAGCGTAGCAGCTAATCACTTATGTTGATGGAATGTACTTTTCAGACAACCTTCATACATGCAATGACACTCAAAAACTTTGCATCTGCTTCAAGTTATCACATCCAAGAGTACTAGCACACCACTGCAGGTATACTACTCCTCAATACATTAAGGATTCCAGTAGGGTTCTATGGTGATGTGCTGAGGCATTGTCCTAAGTGTGCCAACATAGCTGACAAGCAATCCAGCTACAGATTGCAAGTAGAACTTTGCACAGTAATGTGCTAGACTGTATATGCTTCAGGTTAGGTTCATCATCTGCCACGCCATCTGAAAGACAGTGCAGAAGTACTGGAACACCCGAGGAACCATGGCCACCAAGCCTGATTCCAGTGCTGGTTTAGCATGGCCATGACCTACGTTGAGCCAAGGCTGTCTGCAACATGTCTTCCACCACATTTTTAGTATGAAGGTCCCTGAAACTAAGGCAATGAAGAAATGATCAATTCAGAGAGACAAAAGGATGCCGGCGAGTCATGAGTAAAAAACCTTTATGCATTACTACTGCTGCCACAAGCCCATATTATGAAATGCAGAGACAGGTTTGGCAAACATGGTAGTAACATTTCAATTACCACACCAGTAAAATATCCATATATTCTTCAGCCTTTTGTAATGCTTTCTAGTAGCCTGTTTACAGTGCAACTGCCATTCAAAGCTTCAGAGTTTTGGTTCAAGCACTTAGGATTCACACAAGGTGCTAGCACATAGGTAATGTAAGCCATAGATGGCAGATTAGCATACTTTTTATTTTACTACTCTCAAATTACAGCAAAATATTCTCCCATTAGCAGTTGTTGTGCATGAACAGAATAGTACTTCACAAGCCTTCATCCCTGTATCCATTTAGGTTTCTCTGGCCACTCTCTCAAATTCGGCGGCAATTTGGATGGAAATTTTCCAACAGTCTCTCCCCCAGCTAAACACACTGTTAAACCTCAGCCTCTCCATATGCTACGTGCCCATACAATGACACACATCAATGGTTAGTCCACTCCATAAAGGAGGGGCCACAACTGACCCTTGTAACTATTGCCCCATAAGCCTGACTAGCCTGGCCTACAAGGCTATGGAGCGCATCATCATGGAACTCATTAACAAAGACATTGGGAACCTCCAAACACTTGACCCGACCCAGATCATGCCTACTAAATCTGGTTGACTTCATCGAGACAGTCACCCAGGTCATAGATGAGGGAAAGGAGGTTCGCTCAGCCTACCTTGACCTCGCCAAGGCTTTCTACACCATTGTTTTGAGGAGAAGCCAAGCACCAGACAGCTGTAGGTACAAATCCAAGTAATTTATTGAAAAACCACACACAAAATGTAAAACGCTACACAACACCACGAGTTTTTCGTCTATTAAATCAGACTTCATCAGACAAAGGACATGTTAAAACCACATGTATATATAATGCCAAGAATATTTGAACAACCCAATGAGACTAAATCTCATGAATATTTAATCCAAGAAATGTAATGGTCTACAATGCTTATATCCTTAAATAACTATTTCAAAAACTAGATACAAATGTGATGAACTAAAATATCTGCACAAGTAATTAATGAAATCAAATATATTGTATTATATTTCATATAGAATGTCATGTATAAAATGTCGTGTAAAATGTTGACCAGATGTAATCAAACTTGCAAGGAATTGATTATTCAACACTACAATAATAAAAACCAATGCAGTACTCCCATCAAGTGGCCAAATGTGAAAATGACATAAATTGACACTAAATCTAACTATAATAAAACAACTTAAATATACATACTAGTGAATCTGTGTTGATACATAAATTTCATAAACAAGATGTAGAACTGATGGGGAGACAAATAGAGCATATATAAATTAAATTAAATAAATTCATAAATTATTAAATAAAATAATACTTTAAAATTGCCATAAATAGATAAATATCATCACAAACAACATGTATTATATAATAATAAAATACTCTAGTAAAAAACTCCCTAAAATATATGCATGTGTACCTGTGTAAGGATAAATTGTATGTATATATTAAATATATATATAAATATAAAATCGATAAACAACCTATAATAATATGCAATAATCTATAATAATGTTGTTGTCCAATTAAAGTCTTGCAGCCCTCATCTTTAAAACCGGTGCAAGAGAAAAGTTGTCATTTAGACCTGGGGACTTATTGGCTTCAAGAATAACCTGCCAATAAAGTTCACAATATTCTATCTTGGTCTCTCATAAGCCCCCTCTCTCATCTTTCTGAATTTCTTCTACAATAAAAAAAGTGTATTTTGCTAGGGGGCAGGTAATGGTATGTTTATATAGTGCATTGGTAGTTTTCTTATTTTTTTATATCATTAATGTGTTCGTATATTCTTCTTCTAGTCTTCCTCTCAGTTTTACCAATGTAAAAACTAGAAAACACCTTACATATAGCAATATATACCACTCCTGCAGACTCACAGGTACTGTGGGTCTTGCTTATTATTTCTTTTCCCCTAGCTTCAATAAACACACCGAGAATCAGCCATCAAGGGACATTGGGTACACATTTTACATGGAAAAGTGCCATTATGCTTCATTGTTTTCTTTTTCTCATTTTGATGTGGCAAAAGCCAATCTTTAATATTACGTCCCCTTCTGAAAATAACCTTGAGGGGAATGTTTTCTTTTATGGTCCTCTCATAGTTACCTTAGATCGAGTTTGCTGAAAGACAGACAGAAACAATAAACCCCAAAAGCCTTCATACAGACCATATCTGGAACCATATAACAATAGCAATAATAATAATAAGAGATATATGTCCATTATCCATTCCACTAAAAAACTTTAGGGGGGAAGGTGGGGGAGGAGTCAAGGATAAATGAAAATGGACGACACAGATGGGACATTATTGTGATTACATAACTTCTTTATCTGATGTTGTCAATTTTCATTTTACCCTCAACATATGGTACAGAGTCCCCAGCTACATCTGACCTTGGCTGGACTCAAGGAAGGATATTCCTGAGGACCATTGAACCAAATGACAATCTTGCCCTGGATACCAGATCCAATCTGTAATGAGTAATAAAGGTATGGTGGGAAGCCCAAGTTGCTGCTGCACAAATATTATTCACAGAAGCTCTAGACTGAAAAAACTGCTGAAGTAGCTACAGCTCTTGTAGAATGTGCCTTTAAAGGTCTAGGCAACTTAACTTTCTTTTTATTGTAGATAAAAGAAATACATTCTTTGAGCCATCTGTCAAGTTTCACTTTGCTGACTGGTTAGCCAAGTCTTGTAGATGACAATGACACAAACAGTTGGTAGGATTTTCTAAAATTCTTGGTTCTGTGTAAATGGAAACATAATTGTCTCTGAATGTCTAATAAATGTAACAGTATTCACCTTTGTTAGAAAAACTGGCTAAAAAAATACTGGTAAATTAACAGTCTGATATTGGTGTCTGACACTACCTTAGGCAAGAAGGAAGGATTGGATCTCAGTGAAACTCTATATGGAAAATTAGGTAAGGGGGTTACATGATAAAGCTTGTGTTTCTGAAATTCTTCTGGCTGAAGTTATTGCCACTAAAAATATAGTTTCCAGGATAAAACATTCACTACTGCTTGGTATCTATTATTCTGAAGTACAGGCTAACACAGAAGGTCTTTGGCTAATGAAGTTTGCAGATGACTGCAAACTAGGAGCCATAATTGAAACTCCTAACGATGTGGACATCCTATAAAAGGGCCTCACTGAGACAGATGCTTGGTGTCAAAGCCATGGCCTCAAGCTCAATGCCAAAAAGTGCATTGTCATCCCCTTTGGTAAAAACTCTGTACCCATGAGCTACCACATAGGTGGTAGTCTACTTAACACCAAAAGTGTGATGAGACCTTGGGACACAGGTGGACAGTAGTCTCTCCTTTGATAATCACATCACCACAGTAGTCAGGAAATCCTTCTACATGGCACACCTCATCACAAAAGAGTTCTCAGCCAGGAAAAAAAGAGATCATTGTTCTCCTCTACTCATCAATCATTAGACCCATTATAGAGTACAATTCCCCTTTTGGTATGTACCTCACAAGACATCTACAACAACTGGAAAGGCCACAGAAGTACCTCAAAGAGGATTACTGGCCTCAAGCAGATGCCCTACGCAGACCGTCTCAAAAAAACTCCAGCTTTACTCCGTTGCATGTCGCCTACTCAGAGGCGATCTCTGCCTAACATACAAAGCTATGTCAAACCCAGAGCTGTTGGACATGCTCCACTTAAAGAAATCCCAATCCCTCCCAGCTACATGCTCTAGGGACCTAAACCTTGTCACCACAATAAACAGAACATGCTGGAGGGATAGATTCCTGTCCCACAGACTTCCCATACTCTGGAACAAACTACCTATCTATATGAACAAAGCTCCTCATTAGCACTCTTCAAGAAAAATCTTGATGATTGGATGGGAAACAGAAAATTCAGCCCGGGGATCACCTCTGTGGCTCTGCTCGACAGGGGCACAAGAAAATAATTTTCTTGAGTGGCGAAAGCCAGGGTACCTTTTTGGCTAGGCTTGTATAGGCCCTAGGGCCGATAGCCTAGTACCTACCTATGAACATCACATTCAGCTGATGGTTCAAATGGGGTCGAACAATAGCTTGAAGCACTAAGTTGAGATCCCAAGGTGGGGTAGGATCTTTGTAAGGGGGTTTTAGCAAGAGAATTCCTTTCAAGAAGGTCTTGCAAAGCTTATGAGAAGCCAAAGAGGATTCTTTAAAACCATCATGGGAATTAGAAATAGTGGCTAATTGAGTTTTTGTGGTAGACTGGGAAGGGCCTGCTTTAAAAAGTGAAGCTAAAAATTCTAAGACTTTATCAATGGGCACTGAAAAAAGGTCAATATTGTTATCACAAGCCCAAAAGATAAACCTCCTCCATTTACTAGCATAGAGTTTATGGGTAGCTGGCATGGGAGAGGCTAAGAGTATATGATGTACCGGGGAAGAGAGTGAGGGATGCCTGGCTATTAAGAGAACTGGAGTAACCAAGCTGTCAGCTTGAGGTTTACAATGTTTGGCTAGATTAGTTCCTCTGAATGAGAGAAAAGGTCTGGAGCAGGGTCCAGAATCCAAGGTTGTTGAATCAGATAAGGCCAAGGAAAGGGGAACCATATTTGTAGAGACCAATAGGATGCAATGATGATTACTTTACTCTTCAACCTGACTGCTTTTGGTAGGAATTTTGGAATTAGAGGAATTGGGGGAAAGGCATACAGTAGTCCAGAGAGTCAGATGTGGAAAATAGCATCTCTCGGTGACACCCCTGGAGGGAGGATCAGGGCAAAGTAATTGCTGCACTTATTATTTATGGAAGAGGCAAATAGGTCACAGCAAGGCTGACCCCAATGACGGAAAATCCTTTCCATGACTTTTGGACTGAGAAACCACTTGAGGCAGCAGAATACACCTGCTTAGTCTGTCTGCTATAGGTTCATAGGTGTGTACTAAGCTAATATTCCTGAAACCTTTACAAGCCTAGCCAATAGAGGTGCCCTGGCATTGTGCCTCCCGACATTAGTTTCCAGTGCCTCTATCAAGTAGAGACACTGGAGTGATCCCGGGGGTGAACTTTCTATTTCCCATCCACTCATCAAGATTTCTCTTGAAGAGAGCCAGTGAGGTTCTCTGCTTGACGTGTATGGGAAGTCTACTCCAGAGCATGGGCAGTCTCTTGGCTATGAACCTGTCCCTCCAGCTTGTTCTGTTGACTGTGGTAATGAGGATGAGGTCTCTGGAGCGTGTGGTGTGGAGGGATTAGGATTTCTTTACATGTAGCATTTCTAACAGAGCTGGGTCAGACATGGCTTTGTAAGTCAAGCAGAGATCACCTCTTAGTAGATGAATGAGACAGGGAATACCTGGAGTTTTTTTAGTCTCCCGTGTAGGACATGTGTTTAAGGCCTAGGATCCTCTTCATGAGGTACTTTTGTGGCCTTTCCAGCTGTTGCATGTGTCTAGTGAGGTATATTCCAAATGGGGCATTATACTCTATGTTTGGCCTAATGAGGGAAGAGTAGAGAGAGATGATGACCTCTTTCTTCCTGGATGCAAAACCTTGGAAATGAGATGTGCCACATAGAAGGACTTCCTAACCATAGTGGCAATGTGGTGGTCAAAGGAGAGGTTGCTGTCAACCTGTATCCCCAGATCTCTTATAATGCCTTCAGTGTTCAGTGGGCTCCCATCAATGTGGTAATTAGTGGGAACTGAGTTTTTCCCAAAGGGGATGACGATGCATTTTTTTCATTAAGCTTAAGGCCATTATTTCGACATCAGTCATTGGTCTCAGTGAGGCCTTTCTGTAGGATATCTACATCACTTGGGGAGTTAATAATGGCTCCCAGCTTGCAGTTGTCTGTGAACTTGGTCAGCCAGAGTCCCCCCGTGTTGGCCTGAACTTCTGAGAAGTAAATGCCAAACAGACGAGGACCCAGGACCGATCTCTGTGCGACTCCAATAGTGACTGGTTGGCAGTCTGACCTGGATTCCACTACTTTCACACTGTGGGTTCTATCTGTGAGCCAATTTGCAACCCACCTAGTGATATAGGGATTGATGCCTAGTTTGGTGATTTTATCAATAATTCCTGAGTGGGGAATGGTATCAAAGAGCTTGGCCAGATCGAGTTAGGCTGTATAAACTGCCTTGCCCTCATCCACATCTCTGATGACTGACTCAAATAAGTCAACCAGGTTGAGCAGGCATGATCTACCTTTCACAAAACCAAATTGCATGGGATCTAGAGTTTGGAGATTCCCTATATCCTTGTTAATTAGGTCCCTGATGATGTGCTCCATAGCCTTACATATCAGACTCATCAGGCTAATGGGGTGATAATTCTCACGGTCTGTAGTTGCTCCCCTTTATGGGGAGGGATGACTGTAGCAGTGCACCATTCGGTAGGGACAAAGCCTGAGGTGAGGGTGTGATTGAACAGGGCACACAGATGTGGTGCCAGCTCACCTTGTAGTTCATGTAGAACACATCCAGGGATATTGTCTGGTCCCATGGAAGCTGTATTTTTGGCCTTGGACAATGCAGCTTTAACCTGTGCTGCAGTAATGCTGGGTGCCTGGTATTCCTCCAGTATTCTGATTGGTCCTTTGGGGGGAGGGGTAAGGTTGGCACTGAATCTGTCGGCCAGTATGTTGGCAATATCTGTTGGCTCAGTATAGGAGGTGCCATTGTCCAGTAACTCAGAGCAAACCTGGGTTTTGCCATGGAGATTTTTGATATAACTATAGAAGGCTTTGTGGTTGTTTTTAGTGGCTACTGCAATTCTGCCTTCATAGCTGGCTTTAGAGGTTTTGATGAGGGATCTCAACTTTTTGTTGAGGCTAAAAAGGGAGTTTTTCCAGTCTTGGGACTTCACCTTTTTCTGAAACAGTTTCTTCCTTCTGTTGTAGAGTTTATTAATGGCAGGGAACCACCAGACTGGTTTCCTTTTTTTGAAGGAGAGTGTCTTGGTTCTGTTGGATATGGCTACTTCCATGCATTTATGTACATGTTCGTACAGTGCATTGGTGTATATATTGGCAGTCGTGCATCTATTTTCCATTGACATGGGTGCCGTAAAGTTACCACCTCTGTTTTTAAGAGCCCAAAGTAATCTTTGGAGAAGTTTTTCATGGTGGTTACCTTTGCAGGGGGTGTGGGTGACATGCGGATTTCCATGGTGATTAGTTTGTGGTCGGATCTAACCAGGGAGGAATTGACTATTGGTGTTGAGCAACGGTTGTCCATGTTTGTAATAACCAGGTCAAGGATGTTGTTTCCTCTAGTGGGGGTAAGAATGATCTGGTTCAGAGCGTTGGAATTGATGAATTCCAGGAACCGCTGGGCCAGTGTATTGGTGCAGGAGTAGTTTTCCCAGTTGATGGAGGGGTATCTGAAGTCACACTGGAACTCCCAGGAATGTGTGTTGCTGTCAGAAAGTGGTTGGAAGAGATCACCCACTACCACATTCTGAGAGCTTCTCAACAAAGGGAGTAGGCTTTAGATCCCCCCTGTTTGTTGATGTACCAAACCACTGACATACTGTCCATTTGAATCACCATTGTTCCTGAAGGAAGTGCAGTCTGAAAGGCTTGCAATGACAAAACCACTGCCCTTAGCTTCAGTACATTGATAAGCAAGTTGGACTCTATGGGGGACCAAGTGCCGTGAACAGTCTTACCTAGATAATGCCCCCCACCCCATTTTGGAGATGTCCATGGTCACTATGGCTTGGGGTTGTGATGGGACAAAGGGACGGCCTAGAAGAATGTCTTCAGAGTGCATCCACCAAACTAAGTCATTTCTGCAAAGATTTGTGATCAAAATCTGGTCCGACATGGGTTGGTGTAACATTGACCATTGAGACGCTAGCAACTATAGTAGTATCCTCATGTGGTATTTTGATAAGGGAACTAGAGTTATAGCTGCAGCCATGGAGCCCAGTGCCTGAAGGACTAGATGAGCAGTTACTTTCCTGGGACTCTAATCTCATGGGGGCAGGGGGAGAAAGCTATGGAAGTTTGAGTACTTAGAATTGCTCCTATATTCTGAGTTATGGGTCTGTACTTAGAAGAGCACCTAAATTCTGAGTTGGGGTCTGTCAATTTCAGTTTTTCATAATTTACAGTTATTCCCAGATAAGAGCAAATGTGAAGTACATGTTCTCTTGCTTCTATCAATTGATGCCTGGATGGAGCAGTGATGAGCCAGTCATCTAGGTAAAGAAACACTCAGAATCCCTGCAGTCTCAAGTGAGCTGCTACTACTGCCATACACTTGGTGAACACCCTGGGGGCTGTGGCGAGACCAAAGGGCAGAACTCTGAATTGAAAGTGATTGGTTCCCAGCTGGAATTTGTCCATCTTTATATGGTAATATGCAGTCTAAAAATCTACTGAGCACATCCAATCATCTTTTTCCAAAAATGGAAGAATGGACTTTACTGTGAACATCTGGAATTTGGTTTGATAAACTGATTTGTTCAGTACACTTGGATCCAAAATCAGTCTTCAGTACCCTGTCTTTTTTGGCACCAAAAAGAATCTTAAGCAAATTCTGGACTCTCTCTCTGGTCTTGTGAGACTCCTTGGATGAATCTTTTTCTCCAGTAGTTTTTTTATTTCTAGAACTACTTGTTCCCTCTAACTGGGTGGAACATTAGGGATTTTCTTGCATACGGGAAGAGGAAGGGAAAAGGGAATTGTATAGCCTCTGAATATAATACTCTGCACCCAAGCATCCAATGTTATTTGTACTCAGGCATTTTGGTGCAGAGATAAGCATCCCCTGACTGCCTCAGGAGCACTGGTAGGATGTACCAGAGAAAGAATCCCAGAAACCCTGATTTTCTGGCCTAACTCTGCCACGTGGGCAGTGTCTTCAATTAGAGTTCCCCCTCTGCCCCAGAGGAACTACCTGTATGTGTGTCCTGAAAAGGCCCTTGGGACTTTTTGAACTACATTTTTCCACTGCTTCTCTGATTTCTGGAGAAAGGTCATTGAGGAGTGGAAAAACATATGCCCATATCAGAAAGGGTCTTTCCATCATTCTCACATATGGATAAAGTTTCTCTAACTTTTGGACCAAACAGGGATGATCCGTCAAAGGTGCATCGAGGAACGAAGACTTACATGGCTCCACAAAGTCACATAGGCGCATCCAGGCATGTCTTCTAATGGCAGCACTTAAACCCACTGCTCTGGTGATCCCTTCAGCTGCATGAGCGATGAGCCTCATGGACAAACTGGACACAGACTCCAGGGTAGCCAACTGGGAAGCCACTTTTTCAGAGACATCCTCAGAATCCATTCCTGTGAGGGTATTCGATAATTCCTTGACCAGATCCCTCTGAAACCAAAAGAAACCACACAGAAAACTAAGAAAAAGATGTTGGTAAGTCAGCTCCAAGGGCTAGGCACATGCAGGTACAAAAGTTCAGGTAACTGTAGGTTATAGTCCAATCCAATGTACTTAATACCAGAAGTTATAAAAACACTGCTTTATTCACCAAGCCAAAATAAAAGTAAAACGCTGCACCAGCGTTTTTCGTTCTGATAAATATCAGAACTTCTTCAGACAACCAACAACACTAGTTCAAAGCATTGTAAAACAAAGCACTAGGTTAAGACAGATGTCAGTAATTACATTAATTGCTGTATCCCTTGTGTTTAAAGCGATACACTCAAATAACTTCTTTTATGTAATACTGAACCAGAAGAAGACTGACCAAAATTCTCACTTAAAAGATTTTACATTAAAAACATGAAAAGAAGTCACTGTTATAATATTATCATATCATATCTAAATTCTTCTACTTGCATCTATACTTTAAAACTACACACAAGTACTACTAAAAAGTCATATATAATAAAACCTTAAACTATGCTAATACTAGTAAGTATTGCTAAGTACTGTTTACTTACAAAGCTGTGTTTGGTTCTAGTTACACCTTCAAGGGCATTCAATGACATACACAAACAACAAAAAGAAAATGAACTATCTCAGTAAACTTTTTATCTTTAAAATACATGAAATTGAGCAACACTCATTTAACCTTGGGTCTCTGTTTGCAGCTAAACGAAGCTGCCACGCTAATTCTTTCTTTTATAGTTCCAGTTTTAAAAATTGGTCATTCACAAAGCTAAAATCCACTAAGTCTTTCACAATTTGGTCTATGACCATGAACGAAAATACATGGTCTGGGTACCTGGCACAGTGTCTTGCCAGAGCATTATCGTTTTTACCCTTGCTGATTGCATATAAATGTTCGTACATTCTGTCACGCAAACGTCTCTTTGCGACAGCTTTTATATTTACCTATTGTCCAGAGGCACCTGAAATTTTAGCTTTGTGAATGACCAATTTTACTGAGATAGTTCATTTTCTTTTTGTTGTTTGTGTATGTCATTGAATGCCCTTGAAGGTGTAACTAGAACCAAACACAGCTTTGTAAGTAAACAGTACTTAGCAATACTTACTAGTATTAGCATAGTTTAAGGTTTTATTATATATGACTTTTTAGTAGTACTTGTGTGTAGTTTTAAAGTATAGATGCAAGTAGAAGAATTTAGATATGATATGATAATATTATAACAGTGACTTCTTTTCATGTTTTTAATGTAAAATCTTTTAAGTGAGAATTTTGGTCAGTCTTTTAAAAAACTTCTGGTTCAGTATTACATAAAAGAAGTTATTTGAGTGTATCGCTTTAAACACAAGGGATACAGCAATTAATGTAATTACTGACATCTGTCTTAACCTAGTGCTTTGTTTTACAATGCTTTGAACTAGTGTTGTTGGTTGTCTGAAGAAGTTCTGATATTTATCAGAACGAAAAACACTGGTGCAGCGTTTTACTTTTATTTTGGCTTGGTGAATAAAGCAGTGTTTTTATAACTTCTGGTATTAAGTACATTGGATTGGACTATAACCTACAGTTACCTGAACTTTTGTACCTGCATGTGCCTAGCCCTTGGAGCTGACTTACCAACATCTTTTTCTCAGATCCCTCTGAAGTCTGGTGAAGTGTGCCAAGAAAATCAAGGATCTTAAGGCAAAGGTTGATGAAGCACTGACTCACTTCCCAAACCTATCCCTCACCCAAGACTCTCTATTGGGTGAAAGGGTAGAGGAACTCTCTTCAGCCAGTTCCATCTTTGTCACTGCCACCAGAACCATGGCATCAGCAGCTAATCCTTTGGCCCAGAACGGGTTGTCTTCAGGGGCAGACATAATTTTGTCATGTCTCCTGGTGATAGGTTCAGTAGTGTCAGGTGCCTTCCACACCCACTGAGGGTTCAACTGAATGAGCTCATCAGTAGGTGGAGTCACCCAAGAGGTAGAGGGTTGACAGCTGAAGGCCTGCAGGTTCACTGACTCCTCATAAGAGTGATTTTGGACTTCCAGTCCCCCCCTCTGTTTCAATATTTCCAGGATGACTCCAAAGGAGACATCATCAGGGGTGACCTTGGGGATCCGTCACCTTCATCAAAGTTGGTGTCTTAGGTGAGCGATTCCTCTGGGGAATCCAAGTGCTTCCTCTTTCACTTTCTCTTCTTAGAGACCTAATCAGTGGGGTGATCTGGGTAGGTATCAGACGTGGAAAGAACTGTTATCTGAGACTTCTATGGTCTTGGAACTCACTGAATCAGTGGGAGTGCAGGTTGAATATCAGTTCGTGAGGAGGAAAGAGACACTGGCTCTGAAATGGAAGGGGCCGACTGTCTGACTGCAGCAGTCAGGACTCTCTCTATGGCCTCAAAAGCTGGGTCCCCTGAAGAGGGAAGGGAGCCTGGAACCAAGAAAGACGGTTTCAGAACCGTGGTCATTCCCCATGCCAAGAAAACAGCCTCTGAGACCAAAGCTGGGGTCAAGCTGATCTGTGGTAAAGCTTCAATGTGCAGAGAAGGTTCTGAAAAAAATAGGTGTCAACTCATGCCGCCTGGAGGTGGCAGGACAGGCTTGGCCCCATGAGGCCTCTAAATCTGGAAAAGGCCTCCAAGCAAGAACCGGTTAGGAATATCTCTGGGACTGATGCAATCGGCACTGGACAGATTGGAGTCAAGAACTCCATTGCTTCCGAAGACATCGGAGGAGGAAACCTGGTGGGGTAAAGGAAGAATTGGTTCCCATACCCAAGGGGACTGGGGCTGAACAGATACCTGACAATCCTCTCACCCAGAGTATCTTATTCACCAGCCTCACCACATCATCTTCAGTTAAGCTGTTGGTGGAACAGATATAAAGGGTGGAGGGTGATTTTGGCCTTTCCAGAAAGGGTGAAGGGAGCCTTCCTGTAAAGGGGTCAATAGAAGGTAAATATGATGTCCTCAGAAGAAATGTCTGTGACGTAAGTTCTGGTGTCAAAAAATCAAAATGCTCTTGCACCAAAATGCTAGGTGCCAAAGATTGTGTCTGATCCGATAAACCCAGTTCTACAGGTCCTTTCAGGACCGAAGTTTTAGCAGAGGAGTCAGTTGGTTCTAGTGGTTCTAAAGGAACTGAAGACTTAGCCTTTTTCGAGGATGGTGCCAATGGAGTGGAAGGCACTGATAGGCTTCTCTTTTTTTGTTTTCTTCCATAACTTCAGAAGATGAAGATGAGGAAGAAGGAGAAGACACATCTTTCTTACCCTTAGCTTTGACAGCACTGGATAAGGCCTCACTGAAGGATGATGGAAGCATACCCTTCAAAATAAGTTTATTATGTTTTTCCACTAGTGCTCTGTGACTGAAACTGTGGCATACATAGCAGTCTGGGGCCTTGGCAATAAACACATAGCAAATGTGCATCTGACACAGGAATTTTGTGCCCGCATTTCTGGCAAACACAAGCCAGTTATACAAACCATACAGACAGACACACACACACACACACACACACACATGCACACAGAGTTAGAAAACTTCACAAACAGCAACAAAACTTACTGAAGAAAAAAGAAGTTTTTAATAGAAGGAGAAGCAGCAGGAAGAAAACTAACAACAGTAATAGCCAAAGAGACACCAGGGTGTACGGGGGAAGAAAAACTATCAACGATGATAGCCAAGGACACACCGAGGTGTAGGGGGGGAGAAAATCAATCAACGATGATAGCCAAGGATACACCGAGGTGTACAGGGGGAGAAAAACTATCAACGATGACAGCCAAGGATACACTGAAGTGTACGGGGAAAAAAAAATGATCAACAATGATAGCCAAGGAGACACTGAGGTGTACGAGGCAAGAAAAACAATCAATGATGATAGCCAAGGACACACCGAGGTGTACGGGGGGAGAAAAACTATCAACAATGATAGCCAAGGATACACCGAGGTGTATGGAGGGAGAAAAACTATCAACAATGATAGCCAAGGATACACAGAGGTGTACGGGGGAAGAAAAATGATCAATGATGATAGCCAAGGATACACTGAGGTGTACAGGGGAAGAAAAACTATCAACGATGATAGCCAAGGATACACCGAGGTGTACAGGGGGAGAAAAACTATCAACGATGATAGCCAAGGATACACCGAGGTGTACGGGGAGAAAAACTATCAACGATGATAGCCAAGGATACACCGAGGTGTACGGGGAAGAAAAACTATCAACGATGATAGCCAAGGATACACCAAGGTGTATGGGGGAGAAGAACTATCGACGATGATAGCCAAGGATACACTGAGGTGTACGGGGGGAAGAAAAACTATCAACGATGATAGCCAAGGATACACCGAGGTGTACGGGGGAAGAAAAATGATCAACGATGATAGCCAAGGATACACCGAGGTGTACGGGGAGAAAAACTATCAACGATGATAGCCAAGGATACACCGAGGTGTAAGGGGAAGAAATATGATCAACGATGATAGCCAAGGATACACCGAGGTGTACGGGGGAAGAAAACTATCAACAATGATAGCCAAGGATACACCGAGGTGTACGGGGGAGAAAAACTATCAACGATGATAGCCAAGGATACACCGAGGTGTATGGGGGAAGAAAAATGATCAACGATGATAGCCAAGGAGACACCGAGGTGTACAGGGGAAGAAAAACTATCAATGATAGCCAAGGATACACTGAGGTGTACAGGGGAAGAAAAACTATCAACGATGATAGCCAAGGATACACCGAGGTGTACGGGGAAGAAAAATGATCAACGATGATAGCCAAGGATACACCGAGGTGTACGGGGAAGAAAAACTATCAACGATGATAGCCAAGGATACACCGAGGTGTACGGGGGGAGAAAAACTATCAACAATGATAGCCAAGGATACACTGAGGTGTAAAGGGGGAGAAAAACTATCAACGATGATAGCCAAGGATACACCGAGGTGTACGGGGGAAGAAAAACAATCAACAATGATAGCCAAGGATACACCGAGGTGTACAGGGGAAGAAAAATGATCAACGATGATAGCCAAGGATACACCGAGGTGTACGGGGAAGAAAAACTATCAACAATGATAGCCAAGGATACACCGAGGTGTACGGGGGAAGAAAAACAATCAACGATGATAGCCAAGGATACACCGAGGTGTACGGGGGAAGAAAAACTATCAACAATGATAGCCAAGGATACACCGAGGTGTACGGGGGAGAAAAACTATCAATGATGATAGCCAAGGATACACCGAGGTATATTTATGGAGAAAACCTATCAACGATGATAGCCAAGGATACACCGAGGTGTACCGGGGAAGAAAAATCATCAACGATGATAGCCAAGGATACACCGAGGTGTACGGGGGAAGAAAAATGATCAACGATGATAGCCAAGGATACACCGAGGTGTACGGGGGGGGAGAAAAACTATCAACAATGATAACCAAGGATACACCAAGGTGTACGGGGGAGAAAAACTATCAACAATGATAGCCAAGGATACAGCAAGGTGTACGGTGGAGAAAAACTATCAACGATGATAGAAAAGGATGCACCGAGGTGTAAGGGGAGAAAAACAATCAATGATGTTAGCCAAGGAGACACCGAGGTGTACGGGGGAAGAAAAACAATCAAAAATGATAGCCAAGGATACACCGAGGTGTACGGGGGAAGAAAAATGATCAACGATGATAGCCAAGGATACACCGAGGTGTATGGGGGGAGAAAAACTATCAACAATGATAGCCAAGGATACACCAAGGTGTACAGGGGAAGAAAAATGATCAACGATGATAGCCAAGGATACACCGAGGTGTACGGGGGAAAAAAACTATCAACAATGATAGCCAAGGATACACCGAGGTGTACGGGGGAAGAAAAATGATCAACGATGATAGCCAAGGATACACCGAGGTGTACGGGGGAAGAAAAACTATCAACAATGATAGCCAAGGATACACCGAGGTGTACGGGGGGAGAAAAACTATCAACGATGATAGCCAAGGATACACCGAGGTGTACGGGAAGAAAAATGATCAACGATGATAGCCAAGGATACACCGAGGTGTACGGGGGAAGAAAAACTATCAACGATGATAGCCAAGGATACACCGAGGTGTACGGGGGAAGAAAAACTATCAACGATGATAGCCAAGGATACACCGAGGTGTACGGGGGAAGTAAAATGATCAATGATGATAGCCACAGATACACAGAGGTGTACGGGAGAAGAAAAACTATCAACAATGATAGCCAAGGATACACAGAGGTGTACGGGGGAAAAAACGATCAACGATGATAGCCAAGGATACACCGAGGTGTACGGGGGAAGAAAAACTATCAACGATGATAGCCAAGGATACACCGAGGTGTACGGGGGAGAAAAACTATCAACGATGATAGCCAAGGATACACCGAGGTGTACGGGGGAGAAAAACAATCAACGATGATAGCCAAGGAGACACCGAGGTGTATGGGGAAGAAAAACTATCAACGATGATAGCCAAGGATACACCGAGGTGTACGGGGGAAGAAAAATGATCAACGATGATAGCCAAGGATACACCGAGGTGTACGGGGGAAGAAAAACTATCAACGATGATAGCCAAGGATACACAGAGGTGTACGGGGGAAGAAAAACTATCAACAATGATAGCCAAGGATACACCGAGGTGTACGGGGGAAGAAAAACTATCAACGATGATAGCCAAGGATACACTGAGGTGTATGGGGGAGAAAACTATCAACGATGATAGCCAAGGATACACCGAGGTGTACGGGGGAGAAAAACTATCAACGATGATAGCCAAGGATACACCGAGGTGTATGGGGGAAGAAAAACAATCAACGATGATAGCCAAGGATACACCGAGGTGTACAGGGGAAGAAAAATGATCAACAATGATAGCCAAGGATACACCGAGGTGTACGGGGGAAGAAAAACTATCAACAATGATAGCCAAGGATACACCGAGGTGTACGGGGGAGAAAAACTATCAACGATGATAGACAAGGATACACCGAGGTATATTTATGGAGAAAACCTAGCAACGATGATAGCCAAGGATACACCAAGGTGTACGGGGGGAGAAAACTTAACAATGATAGCCAAGGATACACCGAGGTGTACCAGGGAAGAAAAATCATCAACGATGATAGCCAAGGATACACCGAGGTGTACGGGGGAAGAAAAATGATCAACGATGATAGCCAAGGATACACCGAGGTGTACAGGGGAAGAAAAACTATCAACAATGATAGCCAAGGATACACCAAGGTGTACGGGGGGAAGAAAAATGATCAACAATGATAGCCAAGTATACACTGAGATGTACGGGGGAAAAAAACTATCAACAATGATAGCCAAGGATACACCGAGGTGTACGGGGGAGAAAAACTATCAACGATGATAGCAAAGGATACACTGAGGTGTACAGGGGAAGAAAAATGATCAATGATGATAGCCATGGATACACCGAGGTGTACAGGGGAAGAAAAACTATCAACAATGATAGCCAAGGATACACCGAGGTGTACAGGGGGAGAAAACCTATCAACAATGATAGCCAAGGATACACCGAGGTGTACGGGGGAAGAGAAATGATCAATGACGATAGCCAAGGATACACCGAGGTGTACGGGGGAAGAAAATCGATCAATGCTGATAGCCACGGATACACAGAGGTGTACAGGGGAAGAAAAAGTATAAACGATGATAGCCAACGATACACCGAGGTGTACGGGGGAAGAAAAATGATCAACGATGATAGCCAAGGATACACCGAGGTGTACAGGGGTAGAAAACCTATCAACGGTGATAGCCAAGGATACATCGAGGTGTACGGAGGGGAGAAAACCTATCAACGATGATAGCCAAGGATACACAGAGGTGTACGGGGAAGAAAAACTATCAACGATGATAGCCAAGGATACATCGAGGTGTAAGGGGGAAGAAAAACAAACAATGATAGCTAAGGATACACTGACGTGTACGGGGAAGAAAAATGATCAACGATGATAGCCAAGGAGACACCGAGGTGTACAGGGAAAGAAAAACTATCAACAATGATAGCCAAGAAAACACCGAGGTGTACGGGGGGAGAAAAACTATCAACGATGATAGCCAAGGATACACCGAGGTGTACAGTGGAAGAAAAATGATCAACGATGATAGCCAAGGAGACACCGAGGGGTAAGAGGGAAGAAAAACTATCAACGATGATAGCCAAGGATACACCGAGGTGTACGGGGGTAGAAAAACTATGAAAAATGATAGCCAAGGATAGACCGAGGTGTACGGGGAAAGAAAAACAATCAACGATGATAGCCAAGGATACACCGAGATGTACGGGGGAGAAAAACTATCAACGATGATAGCCAAGGATACACCGAGGTGTAAAGGGGGAGAAAAACTATCAACGATGATAGCCAAGGATACACCGAGGTGTACGGGGGAAGAAAAACAATCAACAATGATAGCCAAGGATACACCGAGGTGTACAGGGGAAGAAAAATGATCAACGATGATAGCCAAGGATACACCGAGGTGTACGGGGGTAGAAAAACTATCAACAATGATAGCCAAGGATACACCGAGGTGTACGGGGGAAGAAAAATGATCAACAATGATAGCCAAGGAGACACCGAGGGGTAAGGGAAGAAAAACTATCAATGATGATAGCCAAGGATACACCGAGGTGTACGGGGGTAGAAAAACTATGAAAAATGATAGCCAAGGATACACCGAGGTGTACAGGGGAAGAAAAACAATCAATGATGATAGCCAAGGATACACCGAGATGTACGGGGGAGAAAAACTATCAACGATGATAGCAAGGATACACCGAGGTGTACGGGGGGAGAAAAACTATCAATGATGATAGCCAAGGATACACCAAGGTGTACGGGGGAAGAAAAACTATCAATGATGATAGCCAAGGATACACCAAGGTGTACGGGGGAAGAAAAACGATCAACAATGATAGCCAAGAATACACCGAGGTGTACGGTGGAAGTAAAACTATCAACGATGATAGCCAAGGATACACCGAGATGTATGGGGGAGAAAAACTATCAACAATGATAGCAAGGATACACCAAGGTGTAAAGGGGGAGAAAAGCTATCAACGATGATAGCCAAGGATATACCGAGGTGTATGGGGGAAGAAAACAATCAACAATGAGAGCCAAGGATACACCGAGGTGTACGGTGGAGAAAAACTATCAACGATGATAGATAAGGATGCACCGAGGTGTAAGGGGAAGAAAAACAATCAATGATGTTAGCCAAGGAGACACTGAGGTGTATGGGGGAAGAAAAACGATCAACGATGATAGCCAAGCAGACACCAAGGTGTACTGGGAAAGAAAAACTATCAACAATGATAGCCAAGAATACACCGAGGTGCACAGGGGAAGAAAATCTTTCAACGATGATAGCCAAGGATACACCGAGATGTACGGGGGAGAAAAACTATCAACGATGATAGCAAGGATACACCGAGGTGTACGGGGGGAGAAAAACTATCAAAGATGATAGCCAAGGATACACAGAGTTATAAAGGGGGAGAAAAACTATCAACCATGATAGCCAAGGATACACCAAGGTGTACGGGGGAAGAAAAACAATCAAAAATGATAGCCAAGGTACAATGAGGTGTACGGGGGAAGAAAAATGATCAACGATGATAGCCAAGGATACACCGAGGTGTACGGGGGTAGAAAAACTATCAACAATGACAGCCAAGGATACACCAAGG
Organism: Protopterus annectens; assembly: GCF_019279795.1. Taxonomy (NCBI): domain Eukaryota; kingdom Metazoa; phylum Chordata; order Ceratodontiformes; family Protopteridae; genus Protopterus; species Protopterus annectens. The sequence goes on from NC_056744.1 coordinate 312,263,175, forward strand.
TGTACGAGGGAAGAAAAATGATCAACGATGATAGCCAAGTATACACTGAGATGTACGGGGGAAAGAAACTATGACAATGACAGCCAAGGATACACCAAGGAGTACGGGGGAAGAAAAATGATCAACGATGATAGCCATGGATATACTGAGGTGTATGGGAGAGAAAAACTATCAACGATGATAGCCAAGGATACACCGAGGTGTACGGCGGAAGAAAAATGATCAACGATGATAGCCAAGAAGACACTGAGGAATAGGAGGGAAGAAAAACAATCAACGATGATAGCCAAGGATACACCAAGGTGTACGGGGGAAGAAAAACAATCAACGATGATAGCCAAGGATACACAGAGATGTACGGCGGAAGAAAAATGATCAACGATGATAGCCAAGGATACACCTAGGTGTAGGGGCGTAGAAAAACTATGAAAAATGATAGCAAAGGATAGACCAAGGTGTACGGGGGAAGAAAAATAATCAACGATGATAGCCAAGGATACACCGAGATGTATGGGGGAGAAAAACTATCAACGATGATAGCAAGGATACACCAAGGTGTACGGGGGGAGAAAAACTATCAGCAATGATAGCCAAGGATACTCTGAGGTGTAAAGGGGGAGAAAAGCTATCAACGATGATAGCCAAGGATATACCGAGGTGTATGGGGGAAGAAAAACAATCAACAATGAGAGCCAAGGATACACCGAGGTCTACAGGGGAAGAAAAATGATCAACGATGATAGCTAAGGATACACCGAGGTGTACGGGGGTAGAAAAACTATCAACAATGAGAGCCAAGGATACACCAAGGTGTACGGGGGAAGAAAAATCATCAACGATGATAGCTAAGTATACACTGAGAAGTACAGCGGAAAAAAACTAACAATGATAGCCAAGGATACACCGAGGTGTACGGGGGAGAAAAACTATCAACGATGATAGACAAGGATACACAGAGGTATATTTACGGAGAAAACCTATCAACGAGGATAGCCAAGGATACATGAAGGTGTACGGGGGGAGAAAACTTAGCAACAATGATAGACAAGGATACACCGAGGTGTACGGGGGAAGAAAAATGATCAATGATGATAGCCACGGATACACTGAGGTGTACAGGGGAAGAAACAGTATAAACTACGATAGCCAAGGATAGACCGAGGTATATTTATGGAGAAAACCTATCAACGAGGATAGCCAAGGATACACCGAGGTGTACGGGGGGAGAAAACTTATCAACAATGATAGCCAAGGATACACAGAGGTGTACCGGGGAAGAAAAATCATCAACGATGATAGCCAAGCAGACACCAAGGTGTACCGGGAAAGAAAAACTAACAATGATAGCCAAGAATACACCGAGGTGTACAGGGGGAGAAAAACTATCAACGATGATAGCCAAGGATACACCGAGGTGTACGGCGGAAGAAAAATGATCAACGATGATAGCCAAGGATACACCGAGGTGTACGGGGGAAGAAAAACTATCAACGATGATAGCCATGGATACACCGAGGTGTACGGGGAAGAAAAACTATCAACAATGATAGCCAAGGATACACCGAGGAGTACGGGGGAAGAAAAATGATCAACGATGATAGCCATGGATACACCGAGGTGTACGGGGGTAGAAAAACTATCAACAATGACAGCCAAGGATACACCAAGGTGTACGGGGGAAGAAAAATGATCAAAGATGATAGCCAAGTATACACCGAGGTGTACGGGGGAGAAAAACTATCAACGATGATAGACAAGGATACACCGAGGTGTAAGGGGGAGAAAAACAATCAACGATGTTAGCCAAGGAGAAACATGAGGTGTATGGGGGAAGAAAAATGATCAACGATGATAGCCAAGGAGACACCGAGGTGTACGGGGGAAGAAAAATGATCAACGATGATAGCCAAGGAGACACCGAAGGGTAAGAGGGAAGAAAAACTATCAACGAGGATAGCCAAGGATACACCGAGGTGTAGGGGCATAGAAAAACTATGAAAAATGATAACCAAGGATAGACCAAGGTGTACGGGGGAAGAAAAACCATCAGCGATGATAGCCAAGGATACACTGAGGTGTAAAGGGGGAGAAAAACTATCAACGATGATAGCCAAGGATACACCGTGGTGTAAAGGGGGAGAAAAGCTATCAACGATGATAGCCAAGGATATACAGAGGTGTATGGGGGAAGAAAAACAACCATCAATGAGAGCCAAGGATACACCGAGGTCTACAGGGGAAGAAAAATGATCAATGATGATAGCTAAGGATACACCGAGGTGTACGGGGGTAGAAAAACTCACAATGAGAGCCAAGGATACACCAAGGTGTACGGAGGAAGAAAAATCATCAACGATGATAGCCAAGTATACACTGAGATGTACAGGGGAAAAAAACTATCAACAATGATAGCCAAGGATACACTGAGGTGTACGGGGGAGAAAAACTATCAATGATGATAGACAAGGATACAACGAGGTATATTTATGGAGAAAACCTATCAACGATGATAGCCAAGGATACACCGAGGTGTACGGGGGGAGAAAACTTAACAATGATAGCCAAGGATACACCGAGGTGTATCGGGGAAGAAAAATCATCAACGATGATAGCCAAGGATACACCGAGGTGTACGGGGGAAGAAAAATGATCGATGATAGCCAAGGATACACCGAGGTGTACGGGGGAAAAAAACTATCAACAATGATAGCCAAGGATACACGAGGTGTACGGTGGAGAAAAACTATCAACAATGATAGACAAGGATGCACCGAGGTGTAAGGGGGAGAAAAACAATCAACGATGCTAGCCAAGGATACACAGAGGTATAAAGGGGGAGAAAAACTATCAACCATGATAGCCAAGGATACACCGAGGTGTACGGGGGAAGAAAAACAATCAAAAATGATAGCCAAGGTACAACGAGGTGTACGGGGGAAGAAAAATGATCAACGATGATAGCCAAGGATACACCGAGGTGTACGGGGGTAGAAAAACCTATCAACAATGACAGCCAAGGATACACCAAGGTGTACAAGGGGAGAAAAATGATCAACGATGATAGCCAAGTATACACTGAGCTGTACGGGGGAAAGAAACTATGACAATGATAGCCAAGGATACACTGAGGTGTATGAGGGAGAAAAACTATCAGCAATGATAGACAAGGATACACAGAGGTGTACGGGGGGAGAAAAACTATCAACGATGATAGCAAGGATACACCGAGGTGTACGGGGGGAGAAAAACTATCAACGATGATAGCCAAGGATACACCGAGGTGTACGGGGGAAGAAAAACAATCAACAATGATAGCCAAGGATACACCGAGGTGTACGGGGGAAGAAAAATGATCAACGATGATAGCCAAGGATACACCGAGGTGTAAGGGGGAGAAAAACAATCAACGATGTTAGCCAAGGAGACACCGAGGTGTATGGGGGAAGAAAAACGATCAACGATGATAGCCAAGGAGACACCGAGGTGTATGGGGGAAGAAAAATGATCAACGATGATAGCCAAGGAGACACCGAGGTGTACGGGGAAGAAAAACTATCAACAATGATAGCCAAGGATACACCGAGGTGTATGGGGGGGGAAACTATCAACGATGATAGCCAAGGATACACCGAGGTGTACGGTGGAAGAAAAATGATCAACGATGATAGCCAAGGATACACCGAGGTGTACAGGGGAAAAAAAATGATCAGCGATGATAGCCAAGGATACACCAAGGTGTACGGGGAAGAAAAACAATCAACAATGATAGCCAAGGATACACCAAGGAGTACGGGGGAAGAAAAATGATCAACGATGATAGCCATGGATACACCGAGGTGTATGGGGGAAGAAAAACGATCAACGATGATAGCCAAGGAGACACCGAGGTGTATGGGGGAAGAAAAATGATCAATGATGATAGCCAAGGAGACACCGAGGTGTACAGGGAAAGAAAAACTATCAACAATGATAGCCAAGAATACACCGAGGTGTATGGGGGGAGAAAAACTATCAACGATGATAGCCAAGGATACACCGAGGTGTACTGGGGAAGAAAAATGATCAACGATGATAGCCAAGTAGACACCGAGGTATACATGGGAAGAAAAACTATCAACGATGATAGCCAAGGATACACCAAGGTGTACGGGGGAAGAAAAACAATCAACGATGATAGCCAAGGATACACCGAGATGTACGGGGGAGAAAAACTATCAACAATGATAGCAAGGATACACAGAGATGTACAGGGGGAGAAAAACTATCAACAATGATAGCCAAGGATACACCGAGGTGTACTGAGGAAGAAAAATGATGAACAATGTTAGCCAAGGAGATACAGAGGTATACGGGGGAAGGAAAACCATCAACGATGATAGCCAAGGATATACTGAGATGTACGGGGCGAGAAAAACTATCAACGATGATAGTCAAGGATACACCGAGGTGTATGGAGGGAGAAAAACCATCAACGATGATAGCCAAGGATACACCGAGGTGTATGGCGGAAGAAAAATGATCAACGATGATAGCCAAGAAGACACCGAGGAGTAAGAGGGAAGAAAAACTATCAACGATGATAGCCAAGGATACACCAAGGTGTACGGGGGAAGAAAAACAATCAACGATGATAGCCAAGGATACACCGAGATGTACGGGGGAGAAAAACTATCAACAATGACAGCAAGGATACACAGAGATGTACAGGGGGAGAAAAACTATCAACAATGACAGCCAAGGATAAACCGAGGTGTACAGGGGAAGAAAAATGATCAACGATGATAGCCAAGGAGACACAGAGGTGTACGGTGGAAGAAAAATGTTCAACGATGATAGCCAAGGAGACACAGAGGTGTACGGGGAAAGAAAAACTATCAACGATGATAGCCAAGGATACACCGAGGTGTACGGGGAAGAAAAACGATCAATGATGATAGCCTCGGATACACCGAGGTGTACAGGGGAAGAAAAATGATCAGCGATGATAGCCAAGGATACACCGAGGTGTACGGGGCAAGAAAAACAATCAACGATGATAGCCAAAGATACATAGAGATGTACGGGGGAGAAAAACTATCAACAATGATAGCCAAGGATACACCAAGGTGTACGGGGGGAGAAAGACTATCAACGATGATAGACAAGAATACACCGTGGTGTAAGGGGGGAGAAAAACTATCAACGATGATAGCCAAGGATACACCGAGGTGTACGGGGGAAGAAAAACAATCTCTGATGATAGCCAAGGAGACACCGAGGTGTATGGGGGAAGAAAAAGATCAACGATGATAGCCAAGGATACACAGAGGTATATTGGGGGATAAAAACTATCAATGATGATAGCCAAGGATACACCGAGGTGTACGGGGGAAGAAAAATGATAAATGATGATAGCCAAGGAGACACCGAGGTGTACGGCAGAAGAAAAACGATCAATGATGATAGCCAAGGATACACTGAGGAGTATGGAGGGAGAAAAACTAACAATGACAGCCAAGAATACACCGAGGTGTACGGGGGAAGAAAAATGATCAACGATGATAGCCAAGGAGACACATAGGTGTACGGGGGAAGAAAAATGATCAACGATGATAGCCAAGGATACACAGAGGTGTACGGGGGGAGAAAAACTATCAATGATGATAGCCAAGGATTCACCGAGGTGTGCGGAGGAAGAAAAACGATCAACGATGATAGCCAAGGAGACACAGAGGTGTACGGAGGAAGAAAAATAATCAACGATGATAGCCAAGGAGACACCGAGGTGTACGGGAGAAGAAAAACTATCAATGATGATAGCCAGGGATACACTGAGGTGTACGAAGGAAGAAAAATGATCAATGATGATAGCCACGGATACATTGAGGTGTACAGGGAAAGAAAAAGTATAAACGATGATAGCCAAGAATACACTGAGGTGTACGGGGGGAGAAAAACTATAAACAATTGTAGCCAAGGATACACCGAAGTGTACGGGGGAAGAAAAACTATTAACGATGATAGCCAAGGATACACCGAGACGTACGGGGGTAGGAAAACTATCAACAATGATAGCCAAGGATACACCGAGGTGTACGGGGTGAGAAAAAACTATCAACGATGATAGCCAAGGATACACCGAGGTGTACGAGCGGAGAAAAACTATCAATGATGATAGCCTAGGATACACAGAGGTGTACAGGGGAAGAAAAACTATCAACGATGATAGCCATGGATACACCGAGGTGTACGGGTGAAGAAAAACGATCAACAATGATAGCCAAGGATACACCGAGGTGTACGGGGGTAGAAAAACAATCAATGATGATAGCCAAGGAGACACCGAGGTGTACGAGGGAAGAAAAACGATCAACGATGATAGCCAAAGATACATCGAGGTGTATGGTGGAAAAAAAATTATCAATGATGATGGTCATGGATAAACGGAGGTGTACGGGGGTAGAAAAATTATCAACAATGATAGCCAAGGATACACCAAGGTGTACGGGGGGAGAAAAACTATCAACGATGATAGCCAAGGATACACCGAGGTGTACGGGGGAATTAAAATGATCAACGATGATAGCCAAGGATACACCGAGGTGTATGGAGGTAGAAAAACTATCAACGATGATAGCCAAGGATACACCGAGATATATTGGGGGAGAAAAACTATCAACGATGATAGCCAAGGATACACCGAGGTGTACGGGGGAAGAAAAACTATCAACGATGATAGCCAAGGATACACCGAGGTGTACGGGGGAAGAAAAACAATCAACGATGATAGCCAAAGATACACCGAGATGCAGGGGGGGGGAGAAAAACTATCAACAATGATAGCCAAGGATACACTGAGGTGTATGGAGGAAGAAAAAGATCAACGATGATAGTCAAGGATACACTGAGGGGTAAGAGGGAAGAAAAACTGTCAACGATGATAGCCACGGAGACAACGAGGTGTACGAGGGATGAAAAATGATCAACGATGATGGCCAAGGAGACACCGAGGGGTAAGAGGGAAGAAACACTATCAACGATGATAGCCAAGGAGACAACGAGTTGTCCGAGGGAAGAAAAATGATAAATGATGATAGCCAAGGAGACACCAAGGTGTACGGTGGAAGAAAAACGATTAATGATGATAGCCAAGGATACACTGAGGTGTACAGGGGACGTAAAATGATCAACAATGATAGCCAAGGAGACACAGAGGTGTACGGGGGAAGAAAAATGATCAACGATGATAGCCAAGGAGACACCGAGGTGTACGGGGGAAAAAAACTATCAACGATGATAGCCAAGGATACACTGAGGTGTACGGGGGGGAGAAAAACTATCAATGATGATAGCCAAGGATACACCAATGTGTGCGGGGGGAAGAAAAAAGATCAACGATGATAGCCAAGGAGACACCGACGTGTATGGGGAAGAAAAACTATCAACGATGATAGCCAAGGAGACACCGAGGTGTACGGGGGAAGAAAAACGATCAACGATGATAGCCAAGGATACACCGAGGTGTATGGAGGGAGAAAAACTATCAACAATGATAGCCAAGGATACACCGAGGTGTACGGGGGAAGAAAAATGATCAAAGATGACAGCCAAAAAGACACAGAGGTGTACAGGGGAAGAAAAACTATCAATAATGATAGCCAAGCATGCACCAAGGTGTATGAGGGCAGAAAACCATCAAGGATGATAGCCAAGGATGCACCGAGTTGTACGAAGGAAGAAAAATGATCAATGATGATAACCACGGATACATTGAGGTGTACAGGGGAACACAAAATATAAACAATGATAGCCAAGGATACACCGAGGTGTACGGGGGGGGAGGAAAAACTATCAACAATGATAGCCAAGGATACACTGAAGTGTACGGGGGAAGAAAAATGATCAACGATGATAGCCAAGCATACACCGAGGTGTACGGGGGTAGAAAAACTATAAATGATGATAGCCAAGGATACACCAAGGTGTAAGAGCGGAAAAAAACTATCAATGATGATAGCCAAGGATACACCAAGGTGTACGGGGAAGAAAAACTATTAACGATGATAGCCATGGATACACTGAGGTGTACGGGGGAAGAAAAACGATCAACAATAATAGCCAAGGATACACTGAGGTGTACGGGGGTAGAAAAACGAACAACAGTGATAGCCAAGGATCCACCGAAGTGTACGGGGGAAGAAAAACGATCAACGATGATAGCCAAGGATACACAGAGGTGTACAGGGGAAGAAAAACAATCAATGATGATAGCCAAGGAGGCACCGAGGTGTACGAGGGAAGAAAAACTATCAACGATGATAGCCAAGGATACACCGAGGTGTATGGGGGAAGAAAAATGATCAACGATGATAGTCATAGATAAACCGAGGTGTACAGGGGAAGAAAAACGATCAACAATCATAGCCAAGAATACAGCGAGGTGTACGGGGGTAGAAAAACTATCAACAATGATAGCCAAGGATACACCAAGGTGTACGGGGGGAGAAAAGCTATCAACGATGATAGCCAAGGAGACACAGAGGTGTACGGGGGAAGAAAAACTATCAACGATGATAGCCAAGGATACACCGAGGTGTATGGAGGGAGAAAAACTATCAACGATGATAGCCAAGGATACACCGAGGTGTACGGGGGAAGAAAAATGATCAATGATGATAGCCACGGATACACCGAGGTGTACAGGGGAAGAAAAAGTATAAACGATGATAGCCAAGGATACACCGAGGTATATTGGGGGAGAAAAACTATCAACGATGATAGCCAAGGATACACCGAGGTGTACGGGGGGGAGAAAACCTATCAACAATGATAGCCAAGGATACACCGAGGTGTACGGGGGAAGAAAAATGATCAACGATGATAGCCAAGGATACACCGAGGTGTACGGGGAAGAAAAACTATCAACGATGATAGCCAAGGATACACCGAGGTGTACGGGGGAAGAAAAACTATCAACGATGATAGCCAAGGATACACCGAGGTGTACGGGGGAAGAAAAACAATCAACAATGATAGCCAAGGATACACCGAGGTGTACGGGGGTAGAAAAACTATCAACAATGACAGCCAAGGATACACCAAGGTGTACGGGGGAAGAAAAATGATCAACGATGATAGCCAAGTATACACTGAGATGTACAGGGGAAAAAAACTATCAACAATGATAGCCAAGGATACACCGAGGTGTACGGGGAGAAAAACTGTCAACGATGATAGACAAGGATACACCAAGGTGTAAGGGGGAGAAAAACAATCAACGATGTTAGCCAAGGAGACACCGAGGTGTATGGGGGAAGAAAAATGCTCAAAGATGATAGACAAGGAGACACCGAGGTGTATGGGGAAAGAAAAACTATCAACGATGATAGCCAAGGATACACAGAGGAGTACAGGGGAAGAAAAATGATCAACGATGATAGCCAAGGAGACACAGTGGTGTACGGGGGTAGAAAAACTATCAACAATGACAGCCAAGGATACACCAAGGTGTACGGGGGAAGAAAAATGATCAACGATGATAGCCAAGTATACACTGAGATGTACGGGGGAAAAAAACTATCAACAATGATAGCCAAGGATACACCGAGGTGTACGGGGGAGAAAAACTATCAACGATGATAGACAAGGATACACCGAGGTGTAAGGGGGAGAAAAACAATCAACGATGTTAGCCAAGGAGACACCGAGGTGTATGCAGGAAGAAAAACGATCAACGATGATTGCCAAGGAGACACCGAGGTGTAAAGGGGGAGAAAAACTATGAGCGATGATAGACAAGGATACACTGAGGTGTAAGGGGGAGAAAAACAATCAACGATGTTAGCCAAGGAGACACCGAGGGGTAAGAGGGAAGAAAAACTATCAACGATGATAGCCAAGGATACACAGAGGTGTACGGGGGTAGAAAAACTATGAAAAATGATAGCCAAGGATACAGCGAGGTGTATGGGGGAAGAAAAAAAAATCAATGATTATAGCCAAGGATACAGCGAGATGTAAGTGGGAGAAAAACTATCAATGATGATAGCAAGGATACACCGAGGTGTACGGGGGGAGAAAAACTATCAGCGATGATAGCCAAGGATACACAGAGGTGTAAAGGGGGAAAAAATCTATCAACGATGATAGCCAAGGATACACCGAGGTGTATGGAGGAAGAAAAACGATGAATGATGATAGCCAAGGAGATACCGAGGTGTACGGGGGAAGAAAAACTATCAACAATGATAGCCAAGGATATACCAAGATGTACGGGGGGAGAAAAACTATCAATGATGATAGCCAAGGACACACCGAGGTGTATGGAGGGAGAAAAACTATCAACAATGACAGCCAAGGATAAACAGAGGTGTACAGGGGAAGAAAAATGATCAACGATGATAGCCAAGGACACACCGAGGTGTACGGGGAAAGAAAAACTATCAACGATGATAGCCAAGGATACACCGAGGTGTACGGGAAAGAAAAATGATCAATGATGATAGCCACGGATACACTGAGGTGTACGGGGGAAGAAAAACGATCAGCGGTGACAGCCAAGGATACACCGAGATGTACAGGGGAGAAAACTATCAACGATGATAGCCAAGGATACACCGAGGTCTACGGGGGTAGAAAAACTCTCAACAATGACAGCCAAGGATACACCAAGGTGTACGGGGGAAGAAAAATGATCAACGATGATAGCCAAGTATACACTGAGATATACAGGGGAAAAAAACTATCAACAATGATAGCCAAGGATACACCGAGGTGTACGAGGGAGAAAAACTATCAACGATGATAGACAAGGATACACCAAGGTGTAAGGGGGAGAAAAACAATCAACGATGTTTGCCAAGGAGACACCGTGGTGTATGGGGGAAGAAAAACGCTCAAAGATGATAGACAAGGAGACACCGAGGTGTACAGGGAAGAAAAACTATCAACGATGATAGCAAGGATACACCGAGATGTACGGGGAAGAAAAACTATCAACGATGATAGCAAGGATACACCGAGGCATACGGGGGGAGACAAACTATCAACGATGATAGCCAAGGATACACCGAGGTGTACGGCGGAAGAAAAATGATCAACGATGATAGCCAAGGATACACCGAGATGTATGGAGGGAGAGAAACTATCAACGATGATAGCCAAGGATACACTGAAATGTACAGGGGAAGAAAAATGATCAACGATGATAGCCAAGGAGACACAGAGGAGTACAGGGGAAGAAAAATGATCAACGATGATAGCCAAGGAGACACAGAGGTGTACGGGGGTAGAAAAACTATCAACAATGACAGCCAAGGATACACCAAGGTGTACGAGGAAAGAAAAATGATCAACGATGATAGCCAAGTATACACTGAGATGTACGGGGGAAAAAAACTATCAAGAATGACAGCCAAGGATACACCGAGGTGTACGGGGGAGAAAAACTATCAACGATGATAGACAAGGAAACACCGAGGTGTAAGGGGGAGAGAAACAATCAACGATGTTAGCCAAGGAGACACCGAGGTGTCTGGGGGAAGAAAAATGATCAACGATGATTGCCAAGGAGACACCGAGGTGTACGGGGGGAGAAAAACTATCAGCGATGATAGCCAAAGATACACCAAGGTGTAAGGCGGAAGAAAAATGATCGACGATGATAGCCAAGGAGACACCGAGGGGTAAGATGGAAGAAAAACTATCAACGATGATAGCCAAGGATACACGAAGGTGTACGGGGGTAGAAAAACTATGAAAAATGATAGCCAAGGATACAGTGAGGTGTACGGGGGAAGAAAAACAATCAACAATTATAGCCAAGGATACAGAGATGTACGTGGGAGAAAAACTATCAACGATGATAGCAAGGATACACAGAGGTGTACAGGGGGAGAAAAACTATCAACGATGATAGCCAAGGATACACCGAGGTGTAAAGGGGGAAAAAAAACTATCAACGATGATAGCCAAGGATACACCGAGGTGTACGGAGGAAGAAAAACGATGAACGATGATAGCCAAGGAGATACCGAGGTGTACGGGGGAAGAAAAACTATCAACGATGATAGCCAAGGATATACCAAGATGTATGGGGGGAGAAAAACTATCAATGATGATAGCCAAGGACACACCGAGGTGTATGGAGGGAGAAAAACTATCAACAATGACAGCCAAGGATAAACCGAGGTGTACAGGGGAAGAAAAATGATCAACGATGATAGCCAAGGACACACCGAGGTGTACGGGGAAAGAAAAACTATCAACGATGATAGCCAAGGATACACCGAGGTGTACGGGGAAGAAAAATGATCAATGATGATAGCCACGGATACACTGAGGTGTACGGGGGAAGAAAAACGATCAGCGGTGACAGCCAAGGATACACAGAGATGTACGGGGGAGAAAACTATCAACGATGATAGCCAAGGATACACCGAGGTGTACGGGGGGGAGAAAAACTATCAACAATAAAATCTAAGGATACACCGAGGTATACGGGGGAAGAAAAACAATCAACGATGACAGCCAAAGATACACCGAGATGTACAAGGCAGAAAAACTATCAATGATGATAGCCAAGGATACACCGAGGTGTACGGGGGGAGAAAAACTATCAAAGATGATAGACAAGGATACACCGAGGTGTAAGGGGGGAGAAAAACTATCAACGATGATAGCCAAGGATACACCGAGGTGTACGGGGGAAGAAAAACAATCTCTGATGATAGCCAAGGAGACACCGAGGTGTACGGGGGGAGAAAAACTATCAACGATGATAGCCAAGGATACACTGAGGTGTATGGGGGAAGAAAAAGATCAACGATGATAGCCAAGGATACACCGAGGGGTAAGAGGGAAGAAAAACTATCAACGATGATAGCCAAGGAGACAACGAGGTGTACGAGGGAAGAAAATGATCAATGATGATAGCCAAGGAGACACCGAGGTGTATGGTGGAAGAAAAACAATAAATGATGATAGCCAAGGATACACTGAGGTGTATGGAGGGAGAAAAACTATCAACAATGACAGCCAAGAACACACTGAGGTGTACAGGGACAGAAAAACGATCAACGATGATAGCCAAGGAGACACCGAGGTGTACGAGGGAAAAAAAACTATCAAAGATGATAGCCAAGGATACACCGAGGTGTAAGGGGGAAGAAAAACTATCAATGATGATAGCCAGGGATACACCGGGGTGTGGGGGGAAGAAAAATGATAAACGATGATAGCCAAGGATACACTGAGGTGTACGGGGGAAGAAAAACTATCAACGATGATAGCCAAGGATACACCGAGGTGTACGGCGGAAGAAAAATGATCAACGATGATAGCCAAGGATACACCGAGGTGTAAGGGGGGGGGAGAAAAACTATCAACGATGATAGCCAAGGATACACCGAGGTGTACGAAGGTAGAAAAACTATCAACAATGATAGCCAAGGATACAACGAGGTGTACGCGGGAAAAAAAAAGATCAACGATGATAGCCAAGGATACACAGAGGTGTACAGGGAAAGAAAAACTATCAATGATGATAGCCAAGGATACACCAAGGTGTACGGGGGAAGAAAAACAATCAACAATGATAGCCAAGAACACACCGAGGTGTAAGGGGGAGGGAGAAAAAATAGAAGTTATGTTCTTACCATAACGTTCCATGTTAGTTGTCTTCTTCTCGCCTTCTTCTTGCTGGATGGGTTCGGAGCCGACCTCGGCTGACTCGCCACTCTAAAAGCTCGAGAGTTGGTTCCACCGGCTCGAGGCTCCCCTTATATCCCACAATGCTAGGCGAGAGTTACCTCAGATCTCGTTTGTAAGCTAACCCCAGCTTATAACAGTAACAGTATAACTGTAAAAATAGAATCCACCTCTAACAACAGGAAGCAAAAGGGTGACCTACATCCTGAACCAAGAAATATGCATAATAGCATATGACTAAGAAAGAGGTGGTAGAAAGAGAGGTCACGATCACAACTCCTCTAGGGCTGTCCAGGCCAGGGGAAGGAGGGTGAAGAAGAAGGCGAGAAGAAGACAACTAACATGGAACGTTATGGTAAGAACATAACTTCTATATGTTAAGTTGTCTATCTCGCCTTCATTCTTGCTGGATGGGACCGTCCCCTAGCACCTTGTCCCGGGTGGCCTAACGGAACAGAATCCTGAGAACAGTGGAACCAAAATTAGCTCTATGCCTAGAAGCTAAATCCAACTTATAATGAGAAATAAAAGTGTGAGGAGTAGCCCAAGTAGCCGCTGCACAAATGGTGTCAATAGGCAGTCTGTCTTGGAAGGCTAAAGAAGTAGCCAAAGCTCTGGTGGAATGGGCTTTAGGTTTATTAGGCAATTTTTGTTGTCTAATTTCATATACCAGGGAAATCAAAGATGTTAGCCATCTGGATAATGATACCTTTGAAACTGAAAGTCCCCTTCTGCTTTCCGCATAGGAGACAAACAGCTGATCAGATTTTCTGAATTGTTTCGTCCTATCCAAGTAGTACCTTAATTGACGATGAACATCCAGGCAGTGTAATTTTTGTTCAGACCTATTTGAATACTCTGGGAAAAAGACAGGGAGGTCAATGGTTTGATTTAGATTTGATGTTGAAACCACCTTAGGCAAAAAGGACGGGTTAGTTCGTGAAACTCTGTCCTTATGGAACACAAGATAAGGAGAACGACAACTGAGTGCTTGAAGTTCTGAAATTCTTCTAGCTGATGTGATAGCCACCAGAAAGAGAGTTTTCCATGATAATAATTTCAAGGAACATGAAGCTGCAGGTTCGAAAGGAAAGAATCAAAGAAGCAAGAACTAAATTTAGGTCCCAAGGAGAAGGAGGATTTCTTATAGGAGGTCTGAGAAGAAAAACTCCTTTCAAAAAGGCTTTGCAAAGTTTGTGGGACATTAGGGCAGATTCAGAAATACCCACATGGAAATTAGAAATAGCTGCCAATTGAACCTTAAGAGTAGATGGAGATGAACCTGCATGGAAGAGTTCAGCTAGAAAATCAAGGACTAGTTGGATGGAAGTGGTGAAAGGATCTATGTCCTTTCCTTGTGCCCAATATGAGAAGCGTTTCCACTTACTCAAATAAATCTTCGAGTGGAAGATTTATGGGAAGCTATCAATATATCTCTAACAGAGTGAGATAATTGAGGAAGCCTGGCTACGGTTGGAACTGGAGGAACCAAGCAGTGAGGTTCAGAGAGGGAGGGCGATGAAACTGACCCGACTGGTGGATCAAAAGATCTGGAACTAGGTCCAGATTCCACGGTCGCCCAAAAGAAATCGATGTAGAAAGGGGAACCACACTTGTCGAGGCCAGTAAGGAGCAATGAGGATCAATGAGGCCTTCTGAGCGATAGCTTTCTGTATTACTTGAGAGATCAGTGGGAAAGGAGGAAATGCATACAGAAGTCCCGGGGCCAAACTTGGACTAGAGCGTCCCTGCTGGGTTGGCCTGGTAAAGGGAATAGAGTGAAATATTCTCTGCACTTGCTGTTTTGGGGAGTAGCAAAAAGATCGCAGCAAGGCTGACCCCACTTGAGAAAGATTTCTCTCACTACAGAGTCTTTCAGAGACCACTCGTGAGGCATGAGTATAGCTCTGCTCAACTTGTCCGCAATGTGATTGGACTTCCCGGGGATGTGCGTTGCTATCAGAAAACGCTGAGAAGAAATCGCCCATTGCCACAGTCTGAGTGCTTCTCGACACAGGGGGTATGATCTGGTTCCGCCTTGTTTGTTGATGTACCACACTACAGACATATTGTCTGTCTGGATTGCAATCGGTCCCAAGGGAAGAGAGTCTTGAAGGGCTTGCAACGCTAAAAGCACTGCTCTCATCTCCAGAACATTTATGTGCAAGTGGCATTCGTTTGGTTGCCATGTGCCCCGGACTGTCCTGCCCTGATAATGCCCCCCCACCCGATCAGGGAGGCATCCATTGTCAGAGTAGCAACCGGAGGAGGTGGAACAAATGGTCTTCCGACAGGAGCTGGGGAAGACATCCACCACATGAGATGCTTTTGCACGCTGCGTGATCATAATGGTGTGAGACATTGCAAGTTCCTGGTATGACCATTGGGTAAAAAGCATCCACTGAAGGATCCGCATGTGGTATCTGGCCAATGGAAGGAGAGGTATGGCCGCTGCCATGATTCCCAACACCTTTAGAACTAACCTGGCTTTGACTCTGTTGTTGTTGAGAAGAAGTGACACCAATTTGTGAATGTCTGATATCCTTTGGTTCGTTAGCCTTGCAGACATGTTTATAGTATCTAAATTTGCGCCTATGTAGATAATAGTACGACAAGGCGACAAAACAGACTTTTCGCAATTTATTGAAATACCCAGTTTTTGACAAACGCGAAAGGTATAATCTCTGGCCATCAGAAGGAGATGCTTGGTGGGAGCTGTGAGAAGCCAGTCGTCCAAATATGGAAACACCTGGAATCCTTGTCGTCTCAGGTGAGAAGCTACCACTGCCATGCATTTGGTAAACACCCGGGGGGCAGTGGCGAGACCAAGGGGCAGGGCCCTGAACTGAAAATGACTGGTTCCCAGCCTGAAGCGGAGGAATCTTCTGGAGCGTCTGTTCATTTTTATATGATAGTACGCATCGAAGGTCTATAGAGCACATCCAGTTTCCTTTGCCCAAAAGGGGAAGAATGGATTGCAGCGTGACCATCCGAAATCTTGTTTTCTTGACTGATTTGTTCAAGACACTGAGATCCAAAATCGGTCTCCAGTCCCCTGTTTTCTTTGGAACTAAAAAGAACCTTGAGTAGATTCCGGATCCTTGTTGGTCTGCTGGCACTGACTGAATTGCTCTTTTGCAAGCAGTTTTGAAATTTCCAAAGCTGCTATATCCCTTTGAGCGGGTGGAACATCTGGAAGGGATTTTTGACTGATTTGGAAAACGAAGAAAGGGATAGAATAGCCTTCGGAAATGATGGACTGTACCCATTTGTCTTGAGTCAGGGATAGCCAGGCTTCTGGGTACAGTGACAATCTTCCCCCGGCTGCCTCCCGAGATGGGCAGTCGGGCAACACCTCAGGGGTGCTGAAAGGGCTTGTCAGGAAAGGCTTCCCGATTGCCCCGGTTCTCGGACCCCTGCCCCTAGGGCGACGTCTACCATTGTTATTCCCACCTCTGCCTCTGGTAGGAAAACGACTCTGTGCGTCAGGCGAAGTCCCTTGAGATTGTTTACGGAACCACATCTTCCCACCCTTCTGGCCTTTGGGGTAAGGCCTAGAAGGAGTCGAAAAACGGACTCCGACGGCAGAAAGGGTCTTGCCATCAGTCTCGCACCTAGTCAGGGTTTCTTTCACTTGAGGACCAAAGAGAGATGATCCATCAAAACGGGAGTTCGTGAAAGATGTCTTGAAAGGGTCCATAAATTGCATAGCCGCATCCAGGCGTGCCACGTAAGGCTACACCTGTCCCTGCGGCTCTGCTCGCCCATCGGCCGCATAAGAGGAGGCGATGGAGGAGTTAGATATGGAATTAAGGGTAGCCAGCTGCGTGTTCATTTTATCTTGGAAACCAGCAGCTGTAGGATCCTTTAACATTTCACTCGCTTCCTTGATCAAGTCCCTTTGAAGACGAGTGAAATGGCACTGGTAATTCAGCGAACGCATGGTAAATGTCGCTGAGGAGAACATCCGCTTCCGACTATCCATGGACCTAGATTCCTTGTTAGGTGGATGGACAGGCACTGAAGGATCAGCCAGTTCCTTCTTTGTGGCGGCAGCTACCACCATAGCATCCACAGAGACTCCTTTTGATAAAAATTGCTTGTCTGATGGAGCTGTGATGAATTTAAAGGGTCTCCTGGGAGTGGGGTCCACTGAATCAGGAGCCGTCCATGCCTTCTTAGCAACCACCTGCATGAGGGGGTCGAAGGGGGGGGGGACACCCAGGAGGTGGAAGGACGAGCCAAACGCCTCAAGATACACAGATTCGTCCTCCGAAGGGTTGAGGGCTGGCCAATTTCCCCTCTGTTTCAGGATCTCCAGAATGTCTGCAAATGAGACATCTTCAGAAGGGGAACGGGAGGAACCCTCAGAATCATCCAGATCTGTGTCTGACGTGATAGACTCAGTTGAGTCAATGTGCTTCCTCTTACACTACCTCTTCTGAGGGGCTCTTCTGCCAAATCAGGAGAGGCCTCGAAGGATGAAATCCCACAGGGGCTCCTGAGGAGCTGGCTCTCTGCGGTCCGGGATGAGGGAGTGAGTCGACTTACCCTGAGGCAGCATAGAGGGAGGCGGACGGAGCCGACTGTGGAGTAGAGCCAGGCTCTAATACACTCCGCAAGACCTCGAATGCACCCTTGTCAGGCAGAGCCAGAGGTCCCCGCTCCGAGGAGCTAAGAACCCCCTCGGCACCGACAGTGATGGCTCGAGGTCGATGTCGGAGCCGAACTCACCAGCGCCCGGCACCGAGAGAGGGGTCGGACAAGGGTCCGATGCCACTCCCCCCCGGGCAGCCGACGAGGGAAGTCCGGGGCCGAGATTCCTCCAAAGAAGAAAACGCAGCCGAGGACGGAGGCGAAGACAGTTGTCTCGGCTCGAAGTGATCACAGTCTCGGTTCCGACACGACCCGCTCCGAACTCAAAAGAGTCAAGGAGGAAAGAGTTGATGGACGGGGCAGGCACCGACTGATGAGTCGGGCTCTAAAGCATCTGGGCTAGTGCCTCGGACTTAAGTAGTCGACTCACCACTCTCTGCAGGTCATGATCGGACAGCCTCGATGACCTAGAGGAATGAGACCTTGCTCCGTTCAGACAGCAGGGGAGATCCTGGAGCCGAATGAACGGAGCCAAGAGAAGGTGACCTAGACCTCTTTCTAGTTGTCGGCTCAAGGTCTGGTCGGAGCCGACGGGTACTCAATAACCTCGGCTCCGCCGGGAGGAAGCCACAGAAACTGTGGACTGAGACTTATCGGCTCCAGCCGAGCCGATAAAGGCAAAGGTTGAACAACCTGAGGTCTCGGCTCAGAAGCGGGAGACCTCGATGCCTTAGAGGGCTTCCCTGTTGAAACTGACAGGGAATCCTCTGGCTTCAATAAGCCTCTCAGAATCAACTTGTTTTTTCTTTCCTGCAGGACCCTGGGACTGAAGCCATGGCACACAGCACAGGAGTCCTGCAGGTGCAAAGGCCCCAGACAATAGACACAAGAAGTGTGAGCGTCTGTCAGAGACATTTTCTGACAGCACGCATCACACTTCTTGAATCCGGAGACCTTTGCTTCTTTAGACATTTCCCTAACTGACAGGTATACACAAACACACACCCAAACACACAAGTTATACCCTGTCAGCAAAAAATAATAATTTTAGTAGTAATACTAGGATTAAGTACAATAAAATTAAAGTAAACTACACAAACACTCCACTAGGGAAGGGAAGGCCTAAGGCCCAAAGGAAGAACCAAAGGTTCTTTTAGTAAAGAAAAATTAGAAATTAGAAAAATTAGGGTCGGGGATAAAGTTTTATAATCTACACTAATCTAGGAAGAATTTAACTTAAAAAGGGGGAAAAAGATTAACTTTTAGAAGAAAAAGCTAACACTCACCAGGAACCGGTAGAAGCAACCAACCTCGAAGCTGTAGCGGCAAATGAGATCTGAGGTAACTCTCGCCTAGCATTGTGGGATATAAGGGGAGCTTCGAGCCGGTGGAACCAACTCTCGAGCTTTTAGAGTGGCCGAGTCGGAGCCGAGGTCGGCTCCGAACCCATCCAGCAAGAATGAAGGCGAGATAGACAACTTAACATCTATCAACGATGACAGCCAAGGATACACAGAGGTGTACGGGGTAAAAAAAACTATCAACAATGATAGCCAAGGATACACCGAGGTGTACGGGGGAAAAAAACGATCAACGATGATAGCCAAGGATACACCAAGGTGTACGGGGGAAGAAAAACAATCAACGATGGTAGCCAAGGAGACACCGAGGTGTACGAGGGAAGAAAAACGATCAACGATGATAGTCATGGATAAACCGAGGTGTACAGGGGAAGAAAAACGATCAACGATGATAGCCAAGGATACAGCGAGGTGTACGGGGGTAGAAAAACTATCAACAATGATAGCCAAGGATACACCGAGGTGTACGGGGGAATTAAAATGATAAACGATGATAGCCAAGGAGACACCGAGGTGTACGGTGGAAGAAAAACTATGAACGATGATAGCCGAGGATACATTGAGGTGTATGGAGGGAGAAAAACTATCAACGATGATAGCCAAGGATACACCGAGGTGTACGGGGGAAGAAAAATGATCAATGATGATAGCCACGGATACACCGAGGTGTACAGGGGAAGAAAAACAATCAGCAATGATAGCCAAGGATACACCAAGGTGTACGGGGAAAAAATGATAAACAATCATAACCAAGGATACACCGAGGTGTACGGGCGTAGAAAAACTATGAAAAATGATAGCCAAGGATAGACCAAGGTGTACGGGAGAAGAAAAACAATCAATGATGATAGCCAAGGATACACCGAGATGTATGTGGGAAGAAAAACAATCAACAATGATAGCCAAGGATACACCGAGGTCTACAGGGGAAGAAAAATGATCAACAATGACAGCCAAGGATACACCAAGGTGTACGGGGGAAGAAAAATGATCAACGATGATAGCCAAGTATACGCTGAGATGTACGGGGGAAAAAACTATCAACAATGATAGCCAACGATACACCAAGGTGTACGGAGGAGGAAAAACTATCAACGATGATAGACAAGGATACACCGAGGTGTAAGGGGGAGAAAAACAATCAACGATGATAGCCAAGGATACACCGAGGTGTACGGTGGAAGAAAAATGATCAACAATGATAGCCAAGGAGACACCGAGGTGTACGGGGGAAGAAAAACTATCAACGATGATAGCCAAGAATACACCGAGGTGTATGGAGGGAGAGCAACTATCAATGATGATAGCCAAGGATACACGGAGGTGTACGGGGGAAGAAAAGCAATCAATAATGATAGCCACGGATACACTGAGGTGTACAGGGGAAGAAAAAGTATAAACGATGATAGCCAAGGATACACCAAGGTATATTTAGGGAGAAAAACTATCAACGATGATAGCCAAGGATACACCGAGGTGTACGGGGGAGAAAACTTATCAACAATTATAGCCAAGGATACACCGAGGTGTACCAGGGAAGAAAAATGATCAACGATGATAGCCAAGGATACACAGAGTTTTTCGGGGGAAGAAAAACTATCAACGATGATAGCCAAGGATACACAGAGGTGTACGGAGGAAGAAAAACAATCAACAATGGTAGCCAAGGATACACCGAGGTGTACGGGGGTAGATAAACTATCAACAATGACAGCCAAGTATTCACCAAGGTGTATGGGGGAAGAAAAATGATCAACGATAATAGCCAAGTATACACTGAGATGTACGGGGAAAAAAACCATCAACAATGATAGCCAAGGATACACCGAGGTGTACAGAGGAAGAAAAATGATCAACAATGATAGCCAAGGATACACCGAGATGTATGGGGGAGAAAAACTATCAACGATGATAGCCAAGGATACACCGAGGTGTACGGACGAAGAAAAATGATCAACGATGATAGCCAAGGATGCACCGAGGTGTACGGGGGAAGAAAAACAATCAACGATGGTAGCCAAGGAGACACCGAGGTGTACGGAGGAAGAAAAACGATGAACGATGATAGCCAAGGATACAACGAGGTGTACGGGGGAAGAAAAACAATCTCTAATGATAGCCGAGGATACACTGAGGTGTATGGGGGAAGAAAAAGACCAACGATGATAGCCAAGGATACACCGAGGGGTAAGAGGGAAGAAAAACTATCAACGATGATAGCCAAGGAGACATAGAGGTGTATGAGGGAAGAAAAATGATCAACGATGATAGCCAAAGAGACACCGAGGGGTAAGAGGGAAGAAAAACTATCAACGATGATAGCCAAGGAGACAACGAGGTGTACGAGGGAAGAAAAATGATAAATGATGATAGCCAAGGAGGCACCGAGGTGTATGGCAGAAGAAAAACAATCAATGACGACAGCCAAGGATACACTGAGTTGTATGGAGGGAGAAAAACTATCAACAATGATAGCCAAGAATACACAGAGTTGTAAGGGGGAAGAAAAACGATCAACAATGATAGCCAAGGAGACACAGAGGTGTACGGGGGAAGAAAAATGATCAACGATGATAGCCAAAGAGACACCGAGGTGTATGGGGGGAAAAAAACTATCAACGATGATAGCCAAGGAGACACCGATGTGTATGGGGAAGAAATACGATCAATAATGATAGCCAAGGATACACCAAGGTGTACGGGGGAAGAAAAACGATCAAAGATGATAGCCAGGGATACACCAAGGTGTATGGGGGAAGAAAAACGATCAACAATGATAGCCAAGAATACACCGAGGTGTAAGGGGGGGGGAGAAAAACTATCAACGATGATAGCCAAGGATACACCGAGGTGTACGGGGGTAAAAAAACTATCAACAATGATAGCCAAGAATACACAGAGTTGTAAGGGGGAAGAAAAACGATCAACAATGATAGCCAAGGAGACACAGAGGTGTACGGGGGAAGAAAAATGATCAACGATGATAGCCAAGGAGACACCGAGGTGTATGGGGGGAAAAAAAACGATCAACGATGATAGCCAAGGATACACCAAGGTGTACGGGGAAAGAAAAACCATCAACGATGATAGCAAGGATACACTGAGATGTACGGGGGGAGAAAAACTATGAAAAATGATAGCCAAGGATACAGCAAGGTGTACGGGGGAAGAAAAACAATCAACGATTATAGCCAAGGATACAGCAAGATGTACGGGGAAAGAAAAACCATCAACGATGATAGCAAGGATACACTGAGGTGTACGGGGGGAGAAAAACTATCAACGATGATAGCCAAGGATACACCGAGGTGTAAAGGGGGAAAAAATCTATCAACGATGATAGCCAAGGATACACGGAGGGGTACGGAGGAAGAAAAACGATGAACAATGATAGCCAAAGAGATACCGAGGTGTACGGGGGAAGAAAAACTACCAGCGATGATAGCCAAGGATATACCGAGATGTACGGGGGGGAGAAAAACTATCAACGATGATAGCCAAGGATAAACCAAGGTGTACAGGGGAAGAAAAATCATCAACGATGATAGCCAAGGAGACACAGAGGTGTACGGGGGAAGAAAAATCATCAACTATGATAGCCAAGGATACACAGAGGTGTACGAGGGGAGAAAAACTATCAACGATGATAGCCAAGGATACACCGAGGTGTACGGCAGAAGAAAAATGATCAATGATGATAGCCAAGGAGACACCGAGGGGTAAGGGAAGAAAAACTATCAACGATGATAGCCAAGGATACACCGAGGTGTACGGTGGAAGAAAAACTATGAACGATGATAGCCGAGGATACATTGAGGTGTATGGAGGGAGAAAAACTATCAACGATGATAGCCAAGGATACACCGAGGTGTACGGGGGTAGAAAAACTATCAACAATGACAGCCAAGGATTCACCGAAGTGTACGGGGGAAGAAAAACAATCAACAATGATAGCCAAGGATAAACCGAGGTGTACAGGGGTAGAAAAACTATCAACAATGACAGCCAAGGATACACTGAGGTGTACGGGGGAAGAAAAACTATCAACGATGATAGCCAAGGATACACCGAGGTGTACGGGGGAAGAAAAATGATCAATGATGATAGCCACGGATACACCGAGGTGTACAGGGGAAGAAAAACAATCAACAATGATAGCCAAGGATACACCAAGGTGAACGGGGAAAAAAATGATAAACAATCATAACCAAGGATACACCGAGGTGTACGGGCGTAGAAAAACTATGAAAAATGATAGCCAAGGATAGACCAAGGTGTACGGGAGAAGAAAAACAATCAATGATGATAGCCAAGGATACACTGAGATGTATGTGGGAAGAAAAACAATCAACAATGATAGCCAAGGATACACCGAGGTCTACAGGGGAAGAAAAATGATCAACGATGATAGCCAAGTATACGCTGAGATGTACGGGGGAAAAAACTATCAACAATGATAGCCAACGATACACCAAGGTGTACGGGGGAAGAAAAACTATCAACGGTGATAGCCAAGGATACACCATGGTGTACGGGGGAAGAAAAATGATCAACAATGAAAGCCAAGGATACACAGAGGTGTACGGGGAAAGAAAAACTATCAACGATGATAGCCAAGGATACACCGAGGTGTAAAGGGGGAGAAAATCTATCAACGATGATAGCCAAGGATACACGGAGGGGTACGGAGGAAGAAAAACGATGAACAATGATAGCCAAAGAGATACCGAGGTGTACGGGGGAAGAAAAACTACCAGCGATGATAGCCAAGGATATACCGAGATGTACGGGGGGGAGAAAAACTATCAACGATGATAGCCAAGGATAAACCAAGGTGTACAGGGGAAGAAAAATCATCAACGATGATAGCCAAGGAGACACAGAGGTGTACGGGGGAAGAAAAATCATCAACTATGATAGCCAAGGATACACAGAGGTGTACGAGGGGAGAAAAACTATCAACGATGATAGCCAAGGATACACCGAGGTGTACGGCAGAAGAAAAATGATCAATGATGATAGCCAAGGAGACACCAAGGGGTAAGGGAAGAAAAACTATCAACGATGATAGCCAAGGATACACCGAGGTGTACGGTGGAAGAAAAACTATGAACGATGATAGCCGAGGATACATTGAGGTGTATGGAGGGAGAAAAACTATCAACGATGATAGCCAAGGATACACCGAGGTGTACGGGGGTAGAAAAACTATCAACAATGACAGCCAAGGATTCACCGAAGTGTACGGGGGAAGAAAAACAATCAACAATGATAGCCAAGGATACACCGAGGTGGACCGGGGAAGAAAAACTGTCAACAATGACAGCCAAGGATACACCGAAGTGTACGGGGGAAGAAAAACAATCAACAATGATAGCCAAGGATACACAGAGGTGTACGGGGGAAGAAAAATGATCAATGATGATAGCCACGGATACACCGAGGTGTACAGGGGAAGAAAAACAATCAACAATGATAGCCAAGGATACACCAAGGTGAACGGGGAAAAAAATGATAAACAATCATAACCAAGGATACACCGAGGTGTACGGGCGTAGAAAAACTATGAAAAATGATAGCCAAGGATAGACCAAGGTGTACGGGAGAAGAAAAACAATCAATGATGATAGCCAAGGATACACCGAGATGTATGTGGGAAGAAAAACAATCAACAATGATAGCCAAGGATACACCGAGGTCTACAGGGGAAGAAAAATGATCAACGATGATAGCCAAGTATACGCTGAGATGTACGGGGGAAAAAACTATCAACAATGATAGCCAACGATACACCAAGGTGTACGGGGGAAGAAAAACTATCAACGGTGATAGCCAAGGATACACCAAGGTGTACGGGGGAAGAAAAATGATCAACAATGAAAGCCAAGGATACACAGAGGTGTACGGGGAAAGAAAAACTATCAACGATGATAGCCAAAGATACACCAAGGTGTACGGGGGAAGAAAAACGATAAACAATGATAGCCAAGGATACACAGAGGTGTACGGCGGAAGAAAAATGATCAACGATGATAGCCAAGGATACACCGCAGTGTATAGGGGAAAAAAAACGATCAATGATGATAGCCAAGGATACACCAAGGTGTACGGCGGAAGAAAAACAATCAACGATGGTAGCCAAGGAGACACCAAGGTGTACGAGGGAAGAAAAACGATCAACAATGATAGTCATGGATAAACCGAGGTGTACAGGGGAAGAAAAATGATCAAAAATGATAGCCAAGGATACACCGAGGTGTACGGGGGAAGAAAAACGATCAACAATGATAGCCAAGGATACACAGAGGTGTACGGCGGAAGAAAAATGATCAACGATGATAGCCAAGGATACACCGAGGTGTAAGGGGGGGGGAAGAAAAACTATCAATGATGATAGCCAAGGATACACGGAGGTGTACGGAGGTAGAAAAATTATTAACAATGATAGCCAAGGATACAACGAGGTGTACGCAGGAAAAAAAAGATCAACGATGATAGCCAAGGATACACCGAGGTGTACGGGGAAAGAAAAACTATCAATGATGATAGACAAGGATACACCAAGGTGTACGGGGGAGAAAAACGATCAACAGTGATAGCCAAGAATACACCGAGGTGTAAGGGGGTGGAGAAAAACTATCAACGATGAAAGCCAAGGATACACCGAGGTGTACGGGGGTAGAAAAACTATCAACAATGATAGCCAAGGATACACCGAGGTGTACAACGGACAAAAACGATCAACGATGATAGCCAAGGAGACACCGAGGTGTACGGCGGAAGAAAAACAATCAATGATGATAGCAAACGATACACTGAGGTGTATGGAGGGAGAAAAACTATCAACAATGACAGCCAATTATACACCGAGATGTACGGGGAACAAAAAATGATCAACAATGATAGCCAAGGAGACACCGAGGTGTACGGGGGAAAAAAACTATCAACAATGATAGCCAAGGATACACCGAGGTGTACGGGGGGAGAAAAACCATCAATGATGATAGCAAAGGATACACCGATGTGTGCGGGGAAAGAAAAACGATCAACGATGATAGCCAAGGAGACACCGACGTGTATGGGGAAGAAAAACGATCAACGATGATAGCCAAGGAGACACCAAGGTGTACGGGGGAAGAAAAATGATCAACGATGATAGCCAAGGATACACCGAGGTGTATGGAGGGAGAAAAACTATCAACAATGATAGCCAAGGATACACCGAGGTGTACGGGGGAAGAAAAATGATCAAAGATGATAGCCAAAAAGACACAGAGGTGTACGGGGGAAGAAAAACTATCAAGGATGATAGCCAAGGATGCACCAAGGGGTACGGGGGCATAAAACTATAAACGATGATAGCCAAGGATACACCGAGGTGTACGAAGGAAGAAAAATTATTAATGATGATAACCACGGATACATCGCGGTGTACAGGGGAAGAAAAATTATAAACGATGATAGCCAAGGATACATCGATGTATATGGAAGGAGAAAAACTATCAACGATGATAGCCATGGATACACTGAGGTGTACGGGGGAAGAAAAACGATCAACGATGATAGCCAAGGATACACCGAGGTGTACTGGGGAAGAAAAACAATCAATGATGATAGCCAAGGAGGCACAGAGGTGTACGAGGGAAGAAAAACTATCAACGATGATAGCCAAGGATACACCGAGGTGTACTGGGGAAGAAAAACAATCAATGATGATAGCCAAGGAGGCACAGAGGTGTACGAGGGAAGAAAAACTATCAACGATGATAGCCAAGGATACACCGAGGTGTATGGGGGAAGAAAAATGATCAACGATGATAGCCATGGATAAACAGAGGTGTACAGGGGAAGAAAAATGATCAACGATGATAGCCAAGAATACAGCGAGGTGTACAGGGGTAGAAAAACTATTAACAATGATAGCCAAGGATACACCAAGGTGTACTGGGGGAGAAAAGCTATCAACGATGATAGCCAAGGATACACCGAGGTGTATGGAGGGAGAAAACTATCAGCGATGATAGCCAAGGATACACCGAGGTGTACGGAGGAAGAAAAACAATCAACAATGGTAGCCAAGGATACACCGAGGTGTAAGGGGGAAGAAAAATGATCAACGATGATAGCCAAGGATACACCAAGGTGTACGGGGGTAGAAAAACTATCAACAATGACAGCCAAGGATTCACCAAGGTGTATGGGGGAAGAAAAATGATCAATGATAATAGCCAACTATACACTGAGATGTACGGGGAAAAAAACTATCAACAATGATAGCCAAGGATACACAGAGGTGTACAGAGGAAGAAAAATGATCAACAATGATAGCCAAGGATACACTGAGATGTATGGGGGAGAAAACCTATCAACGATGATAGCCAAGGATACACGGAGGGGTACGGAGGAAGAAAAACGATGAACAATGATAGCCAAAGAGATACCGAGGTGTACGGGGGAAGAAAAACTACCAGCGATGATAGCCAAGGATATACCGAGATGTACGGGGGGGAGAAAAACTATCAACGATGATAGCCAAGGATGCACCGAGGTGTGCGGGGGAAGAAAAATGATCAATAATGATAGCCAAGGAGACACCAACGTGTATGGGGAAGAAATACGATCAACAATGATAGCCAAGGATACACCGAGGTGTACGGGGGAAGAAAAACGATCAAAGATGATAGCCAAGGATACACCGAGGTGTATGGAGGGAGACAAACTATCAACAATGATAGCCAAGGATACACCGAGGTGTACGAGGGAATAAAAACTATCAAAGATGATAGCCAAGGAGACACAGAGGTGTACAGGGGAAGAAAAATAATCAATGATGATAGCCAAGGAGACACCAAGGTGTACGAAGGAAGAAAAATGATCAATGATGATAGCCATGGATACATTGAGGTGTACAGGAGAAGAAAAAGTATAAATGATGATAGCCACGGATACACTGAGGTGTACGGGGGTAGAAAAACTATCAACAATGATAGCCAAGGATAAACAGAGGTGTACGAAGGAACAAAAATGATCAACGATGATAGCCAAGGACACAGAGGTGTACGGGGGAAGAAAAACAATCAATGATGATAGCCAAGGAGACACCGAGGTGTACGAGGGAAGAAAAACGATCAAAGATGATAGCCAAGGATACACCGAGGTGTATGAGCAGAGAAAAACTATCAATGATGATAGCCAAGAATACACCGAGGTGTACAGGGGAAGAAAAACTATCAATGATGATAGCCATGGATAAACCGAGGTGTACGGGGGGAGAAAAACTATCAACAATGATAGCCAAGGATACACCAAGGTGTATGGGGGGAGAAAAACTATCAACGATGATAGCCAAGGATACACCGAGGTGAACGGGGGAATTAAAATGATCAACGATGATAGCCAAGGAGACACCGAGGTGTACAGGGGAAGAAAAACTATCAACGATGATAGCCAAGGATACACAGAGGTGTACGGAGGAAGAAAAACAATCAACAATGGTAGCCAAGGATACACCGAGGTGTAAGGGGGAAGAAAAATGATCAACGATGATAGCCAAGGATACACCAAGGTGTACGGGGGTAGAAAAACTAACAATGACAGCCAAGGATTCACCAAGGTGTATGGGGGAAGAAAAATGATCAACGATAATAGCCAACTATACACTGAGATGTACGGGGAAAAAAACTATCAACAATGATAGCCAAGGATACACAGAGGTGTACAGAGGAAGAAAAATGATCAACAATGATAGCCAAGGATACACCGAGATGTATGGGGGAGAAAAACTATCAACGATGATAGCCAAGGATGCACCGAGGTGTGCGGGGGAAGAAAAATGATCAACGATGATAGCCAAGGAGACACCGACGTGTATGCGGAAGAAATACGATCAACAATGATAGCCAAGGATACACCGAGGTGTACGGGGGAAGAAAAACGATCAAAGATGATAGCCAAGGATACACCGAGGTGTATGGAGGGAGAAAAACTATCAACAATGATAGCCAAGGATACACCGAGGTGTACGAGGGAATAAAAATGATCAAAGATGATAGCCAAGGAGACACAGAGGTGTAAAGGGGAAGAAAAATAATCAACGATGATAGCCAAGGAGACACCAAGGTGTACGAAGGAAGAAAAATGATCAATGATGATAGCCACGGATACATTGAGGTGTACAGGAGAAGAAAAAGTATAAATGATGATAGCCAAGGATACACCGAAGTGTACGGGGGAAGAAAAACGATCAACAATGATAGCCAAGGATACACCAAGGTGTACGGGGGTAGAAAAACTATCAACAAGGATGGCCAAGGATAAACAGAGGTGTACGAAGGAACAAAAATGATCAACGATGATAGCCAAGCACACCGAGGTGTACGGGGGAAGAAAAACAATCAATGATGATAGCCAAGGAGAAACAGAGGTGTACGAGGGAAGAAAAACGATCAAAGATGATGGCCAAGGATACACCGAGGTGTATGAGCAGAGAAAAACTAGATTATCCCTAGGTGGGCTGCTGCGTCTCCTTGGTCCTGAGGGTAGATCTCTATCTTTCCGCATCTAACTCCACAGATTGTACACCAGGGTTCCTATCCATACCTAACCTAAGAGGCCCTGTGGACTTCTCAATATATCCAGTATCCTGAATAGGAATCTACATCCTTAAAAACAAAGACTGTCCTCCCAGATATTTTTGGAAACTAACTCCACAGATTGTACACCAGGGTTCCTATCCATACCTAACCTAAGAGGCCCTGTGGACTTCTCAATATATCCAGTATCCTGAATAGGAATCTACATCCTTAAAACAAAGACTGTCCTCCCAGATATTTTTGGAAACTAACTCCACAGATTGTACACCAGGGTTCCTATCCATACCTAACCTAAGAGGCCCTGTGGACTTCTCAATATATCCAGTATCCTGAATAGGAATCTACATCCTTAAAACAAAGACTGTCCTCCCAGATATTTTTGGAAAGTATGTCCTATTATTGTATTAATTAAATACTACTCACCAGGACATTTTTTTACCCCAGCCAGGTAAACCAGCAGCCCCCCCCCTTTTAGATTTGGCCTATTTTCCTCTCTCAGTCCCACCGCTGTTCTGCCTTTACCCTTACTTATACCTCCCTGTTTCCTGCTTTTCATACTTAATTAACCTCCAGTGTATTTCGTCTGTTTTTTTTCTTTCCTTTTCCTGGCCACTAGGTGGCGCTCTTGTCAATTCATCTCCTACTTTCACAATCATTAGTAATTCCTACTGCTCTTCTTATTGCTCCAACCCGAGTTTTATTTAGTTTTCTTTCTCAAACACATCTCATTTACCTTATCCAGTATTTTATTACTAACCCCACACAACTCTTCCCTACCTTTCTAACCCACCTTTACTTTTACACCTGTTCTCTACCTCTTGACTGATTGTTTTCTGCTACTGGTCGTCTTGTTCGTGACACCAGCCTCTTTCTGCCCGCCCTACCTACACACTCTTGATCCCCTTCCCCTCTCTTCTGATTTTATTTCATTTATCTATCCCTCCCTTAACATCTACTCTACCTTCTTTCTCTATCTGCCCATCTCCTTAACCTTCCTTAGTGTGTATTCACTTCTGCTTGCCCTCCCCTTCCTCGCATCTTCTGTACAGATTCTTCTGTACCTTCCTAACCTCCTTCTCTCAACCTGTCCCCTCCCCCTCCTACTCCACTTCCGTTTCCATAGTATAAATTTACCCATCCCTCAGCCGTTTCCTCCCTATAGATTATCCCTAGGTGGGCTGCTGCGTCTCCTTGGTCCTGAGGGTAGATCTCTATCTTTCCGCATGTGAGTACTGTGATTTTATGCAATGTTGAACTGTTTATCACTGCTGTTGTTGTGAATTGTAGTCACGGTTTCTTGGGTTTCCTTCACTATAATTACTGTGGAAGTATCTGTTGATAATGTTGTGCTTTTGACAAATTATGTGGCAATAACTGTTTTTACCTGTGCTGCTGTACATCTACCAAGTACGCCACTGCAGAACACGTGGAACGCCATTTCCACTCTTGGACCCTGAAAGGGTAATCCCCCTTCATCTCTCCTTCCTGCATGGTCGCTCCTTTAGAGGGATTATCTCCTGCTTTTATCTGCCAATAAGCGCTAATAGCGCTATTGCGGATTTATTCCCTTCGCTTTAACTAATAATAGCGTCCTTATGTGGTTTTGCGGCGCCTGTACCATTCCCTTACCCCTTTACTAGCTAACCAGCCTAAACGGG
>NC_056744.1:312556234-312764707 GCF_019279795.1 Protopterus annectens
GACTAAAGCCCTACAGCACAATACTGCGACCACTATGCTTCACCGTGGGGATGATATTCTTTTGGTTTTGGGAAGTTTTTTTGTGCGAAACAAACTATGTTAAGTTGTCAATCTCGCCTTCATTCTTGCTTGGTGGGTTCGGAGCAACTCGGCACTTTGCTAAGGTCGAGAGTCACTTCTACCAGCTCGAGGCAGCCCCATATCCCATGATGCAAGGCGGCAAGTACCCAGATCTCGTTTGTCGCTTCGCTGATGAGGTCCTCCTTTTACCAGCTCCTGTTAAGTGTTTAAATTTAAACTATTTGCCCCTTTTCAGTTAAAAAGTATTTTTTCTTAGAAATCTTTCATTTTTAGTTAATTGTAAGCCCTTTTTTGACTAAATTTATTCTTCCTCCTTAATTTTTTTAGTCAGGCCTCCCCCCCCCCCCCCCCGGTCAGGGTGTGTGTGTGTGTGTGCGTGTGTGTGTGCGTGTGTGACTTTTTACTGGTTATACTTAATTTTAATTTTTATTTTATTATTTATTTTATTTTACATTTGTTGACCGGGCTAGTCCAACTGGATCGTTGTCCATTTTCAGTGGAGGCCCGGGGAGAAAAGCTCCTCAGATTAAAGCATGGTTATAGAAATACATGTAAAATAATCACTTATGATATAGACAAAGAGCAAAAATACAAGGATATTAGTTCAGGTCAGGTTATGCAAATCTAACAAAGAACAAATACCAACTATGTAATACTAGTTATGTAGTAAAAACAAGCAAATAAATTTTTTTTTTTTTTTTTTTCACATCAGTAGCAACAATAGAATCATAAAGTTATTTGAGATTAGAGAGAAAGATTGGAGTGTTAAATAAATAAAATATAGTTTAAAGATGAAAGTAGGTTAGTCTGGATTGGTACAAGAGCAGAGCCAGAAATTGTTCAGATGTGAAAGAAGTTGTTTCTTAAAGAAAGGAAAAGTGGCTATAGAGGAGATATGTAAGGGAAGGTTATTCATATTTTGCCAACTGAGTTGGAGAAAAGGCAGTTCCCTGCAGAGTTTAAAATTCTGGTAATATTAACTTGTAGCTTTTGGGAGGAGCGTAGTTGTTTTAAATTATTATAGGGAGTCAAGAGGTCGCTAAGAGCTGGTGTTTTTGAGGGTTGATATAAAATTTTATGTGCTACTAAGAGTTGTAGATAGATAATCTTGTTGGGAAGTTCCAGCCAGTGTAATTGTTTTAAGTTTAGGCAATGGTGAGTTCTATATTGAGATGCAGTGGCAAATCGAGCTATGTTGTGGTAAGATGTAGACCGTTTCCTAAGGTTACCTTTAGAGAGATTAGTGTAGATAGAGGAAGCATACAGAAGGGTAGAGATAAGATGTGATTGTGCTAAGGTAGTCCGTGCTTCAGGTGTAAGGAAGGGTTTGATTCTGTATAGTGACCCAATCTTTTTATTAACTGCTTTTATTGTGTTATTAATGTGATGATCAAAGCTAAGATTATTATCAATAGTAACACAAAGCAGTTTTGTAGTGAAGTCAGGGGAGATGTGGGAGTTGTCACTTGCAGTGATAGTAAAATTTAGTTGAGTAGATTTGTGTGTAGGTGAAAAAAGTAATAGTTTTGTTTTCTTGGGGTTGAGGAGAAGACATCTTTTTGAGAACCATTGTTCAACGGTTGAAAAGGTTGCTTGTGTAAGGGATTGGAGTTCTGTTTGAGAGGAAGCTGTACAAATTATTGTGGAATCATCTGCATATTGTATGCAGGTAGTGTTTTGGATAGATGATTGGAGATCATTAATAAAGATGGAGAATAAAAGTGGGCCTAGTATAGATCCCTGTGGTACTCCTAAAGAGATAGGTAGTAGAGTAGATAGAGAATTTTTCCAGAGTACTGCTTGATGTCGGTCTTCAAGATATGATGAAAGTCAGGTTATAGAAGAGTTATCCAAGGCAAGGGATTTAAGTATGTGGAGAAGAAGTGTATGGTTTACCATATCGAAGGCTTTTGACCGGTCTAGGAAAAGAGAAGAGGTTAGTTTGTTGTTGTTACGGTTACAGTTGATAGTGTTGGTGAAAGAAAGTAGTGCAGTGGTAGTACTATGTGAAGGCCTAAATCCATGTTGAGTGTCGGCTAATAGGTTGTTAAGGAGGAGATGGTTAAGTAGTTGTTTGTGTATACATTTTTCCATAATTTTGGCCAGAGGAGATAATAGTGCGATAGGGCGAAAGTTAGAAAGGTCATTAGATTTACCTCCTTTGTGTAAGGGTATGATGTATGATATTTTCCAGATTGCTGGGAAAGTACTTTCTTTTATGGATCTGTTTATTAGGATAGAGACAGGATAGGCAATAGCTTTAGCTGCTACTTGCAGGAAGCTTGTCTGCTGAGGGGGTAGTGGGTTTAAGTTTGTGTAGTAGAGATTGTATATAAGAGGTGGGTATAGGTTGTAGTTGAAGGAGAGGAAGAGAGTCATTGAAGCTACTTAAGAGCAGTTGAGAAGTATCAGGAGATAGGTGGTTAGCTAGACTTTGTATGGAAGTAGTAAAGAAAGTATTGAAATTATTGGCTATTAAAGTGGGATCTTCGGGGTCTGAGTCCTGTGGATTGGGTGTAACTAATTTGCCTGGGGTAATTAGATTGTTAATAGTAGACCAGAATTTTTTTGGTTCTTTTTTGGTGGATTGCTGCAGTTCGAAGTAAAAATTCTTTTTATCTGTTAGGATGGCTTTTTTGGTACTGTTTCTGAGCTCTCTAAAGGTTTGATGGTCTGTTGGCTTTCTAGAGGAACGCCATTTATTCCAAGATTTATTTCTGAGAATAATTTTATGCTTAGTATTAGAGGTTAGCCAGGGTGCTGTCTTTGTCTTTGTTCTAATAGTGTGACTTGGGGCATGTTGTTTTAGGATTGCAAGAAATGCTGAATTGAAGTATTCAACAGCCTTGTTGAGTGTGAGGTGTTTTAGAGGGGTCCAGTTATATTGTGAAAGTTCTGTTTGAAACTGTTCAGGAATAATTTTTTTTTTGGAGTATAGTGTTCTGTGAGTGGTAGGAATGTTTGGGTTAGTTTTAGCTCTAGTGACATAGGTGAGGGAGTGATCGCTAATGTCATCTGGAAGGATGCAAGTTTGGTAGTTTTGCAGGGGGGAGTTAGTAAGGATCCAGTCCAAGATGGTTTCTTTTTTGCTTTTTTTATTTATTCTGGTAGGACTATTAATGAGTTGTTTAAAACCATAAAGGTTTATATGGGAAGTAGGATTAATATTGCTACATGATTTCCAATCAATGTTAAAGTCCCCAAGAAAGAGTGTTTCTTGAGGAAGTTTATTAGAGATTTGTTCTAGAGTGTGTTCTAGAGTAGGGATGTTATTTCCTGGGGGGATATATGTACAAATGACGTTTATTGCTTTACTATTGTTGATTTGTATTTTGGAGCAAATTATTTCAGCATTATTGTTTTGGGAGAGGGTAAGGTCAAGAAGAGTAAGCTTTAGGTTAGTTCTATATATAATTGCTAAACCTCCACCTTTCCTGGTGGAGCGATCAAGTCTTACAATGTTATAACCAGGTGGGGTAATCTCAATGTCTTTAATTGAAGGCTTTAGCCAGGTTTCTGATAAGCATAAGATATCAAAGTTATGTATTTCTAGTAGGGCATGGAGTTGACTAATTTTGTTACAGATGCTACGTATATTAAGATGGGCTATGGATAGTAGGTTAGTGGGTTTGGAGGAAGAGGGAGAGAAGGGTTTGGTATGACTTCTATGTGTTGTGGTTTTATTATCTTGTGGGCCTGGATTGGGGTGTATGTCGCCATCTTGTAGTAGAAGGAGTAATATAGCATATTTTTCTAGTTTAAGTTTTTGGAAAGCTTCAATTATTTTCTTTGTTTTTGATTTTGGTAGTTTATAGTGTAGTAGCCTATGGTATTTGCAGGTAATTGTTTGATTGGGACTGTGTGTGTACTGTTTTCTGTATCCACTATGTCCAAAGAGCAGAGGGTCTCAGGCTTTAAGAAGTGTGACTCGTGCTGTCAGTAGATGTCTCTGACAGACGGTCACACTTCTTGTTTATACTGCCTGGGACCTCTCCACCTGCAGGACTCCTGTGCAATATGTCACTCTTTTAGCCAGAGAGTCCTGCAGGAAAGGAGAAACAAGCTCATTTTAAGGGGACTCCTTAAACCGGAGGGCTCCCCGGCCAAATCGGCTCCGGGAAAGCCTTCGAAGACTAAGGCCCAGGCTTCTGTACCATAGCCTTCGGCCTTGGCTCCGACTTTTTCGGAGTCGAGATTGGCTCCGGCTGGAGCCGATCCTACTTTGGCTAAACCTTCGGCACCGATGGCTAACGGTGCCGATACTTCTATGGTCACTTTGGTGCCGACCGGCTCCGACACCGCTATTTCGATGCCTGCATCGGCTCCGGCTGGAGCCGATGCATCTAGATCTTCTCTCGGAGCCGAAAAGTTGTCGGCTCCGACTGGATCAGTGGGTTTGT
This sequence comes from Protopterus annectens, assembly GCF_019279795.1. NCBI lineage: Eukaryota > Metazoa > Chordata > Ceratodontiformes > Protopteridae > Protopterus > Protopterus annectens. The sequence continues at coordinate 312,560,716 of NC_056744.1, forward strand.
CGGCTCCGATGGTTCCTTCGAGGAAGAAGTCCAGGTCCCCCTCTTTGGAACCGATTCTGTCGGCTCTGGCCTCACCTCTTCTTTCAGAACGGAGCCATCGGAGCCGATCATCTAGGTCGTCCAGGTTATCTGACCATGATTTAGAGAGGGTGGTAAGCAGATTATTAAAATCACAGGCACTGGCCCAGAAGCTTCATAGTCCGTCTCAACAGACTATTAGTCCACACCCCCTTCAAGTTCCTCCTTCGACTCTACAACAGAGTTTGGAGCTGGAGTCTACGGGAATAGTTACGGCTATGGCTGAGGGGCAGATACCCCCTCCTTCTGCACCTTCAGCATCTACTCTTATCTCCTCCTCGAGACCTTCCTTGGAGGGTTTCGGTGGTCGGGCTTCCCTGGTCTCCTCCGAGGGGGTGAGTGGCATCGGACCCTTGTCTGACCCCGCTCTTCCCCTTGGAGCTTCGGCCTTGGTGAGCTCTGCTCCGACATCTGCCTCGGAGCCTTCCCTTTCGGTGGGCCCGGGAGTCCCAGTTTCTTTGGAACGGGTTCTCTCTGATCTCCCTGGGAGGGGGGCCTTCGAGGTGATGGTGTGTGCTGGCCACTGGGCTCAGTCAGCAGTCTATTCCCTTAGCTCCTCCCTCTACAGTGCCTGTCGATATCTCTTCCATCTCTCTTGCTCCCGGACCTAGAGATCCACCGCCTCAGGTTTCCCCACTGGGAAGAACCCCCTCTTCCGAGGATTCTCCTGACCAGTCAGGAGATCCTCCGCGCAAGAGGACTTGTAAGAGGAAACACCTGGACTCCCCTGAGTCTATCACTTCAGATACCGACTTAGATGAGTCGGAGGGATCCCCAAGATCCCCCTCTGAGGATGTCTCCTTTTCAGACATCCTAGAACTCCTAAAACAGAGGGGAAACTGGCCCTCCATAAATCCCTCCGAGGATGAGTCGGTATACCTAGAGGTGTTTGGATCTCGACCCTCCACCTCCTGGGTGTCTCCACCTTTCGACCCCCTTATGGAGGTTATTGCTCGAAAGGCTTGGGCTGCTCCTGATTCTGTAGAGCCAGTTCCTAGGAGGCCGCCTAAATTTATTACAGCCCCTTCTGAAAAGCAATTCCTTACAAAAGGTGTCCCTGTTGATGCCATGGTGGTGGCCGCCACTAAAAGGAACTTGCAGATCCTTCCGTACCAGTCCATCCTCCTAAGGATTCTAGGACCATGGATAGGTATGGTAAGCGGATGTTCTCCTCAGCGACCTTTGCCATGCGTTCGCTGAACTATTTATGTCACTTCACCAGACTCCAAAGGGACATCCTTAAAGAACTAGGTGAAGTAGTGCAGGATCCTACGGCTGCAGGGGCTCAAGAAAAAATTGCTTCTCGGCTAGGAATCCTTAATTCTATTGCTAACTCCTCCATGCGACTGATCTCGTATGCAGCAGATGGAGCGAGTAGAGCCGCGGGTACAGGAGTGGCTCTTAGACGTCAATCCTGGATGCGGCTCTGTAATTTTGCAGGTCCCTTTAAGGCGTCCTTCACGAATTCTCCCTTTGATGGGTCAGCATTGTTTGGCCGTCAAGTTAAGGATACATTGACCAGGTGTGAGCAGGACGGCAAGACTCTTTCTGCCGTAGGGGTCCGTTTTTCTACCTCCTCTAGACCTTACCCCAAAGGTCAGAAGGGCGGGAAAATGTGGTTCCGTAAATCCCAGGGAGTCACGCCAGACGCACGTGGTCAGTTTACCCCTAGAGGCAGAGGGGGTAATAATAACAGACGCCGCTCTAGCGGCAGAGGGGGTTCACAAAACCAGGGAAGCAGAGAGCCTCTCTGACAAGCCCTTCCAGCATCCCTGAGATGTTGCCCGGCTGTCCATCCTTGGAGGCAGTCGGGGGAAGATTATCGCTGTACCCAGAAGCCTGGCGTTCCCTCTCTCAAGACAGATGGGTACAGTCGATCATATCCGAGGGTTACAAGATTCCTTTCGAGGAAAGTCCTTTCACTCACAAAAATTCCCTTCCAGATGTGCCACCCGGTCTAAGGGAAATAGCAAAGTTAGAAGTATCAAAGCTTCTACAAAAAAGGGCCATTCAGCCAGTTACAACAGACCATTCAGAGCCCGGAATCTATTCAAGATTCTTTTTGGTCCCCAAAAAGACGGGAGACTGGAGACCAATATTGGATCTCAGCAGACTCAAGTCTGTGAGAGAGAAGATTTCGAATGGTCACACTTCAATCAATTTTGCCCTATCTAGACAAGGACAACTGGATGTGCTCAATAGACCTTCAGGACGCGTACTATCACATAAAATTCACAGACGCTCCAGAAGGTTTCTCCGCTTTCGGCTGGGGTCCAGTCATTTTCAATTCAGAGCCCTGCCCTTTGGTCTCACTACAGCCCCCAGAGTGTTCACCAAATGTATGGCAGTGGTCACTGCTCACCTGAGACGTCAAGGATTCCAGGTGTTTCCGTATCTCGACGACTGGCTTCTTTCAGCCACCACCAGGCATCAACTTCTCCAAGCCAGGGATTGCACCCTAAATCTCTGCACTCAATTAGGAATTTCGATCAACTACGAAAAATCCTCCTTATTGCCCTGCCAGTCTATTACTTTCATTGGCGCAAACTTAAACACTGTTCGGATGTCAGCAACCCTCACAGACCAAAGAATCTCAGATATCCAAAGTCACGTGCGGATCATCCTTGCCAGCAAAAAGGTGCAAGCCAGAATGGTTCTGAAGGTGTTGGGCCTCATGGCTGCGGCCATTACCCTTCTTCCCTTGGCCCGCTTCTACATGCGTCTTCTTCAATGGATGTTGTTCACCCAGTGGTCTTACCAACAACTTCCCTTGCGTCACCAAATACTGGTGACACAAATTTGCAAGAATCATCTATCATGGTGGATTTCTTCTCCCCAGATTCATCAAGGCAGACCCTTTGTATCCCCGGCCCCAGTAGCCACAGTCACTACGGACGCCTCCCTGATCGGGTGGGGGGGTCATTATCAGGGCAGGATGGTTCATGGGACGTGGCAACCGTTAGAATACCACCTGCACATAAATGTCCTAGAGATGAGAGCAGTGCTTTTAACGTTGCAAGCCCTCAACGACTTTCTTCCTTTGGGAACAATTGCAGTTCACACAGACAACATGTCTGTAGTATGGTATATCAACAAACAGGGTGGAACCAAGTCCTACCCCTTGTGTCGAGAAGCTCTCAGACTTTGGCAATGGGCGATCTCCTCTCATCGGTTTCTGGTAGCAACGCATATCCCTGGGAAAACCAACATTCTAGCGGACAGATTGAGCAGAGCTATTCTCATGCCTCACGAGTGGTCTCTCAAACAATCTATAGTGGAGGAGATTTTTCTAGAATGGGGCCGCCCATGTTGCGATCTTTTTGCTACTCCCCAAAACAGCAAATGCCCAGACTTCTTTTCTCTCTCCCCACTGCCAGGCCATCCCCCCAGAGACGCTCTAACCCAGGATTGGCCCCAAGCCACTGTTTTGAGAGCCAAAATGATTCTCATTGCTCCCTATTGGCCTCGACAAATTTGGTTTCAGTTCCTCCATCGTCACCTATTGGTGCAGCCGTGGCATCTGGACCCAGTGCCAGACCTTCTGATTCACCAATCGGGTCAGCTGCATCGGTCTATTCCTTCTCTCAACCTCACAGCTTGGTTGCTCCACTTCCTTCCTTAGCCAGGCTTCCTATGATCTCTAATCCTGTTAGGGATATCATAGTGGCTTCCCTTAAATCCTCTACTAGAAGGATTTATACCTGCAAGTGGAAACGCTTCTCTTGTTGGGCAAAAGCTAAAAATATAGATCCCTTTACTGCCCCTGTTCATGCAGTTTTGGATTTCTTAGCGGAAATCTTTCACTCGGGCTCTTCATCTTCCACGGTCAAAGTTCAGTTGGCTGCTATCTCGAACTTTCATGTCGGGTTTGCAGATCACAACATTATGTCCCACAGGCTTTGTAGAGCCTTTCTAAAAGGAATTTTTCTCCTTAAACCTCCAGTCCGGAGTCGTCGTCCTCAATGGGACCTAAATCTAGTGCTGACATCCTTAATTCTTCCTCCCTTCGAGCCAGCTGTTTCATGTTCCCTGAAGTTTCTTTCATGGAAAACACTCTTCCTTGTTGCTATTACCTCGGCAAGGAGAGTGTCAGAACTTCATGCTCTCTCTGTTAGTCCCCCTTATTTGGTCTTCCACAAAGACAGGGTATCCTTGAGAACTAATCCAACCTTTTTGCCTAAGGTGGCATCGAAAAATAATTTGAACCAATCTATTGACCTCCCTGTATTTTTCCCTAATTACTCAAACAGATCGGAACAAAAATTACATTATCTTGATGTTCACCGCAAACTCAGATATTATTTGGACAGAACAAAACAATTCAGGAAATCCGATCAGCTCTTTCTTTCTTATGCTGAAAATAAGAAAGGCCTTCCTGTCTCCAAAGTGACCTTATCTAGATGGCTTTCTTCCACCATCTCCGAAATCTATCAGCTCAGGGGAAAACAGCTGTGCTCAAAACCAAAAGCGCATTCAACCAGAAGCTTAGCCACTTCCACAGCTTTTCAGGCTAGACTTCCATTAGACACTATCTGTGCAGCAGTCACTTGGGCCACTCCTCATACCTTTGTTTCTCATTACAAATTGGATTTGGCCTCCAGGGATAGAGCCAGTTTTGGCTCTACAGTTCTCAAGAGTCTGTTCCATTGAGCCACCCAGGATAGAGGTGCTAGGGACGCGGTCCCATCAAGCAAGAATGAAGGCGAGATTGACAACTTAACATTGAGAAGTTATGTACCTACCATAACGTTCCATGTTAGTTGTCTTCTCTCGCCTTCTTTCTTGCAACCCTCCCTCCTGCCCCCTGGCCTGGACAGACCTTTTTCTCCCTATATGGAAGATTTGCTTCTTAAGACCAGCTAGTTGTCTGGTCTTCCTTATAGCCCATCCTTTAGGCTTTTTGCCTTTCTTTCCTTCTGGGAAGTTTTTTGTGCTAGGTGTTATTGCCTATAGGTACCAAACGAGATCTGGGTACTTGCCACCTTGCATCATGGGATATGGGGCTGCCTCGAGCTGGTAGAAGTGACTCTCGAGCTTAGCAAAGTGCCGAGTCGGAGCCGAGGATCGGCTCCGAACCCATCAAGCAAGAAAGAAGGTGAGAGAAGACAACTAACATGGAACGTTATGGTAGGTACATAACTTCTCATTTTGGAATTGTGGCCATAAGGTTCACCCTTGGTCTCATCAGACCGTAATGCATTTTCCGACATGCTTTTGGGAGACCTGATGTTTTGCACATTTTAGCTGGCCCTGGATGTTTTTCTGTGTAAGAAAAGGCTTCTGTATTGCAACCCTACCCCATAGCCCAGACATATGGAGGATACGGTGGATTCACATGTAGTACAGAACCAGTACTTGTCTGAAATTCTTTCAGCTTTTTCAGTGTTGCTGTATGTCTTAGCCTTCTTCGCCAGTTTTCGTCTTGTCCTTTCATCAATTTTGGAGGAATGTGCAGTGCTTTGCAATGTTATTGTTGTCCCATATTTTCTCCACTTTTTGATGAGTGTATTCACTGTGTGATGCTGTGGAAATTTTTTTTGTACCCTTCTCTTGACTGATACCTTTCAACATTGAGATGCCTTTGATGCTTTGTAAGGTCTCTGCAAACCATGGCTTTTGCTGTAGTAGGCAACTGAATAAATGTCAAAAGGCATATGACGACAGCTGAACTTTATTTGGGTTTAATCAGAGTCTCTTTAATTGATGGCAGGTGCGTAATCAGGAAGACTGAATGTTGTAATTAAATCAAAATGTGCTTCAGGAAAGTATTAGTTTAAGGGTTTGCACACTTATGCAACCAGCTTATGGTACGGTTTTTAGTTTTTATATTTTTCCCTTTGATTCTACTGCCATTGATTAGTGGACCGGAGTTCCTCTGTGGCGACCCCTAACCGGGTAAAGCAGAAAGCCACAAACATATTTTTCCCTTAGATTTGAACAGATGTTCAGTTGGCAGCCATTTTCAATTTCCTTATTGGCAGACACAGTACTCCAGTAGATGCTTCGTGATTAATTTCAAAGGGGTGTATGTTTTATTGCAGCCTCCCATTTGGGATCCTGTTCCTTCTTGAGATTTACCTTTCATGCTTCATGTGTTTAGGTCCTCCATTTGAGCGTTCTGGCATTTTCCTTGAAGTTAGTATTTTGGAAAGCTTTTTTCCTTGGATTGGTTATGTCTGCTGGACTAGTTTTAGAATTGTATACTGTCCTCCATGCATCTTTAATTTGATTTTCCATAGGGATAGGGTTTCGACGGACTCTCCTTGCCTAAGGAGGCTTCAGAGTCTGCCTTAAATCAGTGTATTTAATTAACCCATTTTCAAATTTTTGTAATAAAGGAGAATATTTCTACATTGTCTAGATGTTTATAGACAACAGATTTTATTTGGACAGGACCAAACCCTTCAGGAAGTCGGAACAACTTTGTTTCCTTTTCTAAGGCCAGGCTGGACGAGTCAGTGTTGAAAACAACCTTATCTAAGTTGGCTGTCTGTCTACTTTCAAATTATACCCAAAGGAAATGCAGTGTCCTTACCATCAAAACCTAAAGGCCATTTTACAAAAACAGTGGCTACTTCTACAGGCTTTTTCTCCAGAGGTTCTATTGATGACTTTTGTTCTGCTGCTGTTTGGGTTAGTACTCTTATGTTTGTGTCCCATTACAAATTGGGTGTGTAGTCAACATCTGGGGCCTCTTTTGGTTCCATCATTCTATCCTAGGGTCTCAGTGGGATGACACATGGCTAGGGACTGTTTCCCAAGTTGAACCTGAACAGAAAAGAACATTGGATATGAAAGGTATGTACTTGGACAACACAAATCCATTGTTATGCTATTTCCATTAGGTTCAACTGTCCATGGCTGAACTGTTGGGGTGTTTCCCCCTTCCTACTTGGAGTCCTATGTTAAGATCCTGGAGTGTTTATTTCTCTCATTTCATATCTGTGGGAGGGGCAACTCTATTTATCTGAGGTAGATAAGAGGGAATGAGGTGTTATGGGTAGAGGAGGTTAATCACCAAGGTTCAAGTCTTGGAATGGCCATCCTTCAGAGTAGTATTTGATGACCCACATGTTGAACTGAAGGAAAACTGACAAAACAGGTGTGTTATAGTAGGTACACAACTTTTTTGGGTTTACACTCATTTGGAGTTATCCAGTCAGCAGATGAAAATACTAAATTGTATAACATTTGCTGAAAGGTGGAAGGAGACAATAACCCTATTAAATCTTCCCTTTTTAGTGTATTTAACAGTATTTCTCCCCTCCTTCCATTCGTACTTATTCCACAACCACTTGAATGCCTCTCTGAATTCCTTCTGTACCACTAGTCCTGGTAGTTCATTCCATGGGTCTGTGACTGTCTGAGGAAAAAAATGCTTCTGGAGAGGCAGAGAATCCCTACAGTATTTTACTTTTGAAGCAGCTGCAGTAGCCTCTAGACTGAAATTCAAAGATATATTATTAGTTGCGTTGTTAAGAGTAAACATAACTTTTTAAATCCTGTTAATTCATTGATCTCCAAGTATTATGGTGAAAAAAAATGGTTACACTGATGGTATGAGAACTAATTTTAAATATGTCTTGTGCAATAGGCAGAAGAAGCAGATGAAGCTATGAGCAAGTACCTTTTAGAGAAATTGAAAACAAAAGATACATGGCTTGGGATCTGGAATACCAATCCAGAGCTGTTCTTTGCAAGTTACAAAAAAGAATTGATTCCATATGTTGGCATTTTAGTTCAGGTAAGCAGTCTGATAAATTATAAAAAAATTAAGATAAAAAAGAAAGTTAATGTTAAAATGAAAAACAAAAAGTCATTTATGTGTTGGTATGATGAGATCCCTGGATAGTGAATTCATGGTTTACTCCTGTTTAGAAAGGACACATTTTAACTTTTTATCCTATGTGTAGATTTAGAAGCCAGTCAGACAATACAAATGCTGTTTGAACATATTTATTCCTAATAACTATGAAGTGAGTTTATAGCTGTTTTCTAGGCAGTAGGGGTTTACAGTAAGTTTAACAAATAAGCTTTCTAGGGTAGTGAGGAGTGTGCCGGCAATAACCCCTGATGTGATGCCACTGTTGCCTTTATTCTCACATATGGGTTGGATCAGATTCCTCAGATCTGTCTCTGCTTTATAGAAAAGCTAGTGGCCTTCAACAAAACTCTCAGGCACCCTTCCTTTCCTAGAGCACACCCCTCCATTACCTCAGATCTGGTTTGCCGCTTCACGAAAGATGTGGTTATTGACCATTTATATTTTTTATTCATTTTTGGATTATCTTTGATTTCTGTTTCTTCATACGATTTTCACAACTCTCAACTCCTTTTGATAACCCTCCTACTCTGATGTTACCCATGTCACTATTTCTCACTTCTGGGTCGTAGGATCCAACATCGGATCTGAGCTGGCAAATTTTCAGACGGATCCTAGGCCCGAGCTCCTCCCACTCCGTTAATTCCTTGTTGCCCTGTAATCCCTCAGATGTCATTTGCCACTTCACCGCTACACAATGAAATCCTCTGGCTTAAGTCCTTCAGTGGGATAAGTGCTCATTTACTAAATTTATTTTTTTGCTTTAATAGCTTTTAATCCTATGTATTGTCTCTAGACTTCTAAGTAGTTTTTGCACCCTCTTAGCCTCCCCTTCCTTTCTAACTATTTTCTTGTTGGCCCTCTTGGCGCCAGTTTTGTACGCATTAAGAATATCTGTTACAACTTGGGCTTGGTTTCATTTCTTATTTTTACCTTTGAGTTAATTGTGTTGGTGTAGTTGGCTGCTTGCTGTTTTTTGACTGCGATTTGGCTGTGGTTAACTATTGCGGTTTGCATTTCGGCTTTGCTGATTGGTCTGTTCAGCTTCTCATGTCTGACAAACCAGCGGGGTTTAAGAAGTGCTTGTGTGGTCAGAAGATGCCCATTTTTGACTCGCACAAGGAGTGCCTCTCTTGTTTGGGCGCAGACCACCTGGAGATTGAATGTGACATTGGTGCTGCATTCAACTCAAGGGCCTTGGTTGAGTGCTGCAATACGTTACTTTTGAAAGGATTGGTTCGGGGTGGGGTGTTCATTGTTCCACTAGTCTCTGACCAAGCTGGGTCCCTCTGACCACAGGAGAAGGGCATCCTCCATTTCTGGGTCTTCTTTCTCAAAGAAGCCTAGGCTGTCGAATCCTAGTTCCTCTGATCTGGTTCCAGCCTCAGCGAGGTCAGATCCAAGGACCTCTGATCTGAGATCCCACATGTCTACTCTCTGATCCGAGGCCTTTGGTTCGAGATCTTTGGATCAGAGCTCCAAGGAGTCTACTCCCGAATCGAGGCTTTCGGATCTGTCCCAGACTAGACCTGCCACGGATCCGAGGTGTTTTGCTTCTAATTGCTCAGATTCTTAGTTGTCCTCAGATCCGAAGAGGACAGCTCTGGGACCCATCTTGATTGGGTATTCTCCTTTGGGTTCTGGCCCGGAGCAGCATTTCATGGCTTCCAGGCATAGAAGCTGTTCTGAGAGGAATAGGAGGTTCTCAGGGTCCAGACACTTCATCAACCTGTTCTAGCTCCTCCAGGAGCTTGCTCCCACCTGGCATGGACAGGATGATGAGGTCTTTCCCCAAGGCTCAAACTGAGTTGGAGCATGCTCCCGTCCGACATGGACAGGATTATGTCTTTTCTCAAGGCTCAAACTGAGTTGCGGCTTCTTCCATCCCCTGCACATCTGGCCAGGGTTCCTTCCCCTGCCCCTACACTTCAATTTACTTGTCCAACCCAGGTGGTTTAGGACTTCCAGAACCTGGGGTGCAGCGCAGAGGCGACGGCGACTCCTGAAACCCACTTTGTCTCTATCCCATCTGTGTCCCAGACCAGCTTGGTTCTTCCTGCCTCGGAGCAGACTGGGTCCCGGACCCAAGCAGTCGCTCAGGAGCCTTTGGGGAAAATGGTTCTGGTCCAGTCTTTTCAGACCAGTCTCTACTCCTAGGTGCTTCGGTTAGGGTCAGTATTATCTGAGGGTCTTGAGGTGGTGGCATGCTTTACTCCCTCTTCTCAGGTGGTCTTGCCCGCTGGGAATGGGGGAGCATCATCCAACCGTTTCTACTTTTGAATAGTAGAAAGGACCTTCTCCACTGCTAAAAGCTGCATCCCGTACTCTCCAGGGTCCTTTCCAATCCCTCTCTTCTCAGAGAGCTGAACCTTCTCATCCTGCTCCTGGTCAGTTCTCCCAAACCAGCCTTCATGGGGAAGTTATCCCACTTGAGGTTCCCCTCTTTTCAGAGTCCTCCCCTGTGCCCCCCTCAGAGGGAGTGCCTCGGAAGAGGATGTACAGGAGGAGGCACCTAGACTCTGGAGTCTTTCACAGAGGATATGGACCTTGATGGAGACCTCCTATGAATCCTTAAATTGAAAGGCGGATGGTCCCCCCAACCCTTGTCCTCTAAAGAGTCCGTGTTCCTGAAGGGGTTCAGGATGGGACCATCTGCCACCAGGGTTCACCCCCACTGATGAACTGGTAGACCCTATTGCCAGCAGGACATGGGAGGAGCCCGATACTGTGGAGTCCCAAAAGAACAGGCAGATTTTCAAGTCTACCCACAGATAGTTTTGGTCGTAAGGGGTGCCAGTCGATATTGTGGTAGCTGCTACCACTAAAAAGGAGTTAGCAGAACAGAGTAGGTCTCTGCATTCCCCCCACTCTAGAATCCTGGGTGATCGACAGACATGGAAAGTGGGTTTTCGCCTCAGCTACATTAGCTCTGCGGATGCTTAGCACACTTCACCCACCTCCAAAAAGATTTTAAGAATCTCACCACTTCCCTTTCTGATGCCTGCTGAGGACTTGGAACAGCATCTGCCAAGCTATCCACTCTTGCGTCCCTCGGTAATTCCTTGGTGAGGTTTATTTCCAATGCTGTTGAAGGCACTTCTCGAGCAGCTGGCACAGGTATCACTATTCACCATTTTGCCTGGCTGCACCTATACGGGTTTGCGGAGTCCTTTAAAGCATTCATGTTATGTGATCCTATCTCGCCTACATTCTGACTGATGGGTTCGGAGCCGATCCCTCGGCTCCGACTCGGCACGCTTATGCCAAAGAGCGAAGTCTCTTATTGGCTGAGCTTACTATATCCCAGGATGCACCACTACCAGTCCCCCAGATCTCGTTTGCCGCTAACCTGCGAAGACGTGGTCTCGAGCTGGCTGAGCTGAGTAGTTATTTTAACTAACTTTTTCTGTCAGTTTTTGCTGTTTTTCTCTCAAAAAAGCTGTTTTAACAGCTATTCTTCTCATTGTTGTTGTGATTGGTGGATTTGTTGAAGATTTTTGTTGTGTGATTGGGTTGAGTTTGGCAGGCCCCCTTCATCTAAGGCCTTCCCGGTCAATCAACCCTACTATACATATAGTGAAAAGGCTTTAAATTTTTTGTAGCTGTTTGTTCTTTCAGGGTTTTAAAAGTCCCCTGTCATTTGCGAGCGATAACTGTAAGCCTATACTTAGGGGTGTCACCAGTAATTGTATTTTTCAGTCAGATTACTGAAATTCTCCCCATAATGTCTCAGAACCCTAGGCCTTCGGGCTTTAAAAAATGTATAAAATGTAGTTTTAAAATGTCCATCACGGACGATCACTCGCTCTGTGTGTACTGCTTAGGTGCAAAACATTTACAGGAATCATGTAGCGTATGTCACGCTTTTTCCTCAAGGGTCCTCCAGGAGAGGAAAAATAAATTAATTCTTAAGGGGTTAATTAAACCTTCTTTGAAGAAGCCTTGGCATCCTCTCCTTCTCCGCCAAAGAAAGGGCATCGGTTCCACCAGTCCGTCGGATCCGACCGCTAAGAGACATAGGCAGGCCTCTCCTTCAGCTCCAAGGACTTGGAGCCGAGGTCGAACGGTCTGCCTCGATGCCACCAGTATCGACTCCTCTGGCTTCGGAGCCGATGGCTGGGGCATCGAGGCGGGTCACCTTCGCCGGCTCCACTGGTCTCGAGCCGACAAGGGTCGCCGCCAGACACTTCCTCCTCGGCCAAGTCCACCTCGGCACCGATGGAATCTGGTGTGTGTATTCCCTCGGCGCCGATACTCGAGTCACCTCGAGCCGGTCCCCTAGCCCTTTGGGGCCGTTGGAGAGGCCGCCTCGAACCCGCTCTGTTTCCTCTCGGTCTCGAGGATGTCAGATTCTGATATAGACAGGGTGCTCCAAAGACTGTTCCAGTCCCCAGTCTTCCAAAATTTGTTTCGTTCCGACCCAGTTGGCTTCGGAGCCGATGACCTTGGCCCACCCCATTGCCATTCCTCCTCCGACTGCTTCGCTCCGGAGCAGGTGCTGTTGGAGCCGGTGGAGATCTCAGGGTCGGCTCGACCCTTACTCCAACCCGGCCTCGGGTCCGAGTTTGGTACGGACTTCTTCAGCTGGACCCGGGGTGATGTTTGGGACCTATGCTGGTTCCGAGCCTCCCTCGGTGCTTCGCGGGACTTCCGTCGGCTATCACGGCTCCTGGGACCGGACACTCCCAGGATTCTGGGGGTCCGGCTTTCAGAGCCATGAGGAGTGCCTTGGCCAAGTCCTCTTCGCCATCTCTCCGGCTTTACCGGCACCTTCCCTGGGCGTGGAGACTGGGTCTTTGGTAGTTCCCCTGTCCGTAGTCAGCGGAGCCCCGGGGCCTGAGGTTACCCCCAGTGGGGGTTCCTCCTCCTGAGGGTTCTTCGGAGTTCTCTTTGGAGGAACCCCCAAGGAAGAGATCGCAAGAGGAAGCACGTGGACTCCCGAGTCTATTACATCAGACACTGATCTTGATGATGCAGAGGGGTCCCCGAAGTCGTCCTCGGATGATGTCTCCTTTGCAGACATCTTAGAGATCCTGAAACAACGAGGTGGCTGGATATCCAAACCCCCCTCTGCTGATGAGTCAGTGCTCCTCAAGGCCTTTGGGGCTCAGCCCTCCGCCTCCTGGGTGTCTCCGCCCTTCGACGAGCTTCTGGATTTAGTTTGTCAAGGGCTGGGAACATCCAGATACCGTGGAACCAGTCCCTTCTCGTCCAAATAAATTTTTGTCTGCTCCCCCCGAGAAGGAGTTCCTCACTAAAGGCGTGGCTGTAGATGCCATGGTGGTGGCATCTGCTACACAACAGGACGTGGCAGAGGCTTCAACGCCCATCCATCCTCCTAATAAGGAGTCTAGGAGTATGGACAGGTACGGAAGCGCACCCTGACTTCAGCTGCCTTTACTTTAAGGTCTCTGAATTATTTGGCACATTTTACCAGGCTTCAGAGGGATCTGGTCAAGAAGTTGTCAGATTCCTCTCGGTAACCTACCTGAGCAGCTAGCCCAGTCGGTTAGCTCTCAGTTGGCTATCCTTATGTCAATTTCTAACTCGTCCATGAGGCTCATTTCCTATGCGGCAAGGGGCGGTAGAGCGGCAGGCACAGGCGTGGCTCTACGGAGACAAGCCTGGCTCCGCTTGTGTCAGTTCTGGAGGCCTTCAAGTCTTCCTTCACGACGCTCCCTTTGATGGGTCCTCCTTGTTTGGACCCAAGGTTAAAGACACCCTTACCCGCTGTGAGCAAGAGGGAAAAACTTTATCTGCCGTAGGAGCCGTTATTCCACCCCTTCGGCCTTACCCCAAGGCTAAAGGAGGGGAAAATGTGGTTCCAAATCTCGTAGTTTTTCTCCCAACAGCAGGAAGATTCCCTTCCAGAGGCAGAGGACGGGAAATTTTTCAGGGAGACGCCGTCCCAGAGGCGCAGAGGGCCCCGCAATTCTGGAGACCATGAGTCCTTTCGTGGCTCTTCAGCCTCCCACACGCCATGAGGGATTGCCCGGCTGTGCTGCTCGAGCCAGTCGGGTGTCGCTTTGCCAAGCACCTAAAAGCCTGGGAGTCAATCACTCAGGACAGATGGGTGCTTCGATCATTGCCGGAGGTTACACCATCCCATTCACATACTCCCCACCGCCCAAAAGAATCCCGGACCCACCACCCAGTCAAAGGGAAATGGCAGCCGCAGAAGCTTTAAAGCTGCTAGAAAGGAGTCATCCAACCGTCCCCACAGACCAGATCGGATCAGGAAATTACTCCAGGTTCTTTTAGTGCCAAAAGACAGGGGACCTGAGACCAATATTGATCTCAGCAGACTGAACCAATCCGTCACGAAATCCAAGTTCAATGGTCACGTTACAATCCATTCTCCCATTGTTGGAGAAGGATGTTTGGATGTGCTCCATAGACCTCAAGGACGCCTATTATCACATACCGATACATCAGGCGTCCAGGAGGTATCTGCGCTTCAGCCTGGGAGTCAGTCATTACCAATTTTGCGCTCTGCCCTTTGGTCTCACCACAGCCCCCAGGGTGTTCACCAAGTGTTTGGCAGTAGTGACGGCTCACCTGAGAAGTCTTGGATTCCAAGTGTTTCCCTATCTGGACGACTGGCTCCTGACTGCCACCACCAGGCATCTACTAATGGACAACCTCAAAGCCACCATCTCCCTGGGTATTACCCTGGGGATTACATTCAATTGGTCAAAGTCTGTCTTGCTGCCCTCTCAACGCATAAAGTTCATAGGAGCAGAGATAGACTCAAGATTGATGCGCGTCTTTCTTCCTGCCGAAAGGATCCAAACTTTACAGGGCCAAGTTCAAGCCCTGATCTCGAGATCCAAAGCCCCAGCCAGGATGGTTCTACAAGTTTTAGGCTCAATGTCTGCCACGGTTCTTCTAGTTCCTCTGGCGAGATTGCACATGAGAATTCTTCAGTGGCTATTGTCAACTCAATGGTCCTTTCAGGATCTTCCTCTCAATCATCACATCATGATCACGGAAATATGCAAAAGGGATCTTCGCTGGTGGCTTCAGACATCCAATTTGGATCAAGGAAAACCCTTTGATGTGAGAGTGTTCAATCTCGCCTTTGTTCTTACACATGGGTTCGGAGCCGATCCTCGGCTCCGTGCCGGCCGACTGCAAGCTCTGCATCGAGAAGAAGCTCGAGGACATCTAATACCCACAATCCCCCTCTGCCTTTACCACAGATCTAGTTTGCCGCTGCTGCAGTACGCATCGCTGGAGACTAGCTCGGGGCTGTTCAGATAAGATATTTTATCTATTCTGTACTGTTTTCAGAAAAGTTCTTAAAATTAGTTACTTAGTTAAGGAGTAGGTGTGTGAGTGCAGGAATTCTCTATACTTTGAACAAGTTAACTTTCGAGTAGAGTTTTTCGGGGCCTACCCCTTCTTGACTTGTGACAAAAAAATTTTTTGTAATCTTGCCTTTTGGCACTTTATTACTAGGATTAAACTTCGGTGTCGACTTAGTTGACTAGAAACTTGTTAGTCTTGTTTTAGCTTTATCTAACAGACTTTTACCCGGATTTGACTTTTTTTACTGGATTGGACTCTTTACTGGACTTGACTGTGTTCATTGTTAATATGTCTGAAAAGATGAAATCTGGTTTTAAACGTTGTCAGTGTGGCCAAAAAATGTCGGTCACAGACAACCACAGTTCCTGTGTCTACTGTCTTGGCCCTATCCACTTACAAGAGGATTGCTCTATTTGTCACTCTTTCTTTTAGTGGGAGGGTCATGACAGATAGGCGCAGGAAACTGATGGATAGAGGATTGCTGAAACCCTCTTTCCAGGAGGCTTTGGATGCTTCAGACCAGGCATCCAAGTCTTCGAAGGGGTCGAAGACGTCGGAGCCAAAGTCATCGGCTCCGAGCTCTTCGAGTGTAGTTAGATCACCGGTTCCACAGACTTCGGGGCCGAGTGTTCAGCTATTGGCAGTTTCCGAGCCTCGAGTCTTGGAACCGGTGACGGAGCTCCCCCCACCGACTCTGTTGAGGTCGGCTCCGTCTTCGATCCCTTCGACTCGTTCTTCTAGAGCCCTTTCCGACACCGACGTGGACCGTGTGGTGCAGAAGCTTATGGAGCATACGGCCTTGTCCAAACTTATTTCGGTCTCCTCTCAGTTGATGTCGAGACTTGAAGGCCTGCCACTATCTCCATCTGTTCCTCCTCCGAGACCTGTTCTGTCTTCGAGCCGGAAGAAGCTGACCTAATGATTGTGGAGCCCTCGGTGCCTGAACCGCCCTTTCTCGGTCGGTACCGTTTACCTCGACTCCATCCGATCCGGTACCGGAGTCTCGGGCCCGAAGGTCTGTCCTTGGTTCCGGGACCGAGAGTCGGACCGATGTTTCGGTTCCGACTCTCCCTCTCGGAGCCTCGGCACGGATCGATTCGGTTCCGTCCTCGGGTCGGTGCCTTCGGTTCCTGTTTCGGTATTCTGCCCATTTCTTCGAACCGGGAGATACCTCGACTGGGACCCGGGGCCTTCGACCACATGAGGAAGGTGTTGTCTACCCAGACAACCACATCAGCAGGTACAGCTTCTCCTCCCCGCAAAGGACCGTTATCCTCCTCTGCACCCACGGCCACGTCCAAGCGTCGGGCACCAGTGTCTCAGCCACCCCTGGAGGGTGCCCTCTTCCTCGGAGGCTTCTTCGGATGCTCCCCACGAAGAAGTTCCTAGGAAAAGACTGTGTAAGAGGAGACACTTGGATTCTCCACAAGAATCCTTAACATCTGATACTGACTTAGATGAGTCAGAAGGGTCCCGTAAGTCACCTTCAGAGGATGTCTCTTTGCTGACATCTTGGAGATCCTTAAGCAGAGAGGTGACTGGCAAGCCCTCCCCCCTTCTGAGGATGAGTCAGTTTTGCTGAAGGCATTTGGTGACCGTCCTTCCTCCTCCTGGGTCACTCCGCCCTTTGATGAGTTAATGGAATTAATTGCTCAAGGGCGGGAGACCCCTGACACAGTGGAACCTGTCCCTAGGAAGCCAAGTAAGTACATCACGGCACCACAGGACAAAGCTTACCTTACCAAAGGAGTTCCAGTAGACGCCATGGTGGTGGCAGCAGCCACGAAAAAGGAGATGTCGGAGTCTTCCTCATCTGTCCATCCGCCTAACAAAGATTCTAGGACCATGGACAGATATGGGAAGCGCATTTTCAGTTCAGCTGCTTTCTCTATGCTCCCTGAAGTATTTGACGCATTTCAGTCGTTTACAGAGGGATCAAGTGAAAGAGTTGGGAGATACCGTCGAGGGTGCAACAGATGCTGCTGTCTCGAAAAGTTACAGCGCAGCTCAACACCCTTACGTCTATTGTGAACTCGTCCATGAGGCTGATATCCTATGCAGCCGAAGGATCGAGTAGGGCAGCGGCTTCAGCGATTGCTCTTCGTAGGCAATCCTGGATGCGCTTATGTTCGCTTATGAAGCCTTTAAGTCTTCCTTTACTAACGCCCCATTTGATGGAGCCACACTTTTGGCCCTAAAGTAAAGGAGACCCTTACCCGGTGTGAACAGGAGGGAAAGACTCTGTCTGCTGTCGGAGTCCGTTTTCCACCCTTCCAGACCGTACCCCAAAGGGCAACGTGGTGGAAAATGTGGTTCAAAACCCCAAAGATCTTTTCCAGACACACAGGGTGATGCCCCTCTAGAGGCAGAGGGGGCAGAGGTGGAAGACGCCGCCCTGGCGGCAGAGGGGGTCCAAAACCAAGGTGACAGGGATAACCTCCCTGGCAAACCTTTTCAGCACTCCTGAGAGGAGGCCCGACTGTCCTGCTCTGGAGGCAGTCGGGGTCGCTTAGCTTTATACCCTCAGGCCTGGCAAAACCTTTCTTCAGACAATTGGGTAAAAGCGTTGTTACCAGAGGTTACAAAATCCCATTTCTATCCACCCCCATTCCAAAGAAAAAAATCCCAGATGTACCACCCCATCTGCGAGAACCAGCAGCTACAGAAATTTCAAAGCTGCTAAGAAAAGAGTCATCCAACCAGTCCCAGCGGACCAAATAGGATTCGAACTTACTCAAGGTTCTTTTAGTTCCAAAGAAAACAGGGGACTGGAGGCCAATTCTGGACCTAAGTCATCTCAACACCTTTGTCAAGAAGGAAAAGTTCAATGGTCACGCTTCAATCGATCCTTCCATTCTTACGGCAGGACGACTCGATGCGCTCAAGAGATCTGCAGGACGGATACTACCACATCAAGATGGCCAGGGTGTCCAGAGATCATTTGCGCCGGCTGGGAGCCAGTGACTATGAGTTCCGACCCCTGCCCTTTGGCCTGACCACAGCCCCCAGGCTCTTCACCAAATCCATGGCAGTGGTAGCGCCTCATCTGAGGCGCCTAGGATTCCAGGTGTTTCCGTATCTGGACGACTGGCTCCTGTCTGCCACCACCAGGCCAACTGATTCAAGCCAGGGATTACTCCCTACAACTTTGTACACACCTTGGCATTTCAGTAAATTTCAAAAATCTTTGCTACAGCCATCACAGCATATCTTATTTATAGGAGCGGAATTGGATACGCCAGTTAATTCTAAAACTTCCGTCAGAAAGAATATTGGCACTTCAGTTCAACATTTCCCTTCTGCTGTCGTCCAGAAAATCCCCAGCAAAAATTGTTCTGAAAGTTTTGGGTCTCATGGCAGCTTCTCTCATAGCAATACCACTGGGAAGACTGCACATGAGAGTGCTACAATGGCTTCTATTTGCACAATGGTCATTCCAACATCTTCCACTGACTCACGAAATTCTGATAACGAAAACATGCAAATCACACCTAATGTGGTGGTTACAGACTTGCAACCTATCCGCGGAAGACCATTTGTGCTACCCACACCGTCAGCTTAATCGATAACCACGGACGCTTCCCTGATAGGGTGGGGGGGCATCTTTCAGGGACAGACAGTCCAAGGCGAATGGACCAATCTAGAGTACAATCTGCACATCAATGTTCTGGAGTTGAGGGCAGTGTTTTTGGCGTTGCAACACTTTGCTCCCCTTCTTCCTCCAGGGACCATTGCAGTTCAGACAGACAACATGTCAGTGGTCTGGTACATAAACAAGCAAGGGGGAACCAGGTCTTACCAACTATGCAGAGAGGCCATGAGAATTTGGCAATGGGCAGAGTCCACCGTCGCTTTCTGATCGCAACGCACATCCCGGGTCATCCAACGTCATAGCCGACAGGCTGAGCAGGGCAATACTATTGCCTCACGAGTGGTCCCTCAAACAGTCAGTTGCGGAAAGGATTTTTCGCAAATGGGGCCAGCCTACCTGTGATCTGTTTGCGTCTCCAATGAACGCCAAATGCAGGAGCTACTTTGCCCTATTACCCTCCAGGGAAAGTCCCCAGGGACGCGCTGGTGCACGATTGGCCCCCGGGTCTCCTATATGCTTTTCCTCCATTTCCCCTGATTGCAAAGTTTCTACAGAAAGCAAACAACCTTCAGAGGACTATAATTCTCATTGCTCCGTTCTGGCCTCGTCAAATTTGGTTTCCCTTTCTATTGCATCACCGCATTCGAGGACCTTGGATGCTGGACCCAGAGCCAGATCTACTGACTCATTCGTCAGGAGTTCCTCACCCATCCCTGGAATCTCTCCATCTAGCAGCTTGGCTGCTCCGCTTCCCTTTTTAGCCAGGTCAATTCCCCTTACATCGGCGGTTCAGGATATTTTGGTAGCTTCTCATAAAGCTTCCACTACAAAGACTTACACCAGTAAATGGAAACGTTTTGTCTTCTGGGCGGAGTCACATCTGTTGGACCCTGTTACAGCTCCGTTAAACAAGGTTTTAGAATTCTTGACTGAATTATTTCATGAAGGAGCTTCCCCGGCTACTTTAAGAGTACAGTTAGCTGCCATTTCTAACTATCATATAGAAGAATGTGGTGCGCCTATTATGGCTCACAGACTTTGTAAAGCCTTTTTAAAAGGTTCCTTTCATATCAGACCACCAGTCAGAAGTCCGACATCACCGTGGAATTTAAATTTGTTGCTTTCTAAATTAATGTTGCCACCCTTTGAACCAGCTTCAAGTTGCACGTTGAAATTTTTGTCATGGAAAACATTATTTCTAGTGGCCATTACATCTGCTAGACGAGTGTCTGAGCTTCAGGCCCTTTCGGTCAAACATCCTTATTTAATATTTCATTCTGACAGAGTATCCCTCGCACTAATCCATCCTTTCTTCCCAAAGTTTGTTCCTCTAGTAATATCAATCAGTCCATTGAATTACCCACCTTCTTTAAAACCACTCTAATAAATTGGAGTATATGTTGCACAAACTAGACGTCCATAGACAACTCAGATTTTATTTGGATAGAACAAAAGATCACAGGAAATCTGATCAACTATTTGTAGCTTTTGCTGACAGCAGAAAGGGTCTTGCAGTTACAAAACGAACTCTTTCTAAATGGCTAACTGACTGTATCACATATGTTTATGAAGCCTCTGACCAAACTTTATCTGCAAAACCCAGAGGACATTCTACCAGATCAGTGTCTACATCTTTGGCTCACGCAGCTCGCTACCATTAGACACTATTTGTGCGGCTGCTACTTGGGCTAAACCACATACATTTATCTCTCATTACAAAGTGGACAGGGTTTCTAGGGATAGGGCAACCTTTGGTTCCACTGTGCTCAAGAACGTTCTCCCTTGAGTTCCTCAGGATCATGGAGCTAGGGCGCTACCCATGTGTAAGAACAAAGGAGATTGAACACTCTCACATAAAGAAGTTATGTCCTTACCATAACGTTCCATGTGGAGTGTTCATCTCGCTTGGTTATTACACACCCACCTTCCGCACCCTTAGGAAGAACGTTCGATTTGGTGCCTGGTCTGGAGTATTCTCCTTCTGCTGTTGCAGTGGTACTGTTACTATCATACTCAGGGTATGTTTGTATATATGTATATTATGTATATAGTGGCATGTGTGCGTATGTCTGGTTTGCTTGCAAACTAGATCTGAGGTAAAGGCAGAGGGGGATTGTGGGTATTAGATGTCCTCGAGCTGCTTCTCGATGCAGAGCTTGCAGTCGGCCGGCACGGAGCCGAGGATCGGCTCCGAACCCATGTGTAATAACCAAGGCGAGATGAACACTCCACATGGAACGTTATGGTAAGGACATAACTTCTTTTTCTTCCCTCTCCAGTGGTTACCCTGACGACAGATGCCTCCCAGATAGGGTGGGGGGGGGGGGCATTGTCTGGGCAGGCTAGTTCAGGGCTCCTGGCTTCCAGACGAAGCTCTCCTCCACATCAACGTGTTGGAGATGAGGGCTGTACTTCTATCCCTACAGGCCTTACACAAGTTTCTTCCTCAGGGCATCATTGCCATCCACACAGACAACATGTCGGTGGTCTGGTATCTGAACAAACAAGGAGGGACCAGATCGTACCCCCTTTGCAGAGAGGCCATGAGAGTGTGGGAATGGGCTGTAGCTACCAACCGCTTCTTGGTAGCGACCCACATCCCGGGAAGGTCAAACATATTGGCAGACAAATTGAGCAGGACAATTCTCTCTCCTCACGAATGGTCTCTAAACCACACAGTAGCAGCTCAGGTTTTCAGGAGATGGGGACGCCGTGCTGCGACCTATTTGCAACTCCACTAAACACCAAGTGCCAAAGGTTCTTCTCCTTGATCCCACATCAGGGAGTACCAGCTATGGATGCTCTAGCACAACCTTGGCCAACAGGGCTACTTTATGCCTTTCCTCCAATTCCACTTCTCCCCAAAGTTATTCAAAAAGCTTCTCAATTGGGGTCCTCAATGATACTGATTGCCCCATTCTGGCCTCGTCAGGTATGGTTTCCTTACCTGAAGAAGCATGCGGTGGACGATCCGTGGACTTTAGACCTAATTCCGGACTTGCTAATCCATCAGTCGGGACATCGGCATCAGTCCCTTCAATCTTTGAAATTGACAGCTTGGCTCCTCCACTTCCGACTTTAGTTAGAAGGCACACACTAGACTCGGAAGTTGTTCACATTTTATCTTCGGCCCACAAACCCACCACTAACAAATTGTACCTCAGTAAGTGGAAGAGGTTTGCTATCTGGGCTCAACTCAAGGGCTTAGACCCTATTTCTCCTCCTGTCCCAGAGGTTTTGAAATTCTTAACATCCCTGTTTAATCAAGGATCTTCTGTCTCAACTATTAAAGTCCAACTAGCGGCTATCTCTAAATTCCACGAATCCATGGATCCTCCTTTGATGAGCAGCAGACTATGCAAAACTTTCATTAAAGGTGCGAGCCTATTAAGACCCCCAATTTTTCATCCTGCACCTCCGTGGGATCTTGATTTGGTGCTTCGCGCATTAACATCTTCCCCTTTCGAACCGGCTGCTACATGTGAGTTAAAATATCTGTCTTGGAAAACTGCCTTCTTAGTGGCAATTACTTCTGCAAGGAGAGTTTCAGAGCTTCAAGCCCTGTCTATTAAGCCACCGTACTTGACTTTCCACAAGGATAGAGTATCACTTAGGCCTAATCCATCCTTTGTCCCAAAGGTCTGTTCTAATTTCTGTCTCCAACAATCTCTGGAGCTACCAGTTTTCTTCCCAAAATTCTCCAATGAAGCAGAATACACTCTCCATAAATTGGATGTTCACAGGCAATTACGCTTCTATTTAGACAGGACTCAGCAACTTCGTAAGTCAGACCAGTTGTTTGTGTCCTTCTCAGATAATAAATTGGGCCAAACCATCACAAAAGCTACTATCTCCAAATGGATCAGAGATTGCATAACTCAGGCTTATTCTTCTTCGAATAAGCAACTTACAACATCCATCAAAGCTCATTCTACCAGGGCTATGGCTACTTCTATAGCCTTTCATTCCAAGCTCGCTATATCGGAAATTTGTGCTGCGGCTACTTGGTCCAATCCGCACACTTTCATTTCCCACTACAAATTGGATGTGGCATCTAGAGGACGAGCTTCATTTGGTTCCACGGTACTCAGGAGTGTTTTCCAGTGAGCCACCCAGGATTCAGGTGCTAGGACGCTGTCCCATCAGTCAGAATGTAGGCGAGATAGGATCACATAACATCTTTTAGTTATGTACTCACCATAACTTCAGATGTTTGGGATCCATCTCGCCTACATTCCTAATACCCACCCTCCTTCCCCCTGCCTTGGAGATCAAAAGAGATTGAACGGTTTTGAGTTCTACTGTTTTATCTTGTTTCATCTGACGATGTTATATAAGCAGGGCGTGCATGTGTGCATGTATGCGGACAAACTAGATCTGGGGGACTGGTAGTGGTGCATCCTGGGATATAGTAAGCTCAGCCAATAAGAGACTTCGCTCTTTGGCATAAGCGTGCCGTGTCGGAGCCGAGGGATCGGCTCCGAACCCATCAGTCAGAATGTAGGCGAGATGGATCCCAAACATCTGAAGTTATGGTGAGTACATAACTAAAAGTTCACCAGTGCCCCCTTTGATGGATCAACTCTTGTCCATCAGGCAAAGACACTGACTCACAGTGAGCAAGAAGGGAAGACCTTGTCAGCTGCTGGAATCAAATTTTCTACCCCTCGACAGTCCTTTTCTAAGACCCAACAAGGTAGTAAGAAATTGTAGTTCCGGAAGCTGCAGTCTTCTTTTCAGGAGATTCAGGACGAACACTCTTCTAGAGGTTAGGGGAAAGGATTCAATGGCAGATGCCACTCTAGAAGCAGAGGGGATTCACAAAATCAGGGCTCCAGGGAAGCCTTTTCTGAGAAGTCCTTCCAGCGCTCTTGATGCGTTGCCAAACTGTCCTGCCCTGAAGGCAGTCTGGGGTCATTTGTCTCTGCACCCTTTGGCCTGGGCAAACATCACAAGAGATTGGTGGGCACTGAGTATTATTTCCAG
This sequence comes from Protopterus annectens, assembly GCF_019279795.1. Taxonomy (NCBI): domain Eukaryota; kingdom Metazoa; phylum Chordata; order Ceratodontiformes; family Protopteridae; genus Protopterus; species Protopterus annectens. Next base: position 312,584,505 of record NC_056744.1, read on the forward strand.
GGGCTAGTTCATTCCCCTTTCCCACCTGCACCACCAGTCAGGAAACATTTCCCCGATATGCCACCCTGCCAGAGGAAGTTAGCTCAGCAAGAAGTGCTCAGGCTTCTTCAGAAGAGTGCCATCCAAGAAGTCTTCGAGATCCTCACTGACCTGGCAGCTTAGTCTGGCTTCTTTTTGGTTCCAAAGAAAATGGGGGATGTATGTCCAGTCTTGGACGTAAGGGAGTTAAACCTCTTCAAGAATTTGAAGCTCCGGATGATCACTGTCCAGTCCATTGTGCCCCTTCTGCACAAGGGTGAGTGGATGTGCTCTTTGGGTCTCCAGGATGTGTAGTATCATATCAGAAGAGAGAGGTGCTCCAGGAGACATCTCCTCTTTCATGTAGGGACCAGTCATTACCTGTTCAGGACCTTGCCCTTTGGTCGCACCACAGCCCCCTGGGTGTTCAAGTGCATGGCAGTGGTGGCACCTCAGCTGAGACTGCAGGCATTCCAGGTGTTTCTTTACCTTGACGATTAGCTCCTCACAGCTCCTATGAACCATTGATTGGTCATAGCCACTCAGTACCTTCTTTGCCTGTTTGAGCTTGGAATTACTGTGAATCTTGCCAAGTCTAATTTGGTTCTGACCCAAAACTTTTGAGTTTATTGGTACTCAACGAGAAACTGTGCCAGTGATTGCATTATTACCTCCCAGGTGTGTACAACTAATCGGATCTCAAGTTTAGTGCCTTCTAGAGCTGTCTCTTCCTCAGGTCCACTTCATTCTCTGGGCCTTTGGGTCCGTGGCAGAAATCTATTTGCTGTTAGCCAGGCTTTACATGAGGATTCTACAGTGGATTCTAGCGGACCAAAGGTTTTCTCTGTCTCATCCAGTGATGGCTTCCATCCACCTCAGTCTGGTGTGCAGGCATCTTCCTTGGTGGATTCAGTCTCCAGATCTCCTCGTGAGCATTCTTTTTTTCTCCTCCTCCCATTGCCATGGTGACCATGGATGCTTCCCTGCTGGGGTGGGGGGCATTGCCAGGGAAAAATGGTGCAAGGTACGTAGTCCCCTGCAGAGACTAAACTGCACATAAATGTACTGGAGATAAGAGCAGTTCTTCTCACATTGCAAGTCTTTCAGGGCTGCTGCCTTCTGGGTACCATTGCAGTGCATACGGGCAACACTTGTGTGGAACATCAACAAACAAGGGGGCACACTTTCTTATCTGTTTTGTTGAGAGGCTGAGTGTGTGTGGGAATGGACGATGTCCTCAGGGCATTTTCTCCTTGCAAAGTACATTCTCTGGGAGACCAGTGTTTTAGTAGACAAAACTCAGCAGAGCTATCGTGACAAGAGACCCCTGAATCCCTCAGTTGCGAGAGAGCTCCCTTCGCTGGGGTCAAGCGAGCTGCGATCTGTTTGCTTCCCTTGTCAAATCCCCCCCCCCCCAGCCAGCGAGTCCCCAGGGATGCTGTAGTTCAAAATTGGCCTCCAGGTCTCCTTTATGCTTACCCTTCTATGCCTTCATTCCCAGGGTGCTTCAGAAAGCTTGATGCCTCAAGGCTCCCCTGATCCTCATTGCCCCTTTCTGGCCTCGACCAGTGTGGTTCCCCCTCCTCAGGTCTCATCTGAAGTACCCCCTTGGGTACTGGATCCCCTTCCGGATTTGCTATCTCACCTTCTTATCTTCTGATCTTAAATCTTCTGAGTCTGTCTGAGTGGTTTGTCCACTTCTCGTAATTGTAAACCAGCCCAGACTTGCCTCTCCCATTAGAAACCTCATTCTGACCCCTCAGAAGCCTTCCACCAGAAAGGTCTACTGTAGTAAATGGAAAAGATTTTCTAGCTGGGACAGTCAGCGAAATCCGGATCCTTTTTCAGGTCCCATTCCAGACATCTTATTATTCTGGTCTGCTCTGTTTCAGGATGGAGCCAGTTTCTTTACTATTAAGCTGCAACTGGTGGCCATCTCTTATTTTCATGTTGGCTAAGAAGCTATTTTCTTCTCACCTTTGTAAGGCCTTTTTGAAGGGTGTCTTCCTGCTACGGCCTTCTCTCAAAGGTCCCTCTTCTCCTTGGTACCTTTCATTTGTGCTGCAGCCTATTACACAGAGTCCTGTCAAGCTTGCTGCGACTTGCAACATTAAGTTTTTGTCTTGGAAGACCACCTCTTTAGTGGCTGTAACATCAGCAAAACAAGTTTCTGAATTGCAGGTTGTTTTCATCAAGCCTCCATACATTATTTTTCATAGAGACAGAGCGGTTCTCAGGACTAATCCCTCTCTCATGCCCAAGGTAGCCACTGAAGCAAATTTGAATCAAGCCATTGAGTAGCCAATTTTCTTTCCCAGCTATTCCAATAAAGGAGGGGTATATGCTGCATACGCTGGATGTACATGGACAATTGAGATTCTGTTGAGACTGCACAAAGAGCTTTCAAAAATCTGATCAACTGTTTGTGGCCTTGTCTGTTAACAGACTGGGTTGGGTAGTGTCCAAGATTACAATATCTCAGTGGATATCCCAATGTATTTATGTGGTTTATACTTCTAAAGGATTGCCTTTACCAGGACCTGTCATAGCTCATTCCACTAGATCTGTGACAACGTCAGCTCTGTATTTAGCCCGACATTCCTTAGATGAGATTTGTATGGCAACCACCTGGTTTACTCATTACAAGCTTGAGCTAGTTTCCAGGATCAGGGCTTCCTTTGGCTCCATAGTTCTTTGGTATGTCCTTCAATGAGGCCATCCAGTATTGTATGGTAGCTGGGGACTCGGACCCAGAAGTGAGGATTAGTGACATGAATAACATCAGCTAGTTATGTACTTACCATAACTTAGTACCTGTTATTCTATGTCACTATTCCTCCCTCCTTCCCCCATCCTGTTGGATGTAGAGGAAGTGGAGATGGCCTATTTGGTAGTTCAGGTCCAGTCTGGATGTCTTCTAGCTCTGGGGCAAACTTGATCTGGGGGTGGGGGTTAGAGAGCAGCAAGGAATTATGGTAGTGGGAGGAGCTTGTGCCTAGTATCGGTCTTAAAAGTTGCTGGCTCAGATCTGATGTAGGATCCTTTGACCCAGATTTGATAAATAGTGACAGGATAACACAGATGCCAAGTTATGGTATATACATAACTCTTGATACAGAATTTGTATCCGCAAGCAGTAAGAACATTGCCCCCCCTGTAAATCCGTCTGTTTTTAATAGAACGTCTTTCTTTAAAAAAAAAAAAAAAAAAAAAAAAAAAAAAACTCGATCATGATATATGTACTAGTGTTGTATTTTGTGCTTGTTTCCTAGTTTTAGTGACCACCTTACCTTGACTCGTGTATAATTTCTGTATTGTTTTAGCCTTTGTTTCTTGCTGGTGATTAGGTAAAAATGTTTCAAAATCCGATGGACCTGATACATGCTTAGGGTTTAAAAAGTGTGAGTGTGGTAAAGAAAATGCCATTAAGTGATGCACAGCTTGGGCTCTTTACACTTAAAAGAATCTTGCAGCATTTGTCATTGCTTTAATCAACTTGCCGTATTAGAGGGGAAGAATAAGTTAAGGGTTTACTGAAAAGCCCTTTTTCTGAAGAAATTTCAAGCCATGAGTCTGCAAAGTCATCTTCAGCTATATCTGATAAACCAAAGGCTCTGAAGGTGTCATTTGGAGCAGGCAAAAGAAAAAGGCAAAACTCTCTGCTCTATTAAGTAGTTCGGATCCAGCTCTCTCCTGCTCAGAAGATTCTTCAGAATGCTTTGTAGCTTCTGCTGTGACAGTGACTCAGATCTGAGACCAGTCTCCCTCAGTTGAACCAGTTTCTTCTAGGTTGCTTTCCCCAATATTAGCAAAATCTAGGTTTCTGATCCAATCTACCTGGTCCACTAGATGTATTTCAGATTATGTGGATAAGAGAGTTCAGAGGTTACTTAAGATAGTGGCGCCGGTAAAGTTGCTGTTGGATCCAAGCCTTACAGCTTCAGAGCCATCGAAGTCTGCCTCGGTAGCTTCTCTTCCTCCTCTGACCCAGCCTTTTGAGTTCGGAGCTGAAAGATTTTTGATGTCTGGATTAGCTGCGTTAGATCAGAGACCTACATTGTCATCTGCTCAAAGTTCCTCTGCTTTGTCGGAGCAGGAGGACTCTAGTAGCTGTAGCTCTGTGGTCGGTCCTGAGGATAGGGATCTGAAAACTTTTTCCTTGTATCAGCTCATGCCTCTTGGAGTGTCTGCTCGAATGTGCTCAGCCTCTACCTTGGTCTCTGACTTGTCTTCGGGTCTGGAGGGACCTCCTGCGACTACTACTTTTTTTGTTGGTGCCTGGGAGTTCCTCAGATCAGGAGCGGGGAGCCTTTGAGGATATGTGAAGAGGTTTGACTGCTTATTAGTTTCAGACTCAGTCCTCTTGGGATCTTCTTCCCCCTTCCCTGCCGGCACCTACTTCCTCTATCTTACCTCATCGACAGGGACCCCAAGCCTCAGGACTTTTCCTCAGGGAACCCCCTCTCTGAAACTTTCCCAGATTATCCTACTGAGGAAGTCCCTCGGAAGAGGACTTCTAAGAGGAAACATCTAGACTCCCTGGAGGAGTGTTTCATTTCAGATACTGATCTCTAGGAAACCGAAGGTTCCCTTCTGTCACCTCCCTGAAAATGTCCAATTTGGTGACATCTTGGAAATGCTTAAATAGAGAAGTGGCTGGCAGTCTAAATCCCCTTCATTGGAGGAATCTGTATACCTTAATGTTTTCGGGTCTTGCCCTTCCACCTCCTGGGTGACCCCTCCTTCCATTGAACCTATTGTATTAATCTCACTGAAGACTTGGGAGACCCCAGATACCATAGATCCTATTCACCAGAGGCCAAATATATAACTTCACCATCTGAGAAGAATTTCCTTTCAAAAGGGGTAGCCTTGGATGCCGTGGTTGTGGTCACCAAAAAGGAACTTTCTGAGACCAGTGCCACTGTCCACCCTCCTAACAAGGACGTTAGGATGATAGTGGAAGCATGTCTTCTCTTCAGTGGGCTTTGCTGTCCGCTCGCTGCATTACCTTACCCACTTTGAGACTTCAGAGGGATCTACTAAAGGAGTTGACAGATAACCCTACAAGCAGCTGTTGCTGAGGTCACAGACAGTGTAGGTTCTCAGCTCGTCACAATAAATTTGGTTAATTCCTCCATGAGACTGTTTATGTATGCAGCAGATTGAGTGATTAGAGCCACAGGTTCAGGTATCTCTTTGGGAGGCGGGCCTTGATGCAACTTTGCAATTTCACAGATCTTTTCAAGTCTTCCTTTGTAGACGCCCCCTTTGACTCATCTGTTTTTGGGCCCAAAGTGAAATAAGTGCTCACCAGGTGTGAACAAGAAGGCAAGACCTTGTCTGCCATAGTCTATTTTTCTACTCCCACCAGACCCTATATCAATGGTAAGAAAGATAGCGGAAAGATGTGGTTCCAAAAATCTCAAAGGTCTTTCCAAGACACACATGGTGAAAGTTCTGTCTGAGGCAGAGGAGGAAATTGTAATGGAAGACACCTCTTTTGCTGCAGGGGATGCCCACAAAACCAGGGCTGTAGAGAGATCTTTGGCAAGCCCTTTCAGCACTCCTGAATGGAGGCCTGATTGTCCACCTCTGGAGGCAATCAGATGGCTTTCTCTCTTGGCAAGAGATTGGAAATAACAAATAGGTGGAGCAGATAATATCCAGAGGTTATTTCATCCCCTTTGCCTGTTACATTCCTAGAAACAAAAAAATCCTAAATGTGCCACCCACTGCAATCACCGGTCTCAAGCAAGCAAAGAAATTTAAAACTTATTTTATTTTATTTATTTTATTTTACATTTGTTGACCGGGCTAGTCTAGCTGGATACATGTCCTTTTTCAGTAGAGGCCCGGGGTGAAAAGCTCCAGAAGAAAAGAAGATACATATCATATACAAGCAGAAGTAGATATTATACATAGTATAGTCAGAAAAAAAGAAGGTGCATATCATATACAAGCAAAAGTAAGTATTATACACATAAAGACATGTAAACAATTGGCTATACATTCTGTTGACTGCAGGTGCAAGCAAGCGTAAATATTATTCACATAAAGACATAAGAACAAATTGGCTTTAATTCCATTAAGAAACAGGTGGAGGCTTTTGTAGTTGATCTAAGAAGGTTACAATGTGCTTCCTTCTGGGAAAGAGGATGATTTTAGGATGGGAAGAGGCTAGGAGGTGTTGGACGTTTGGTGTTAGTCTGGTTTAGTACAGGGGCATAGCCAGTGGGACTTAAGGAATTCTTTGAGGTGATTTTTGAATTGATTGAGAGGTCAAGAGTCTTAGTTTGTTTGGGAGGGAGTTAGAGTTTTCCAATGGAATTGGCATAGAGAGCGTCACCTCCTGAGTTGTTAGATTTAATGGTTTGCACTTGGAGGCTTTTAGATGATCTGAGGCAAGTGAGGTTGTAGTAGGGGGTAAGTATTTTGCTCAATGAGGGGGTTTTGTCTGGTTGGTTCATTATTTTAAATGCCTCAGCAAGTTGGTTGAGTTTGAGTATATTGGGCAATTCTAACCAGCCAAGTGATTTTAGGTTTAGGCAGTGGTGTGTTTGATAAGGCATTCCCGTTCTAAATCTGGCTATATGGTTATAGACTGTAGAAAGTTTATTGAGCTCACTCTTGTTAAGCAAAAACTTGCTAAACAAGTCATCCAAGAAGTTCCCTCAGACTAGCTATGATTCAGAACTTACTTAGATTCTTTAGTACCAAAGAAAATGGGGCTGGAGACTCATTCTAGATCTCGGCAACCTAAACAAGTCGATCAAAGAGACCAAGTTTCAAATGGTCACTTTACAGTCTATTCTTCCCCTTCTGGGATTATTAGATGTGCTGGATAGATCTTCAGGATGCATACTACCATATAAAAGTGGACAGACTGTTCAGAAGACCTCTGTGCTTCCAGTTGGGAGCCAGTCATTATCAGTTTTGAGCCCTGGTCTTTGGTCTCAGTACAGCCCCTAGAGTGTTCATCAAATGCATGGCAGTGATTGCAGCTCACTTGAGGTGTCTAGGATTCAGAGTGTTTCCATATTTAGATGACTGGCTCCTAACCACCATTCACTGATAAGGTTGATACTGTGGTAACTGGAAAAAAATAACGATAGACTCAGAAATAAACCGCTCCAGCATCAAGCAAAAACTTTATTAAAGCAAAGATGTTAAGTTGTCAATCTCGCCTTCATTCTTGCTTGATGGGTTCGGAGCCGATCCCTCGGCTCCGACTCGGCACTTGCTAAGCTCGAGAGTCACTTTTACCAGCTCGAGGCAGCCCCATATCCCATGATGCAAGGCGGTAAGTACCCAGATCTCGTTTGCCGCTTCGCTTATGAGGTCCTCCTTTTACCAGCTCCTGGTAAGTGATTCACTACTTTGATATTTTAGCCCCTTTTTGCTAAAAAACCTTTAATTTTTAGTTTTAAGTTAATTATAAAGATTTTCTGACAGAAAATTCCCTGTCTCTACTAATTTTTTTAGTCAAACTTTACCCTTCCCATCCCCCCCCTGTTAGGGTGTGTGTGTGTGTGTGTGTGTTTTTCTAGTAATACCTTTTTGGTATTTTATTTAATTTAATTCTTTGACTGGTGTGTGTGTGTGTGTGTGTGTTGTGAAACACCATGTCAAAGGAGAGGGTCTCAGGCTTTAAGAAGTGTGACTCGTGCTGTCAGAAGATGTCTCTGACAGACGGTCACACTTCTTGCCTGTATTGCCTGGGGCCTCTTCACCTGCAGGACTCCTGTGCTATATGTCATTCCTTCAGCCAGAGAGTCCTGCAGGAAAGAAGAAACAAACTGATACTTAGGGGCCTTCTTAAGCCGGAGGGCTCTCCGGCTAAGTCGGCTCCATCTAAATCTGCCAAATCTTCCAAGGCCCAGGCTTCTGTGTCTAAGCCTGCGGCCTCGGCTCCGACTCGTTCTGAGTCGAGATCGCTCGGCTGGAGCCGATTCTGGCTTAACTAAGCCTTCGGCACCGATGGCTATCGGTGCCGATTCTGCATCGACCACTTCGGTGTCGGCTCCGATCGGTTCCGACCACCATGTGGCACAGGCATCGGTGTCGGCTCCGATCGGCTCCGACACCGTTACTTTTGTGGCTGTATCGGCTCCGGCTGGAGCCAATACATCGAGGCTTCCTGTCGGCTCCGATAAGTTGTCGGCTCCGACAGGGTCTATAGTTTCATCGGTTCCGATGGCTCATTCCAGGAAGAGGTCGAGGTCTCCTTCCTTGGAGCCGATACTTTCGGCTCGGCTTCACCTCTCCTTCGAGCGGACCCATCGGAGCCGATCTTCAAGGTCATCCAGACTTTCAGACCATGACTTAGAGAGAGTGGTCAGCAGATTACTTAAGTCACAGGCACTGGCCCAAATGTTACATAGTCCGTCTCAACAGACGACTGTTGGTCCACACCCGTTACAGTTCCTCCTTCAACTCTACCCCAGAGCTTGGAGTTGGAGTCTTCGGAATGGTTACTGCTACGGCTGGAGGACAGATACCCCTTCTGTTCCTTCAGCCTCTACTCTTATCTCCTCTTGAGACCTTCCTTAGAGGGATTCGTGGTCGGGCTTCCATGGTCTCCTCCGAGGCGAGTGGCATCGGACCCTTGTCCGAACCGCTCTTCCCCTTGGAGCCTCGGCCTTGGTGAGCTCGGCTCCGACATCTGCCTCGGAGACTTCCCTTCGGTGGTCCCTGGAGTTCCTAGTTCTTGAACGGGTTCTCTCGGACCTGCCTGGGAGGGAGCATTCGAGGTGATGAAGAGTGTGCTGGCCACTGGTATCAGTCAGCAGTCTGTTCCGTAGCTCCTCCCTCTATAGTGCCTGTTGACATCTCTGCCACTTCTCTTGCTACAGGACCTAGAGATCCTCCGCCTCAGGTTTCCCCATTGGGAATTTCCCCCTCTTCCGAGGATTCTCCTGATGTTTCGGGAGATCCTCCTAGGAAGAGGACTTGTAAGAGGAAACATGTAGACTCCCGAGTCTGTCACTTCAGATACTGACTTTGATGAGTCAGAGGGATCCCCTAGATCCCCCTCTGAGGATGTCTCCTTCTCAGACATCCTAGAACTCCTTAAACAGAGGGGAAACTGGCTCACCAACAATCCCTCTGAGGATGAGTCAGTATACCTAGAGGCGTTTGGATCTCGGCCCTCCACCTCCTGGGTGTCTCCGCCCCCTTATGCAGGTTATTGCCCGAAAGGCGTGGGCAGCTCCTGACTCTGTAGAGCCAGTCCCTAGGAGGCCTTCAAAATTTATCACTGCCCCATGTGACAAGCAATTCCTCACTAAGGGTGTCCCCGCTGATGCCATGGTGGTGGCTGCTGCCACCAAGAAGGAACTTGCAGATCCTTCCGTACCCGTCCATCCTCCTAATAAGGACTCTAGGACCATGGATAGGTGGTAAGCGGATGTTTTCCTCAGCGACCTTTGCTATGCGTTGCTGAATTACCTATGTCACTTCACCAGACTCCAGAGGGATATCCTTAAGGAGCTGGGTGAAGTAGTACAGGATCCTACAGTTGCAGGAGCTCAAGAAAAAATTGCTTCGCAGCTAGGAACCCTTAATTCCATTGCGAACTCCTCCATGCGGTTAATATCATATGCTGCTGATGGAGCGAGTAGAGCCGCAGGTACAGGTGTGGCTCTTAGACGCCAAGCCTGGATGCGGCTATGTGACTTTGCAGATCCCTTCAAGGCGTCCTTCACAAATTCTCCCTTTGATGGGTCAGCTTTGTTTGGCCCTCAGGTGAAGGAAACTTTGACCAGGTGCGAGCAGGACGGCAAGACTCTTTCTGCTGTAGGAGTCCGTTTTTCCACCCCTTCTAGACCTTACCCCAAAGGATAGAAAGGTGGAAAAATGTGGTTCCGCAAATCCCAAGGAGTCACGCCGGATTCACGTGGTCAGTTTACCCCTAGAGGCAGAGGGGTAACAACAACAGACGCCGCTCTAGAGGCAGAGGGGGTCCAAAAAGCCAGGGAAACAGAGAGCCTCTCTCTGACAAGCCCTTTCAGCATCCCTGAGATGTTGCCCGGCTGTCCCTCCTTGGAGGCAGTCGGGGGAAGATTATCACTGTACCCAGAAGCCTGGCATTCCCTCACTCAAGACAGATGGGTACAGTCGATCATATCCAAGGGTTACATAATTCCTTTCGAGGAAAGTCCTTTCCCCTCAAATTCCCTTCCAGATGTACCACCGGTCTAAGGAAATTGCAGAGTTAGAAGTCTCAAAACTACTGCAAAAAGAGCCATTCAGCCAGTTACAACAGACCATTCAGAGCCGGAATCTACTCAAGGTTCTTTTGTTCCCCAAAAGACGGGAGACTGGAGACCAATATTGGATCTCAGCAGACTCAAGTCTGTGAGGAAGACAAGATTCCGAATGGTCACTCTTCAGTCAATTCTGCCCTTCTTACAGAAGGACAACTGGATGTGCTCAATAGATCTTCAGGATGCGTACTATCACATCAAAATTCACAGACGCTCCAGGAGATTTCTCCGCTTGGGGCTGGGGTCCAGTCATTTCCAGTTCAGAGCCCTGCCCTTTGGTCTCACTACAGTCCCCAGAGTGTTCACCAAATGCATGGCAGTGGTCACGGCTCACCTGAGACGTCAAGGATTCCAGGTGTTTCCGTATCTCGACGACTGGCTCCTGTCAGCCACCACCAGGCATCAGCTTATACAAGCCAGGGATTACACAATAAATCTTTGTTCTCATTTGGGCATCTCGATCAACTTCAAAAGTCATCCTTATCGCCCTGCCAGTCTATTACCTTCATAGGCGCAAACTTAAACACTGTTCGGATGTCAGCTACCCTTACAGGTCAAAGAGTTTCAGACATTCAAAGTCATGTCAGGATCATTCTGGCCAACAAGAAAGTACAGGCCAGAATGGTTCTAAAGGTATTAGGCCTCATGGCTGCGGCCATTACTCTTCTTCCCTGGCTCGATTCTACATGCCTTCTTCAGTGGATGCTGTTCACACAGTGGTCATACCAACAACTTCCTATGCGTCACCAGATTCTGGTGACACAGACTTGCAAAGATCATCTTGCTTGGTGGATCACATCTCCTCAGGTTCACCAAGGCAGGTACTTTGTACCCCCATCCCCGATAGCCACTGTCACCACGGATGCCTCCTGATCGGGTGGGGGTCATTATCAGGGCAGGATGGTTCATGGGCGTGGCAGCCGTTCGAGTACCATCTGCACATAAATGTCCTGGAGATGAGAGCAGTGCTTTTAACGTTGCAAGCCCTCAACGACTTTCTTCCCGTAGGGACAATTGCAGTCCACACAGACAACATGTCTGTAGTTTGGTATATCAACAAACAGGGCGGAACCAAGTCCTACCCCTTGTGTCGAGAAGCGCTCAGACTATGGCAATGGGCGATCTTCTCTCATCGGTTTCTGGTAGCAACGCATATCCCTGGGAAAACCAACATTGTAGCGGACAGATTGAGCAGAGCTATTCTCATGCCTCACGAGTGGTCTCTCAAGCAATCTATAGCGGAAGAGATTTTTCTGGAATGGGGTCGTCCATGTTGCGATCTTTTTGCTACTCCCCAAAACAGCAAATGTCCAGACTTCTTCTGCCTCTTCCCTCTACCAGGCCATCCCCCCAGAGACGCTCTGACCCAGGATTGGCCCCAGGGACTTCTTTATGCCTTCCCTCCATTTCCTCTGATCCCTCAGGTTATCCAGAAAGCTACCGTTTTGAGAGCCAAATTGATTCTCATTGCCCCTTACTGGCCTCGACAAGTTTGGTTCCCGTTCCTCCATCATCACCTTTTGGTGCAGCCGTGGCATCTGGACCAAGAAAGAAGGCGAGAGAAGACAACTAACATGGAACGTTATGGTAGGTACATAACTTCTTATTTTCGGGTAGCAACCCTTTCTTAATACTAATACCATTACACATAATAATCACCATTTAAATAAGAACAAACTAAGTATCACATTACCAACAGCCAGCATATCACGACACTACATACATTTTTTTTTTAAATGCATTAAATATTTTGTTCTATTACTAAACAGGTTTAAAATTTACAATATTAAGACCAGGTTCAGACTGCACATAATCTAATAATATTCTTGAAAATAGAGTATGAATGGATTATTTAAATCGGCGAGTTGTAATACCAGTTATATGTGGTGTACCTCGCCACTTGTGTAAAATGTTTAACCTTTTATGTGGGGAAAACCACTAGAAGGCTGAGGGAGCAAATTATTGAGTAGAAGTCCAATATAAGAAGGAGAAATAAGAATGCTCTAAGTAGACATATCATGAGCAAGGGTGGAGGACCATTGTTTTAAATTTAGGGTAATAGACATAGTAGTGAAAGGAACCAGAAGACACCCCAGCCGAGAATCAAACTAGAGAACCTCTTGCTGTGAGGTGGCAATGTTAGCTGCTACACCACCAGTCGCTTGTCCCTCTATACACAGAAGATGAAGCAGGTGGGGTAGTTCGTTTAACATGCTTTATTACTTAAAAACACAGGATGGATAGCAACATCAGTAAATAACAAACTTAACAGAGTTGACATACATGCTTACATCTCAACAGCTTACTACAAAAGTGCAGTCAACCTTGCACATGCTCAGTATTTGTAGACTTGCGCAAGCCCTTGGATAGCTTCTTAAAGAGGGACAGACTGATCTACATCCTCCCTCTTCAAAAGATTGCCCCTTAATCAAAATGACATTGCAGTTAGACATGCATCAATATAGTCATTTAGAAACTAATACAATGTCCATGTCCCAAGTTGCTGTGCATCTAGAACATGGTCTGGAGATGTGACCAGATCTCGTAACATAATTCAGGACTGGGTTTAGCAGTAGGGACAGTCTTCACTGAACAAATCGTATCAGGAACTTTGGGATTCATCACAGGAATGGGAATATTCTCTGGAATTTCTCCAGGAACTGGAACACTGGACAACTCACTCTGAAATGGTCTTTTCTTACAGGTTATATGCTATGTTATAGGCTCGGACCCTGGTATGAAATGCTTCCACTTCTGCCTAAAATCAACCCCTTGTGATTCCACAATGTACAGTCTCTGCTTTAAGCAAATGTTCTTCACGATTCCAGTCCAGTCATAACCTTTGGACATTTGCATCCTCACCATCTCTCCTCGTCATGGATTGAGTGGTTTGCTGGTCTTATCGTAATAGGACTTCTGAGTTCAACACTTTTTCAACAGACTGGTTTTCAGTGACCTGTTGTTCTTGACACATGGAATCAATAATTGGCTACTGATTGGTAATGTGGTTCTGGTTTGTCTCGACAGAAGTCTCCGAGCAGATAAACCAAGATGTTCATCGCGAGGAATGTTTCTAAGATTTAAGAGATTCAGGAAAACATTGCTATTGTCTCCTTTTGACTTTTGTAGTAACTGCTTTGCACTTTGAACTGCACGTTCTGCCAAACCATTTGACTGGATACACTCTTTGGCAAATCTTTTGAACTGTTGGCTTGTAAATTGTGTGCCATTATCAGAAATAACTGTGTGTGGATCTACCATGAACTGCAAAATGGCACTTAATCTGGGTAATGACAGTACTAGATGTTAGATTAAGAAGTAGGTCAATCTCGAGCCAATTGAAATAAGAGTCTACTAGTACCAAGTAATGTTGACCATTCCACATGAAAATGTCTGTGGCCACTGTCAACCAAGGTAGTTCCAGAATCTGGTTCAGCTGAAGTGGTTCTTTCTGTCGATGTGGCTTTGTTGTTTTCCACACAGAACAAGATGAAAGTGCTCTCTCAATATCTTGGGACATAAAAGGCCAAAATATACTAGTCATCTCGCCCTTCTTTTGGTAGTATCTACTCTTGGGTGACTTCTGTGTAAGATAGTAATGTACTCTGGATGCAAAGACTTTGGAACAATAACTTTAGGACCTTTCATGACTTTACCATTGTCTGGCAAACTCGTGTGTATGGAAAATAGGGTTGCACTTCTGGAGGTAAGCTAGATTGCTTTGACTGCCATCCTGCTTTGAGGAAGTGGTTGAGCTTTTGTAAAACTGGATCTGTGGTTGTGATCTCTGAGCTCATCAAGATGTGTGGAAAAAAAATTCTCACCTGCATGCCTTGAAAATCAAATTCCTCATTCTCATGCTGTTCAGTGGTTGATGCGGGCGATCTGGATAAGGTATCAGCAAGATAAAGACATTTATCTTGTAGACAAGATTGAAATGATACATGTTAAGTTGTCTATCTCGCCTTCATTCTTGCTGGATGGGTTCGGAGCCGACCTCGGCTCCGACTCGGCCACTCTAAAAGCTCGAGAGTTGGTTCCACCGGCTCGAGGCTCCCCTTATATCCCACAATGCTAGGCGAGAGTTACCTCAGATCTCGTTTGCCGCTACAGCTTCGAGGTTGGTTGCTTCTACCGGTTCCTGGTGAGTTTTAGCTTTTTCTATTAAAAGTTACTCTTTTTCCCCCTTTTTCAGTTTAGTTCTTCTTAAATTAGTATAGTACATAGAACTTTATCCCCGACCCTAATTTTTCCCGTTCTTGTTTAAAAGAACCCTTGGTTCTTCCCTTGGGCCTTAGGCCTTCTCTTCCCTAGGGAGTGTTTGTGTAGTTTACTATTATTTGCTACAGTTTGTTGTACTTTATTTTTAGTATCTTTACTAAAATTGTTATTCTGACAGGGTATAACTGGTGTGTTTGAGTGTGTGTTTGTGTTCACCAGTTAGGCTATGTCAAAAGAAGCAAAGGTCTCCGGATTCAAGAAGTGTGATGCGTGCTGTCAGAAAATGTCTCTGACAGACGCTCACACTTCTTGTGTCTATTGTCTGGGGCCTTTGCACCTGCAGGACTCCTGTGCTGTTTGCCATGGCTTCAGCCCCAGGGTCCTGCAGGAAAGAAAAAACAAGCTAATTCTGAGAGGCTTGTTGAAGCCTGAGGATTCCCAGGGAACCCTCTAAGGCATCGAGGTCTTCGGCTCCGGCTTCTGAGCCGAGACCTCAGGTTGTTCAACCTTTGCCTTTATCGGCTCCGGCTGGAGCCGATAAGGCTCAGCCCACAGTTTCTGTGGCTTCCTCGGCTCCGGCTGGAGCCGAGGTTATCGAGGTACCCGTGTCGGCTCCGACAAGATCTTCGGAGCCGACAACTAGAAAGAGGTCTAGGTCACCTTCTCTTGGCTCCGTTCATTCGGCTCCAGGATCTCCCCTGCTGTCTGAACGGAGCCAAAGGTCTCATTCCTCTAGGTCATCGAGGCTTTCCGATCATGACCTTCAGAGGGTGGTGAGTCGACTACTTAAGTCCGAGGCACTAGCCCAGATGCTTCAGAGCCCGACTCATCAGTCGGTGCCTGCCCCGGTCCATCAACTTTTTCCTCCTTCGACTCTTTTGAGTTCGGAGCCGGGTCGTGTCGGAGCAGAGACTGTGGTTGCCGGAGCCGAGACAATTGTCTTCGGCTCCGTCGGCTCCGTTTTCTTCCATGGAGGAATCTCGGCGCCGGACTTCCCTCGTCGGCTCCGAGGGTGAGTGGCATCGGACCCTTGTCCGACCCCTCTCCTCTCGGTGCTTGGCGCTGGTGAGTTCGGCTCCGACATCGACCTCGGAGCCATCACTGTCGGTGCCGAGGGGTCCTTAGCTCCTCGGAGCGGGGACCTCTGGCTCTGCCTGACAGGGGTGCTTTCGAGGTCATGCGGAGTGTGTTAGAGCCTGGCTCTACTCCACAGTCGGCTCCGTCAGCCCCTCCCTCTATGCTGCCTCAGGGTAAGTCGACTCACTCTCTCATCCCGGACCGCAGAGAGCCAGCTCCTCAGGAGCCCCTTTGGGATGTCATCCTCTTCCGAGGCCTCTCCTGATTTGGCAGAAGAGCCCCCTCGGAAGAGGAAGTGCAAGAGGAAGCACATTGACTCACCTGAGTCTATCACATCGGACACAGATCTGGATGATTCTGAGGGTTCCCCCCGTTCCCCTTCTGAAGATGTCTCTTTTGCAGACATTCTGGAGATCCTTAAACAGAGGGGAAATTGGCCAGCCCTCAACCCTTCGGAGGACGAATCTGTGTATCTTGAGGCGTTTGGCTCTCGTCCTTCCACCTCCTGGGTGTCCCCCCCCCTTCGACCCCCTCATGCAGGTGGTAGCTAAGAAGGCATGGACGGCTCCTGATTCAGTGGACCCCACTCCCAGGAGACCCTCCAAATTCATCACAGCTCCATCAGACAAGCAATTTTTATCAAAAGGAGTTTCTGTGGATGCTATGGTGGTAGCTGCCGCCACAAAGAAGGAATTGGCTGATACTTCAGTGCCTGTCCATCCACCTAACAAGGAATCTAGGTCCATGGATAGGTACGGGAAGCGGATGTTCTCCTCAGCGACTTTTACCATGCGTTCGCTGAATTACCTGTGCCATTTCACTCGTCTTCAAAGGGACTTGGTCAAGGAAGCGAGTGAGATGTTGAAGGACCCTACAGCTGCGGGTTCCAAGAAAAATGAACACGCAGCTGGCTATCCTTAATTCCATTTCCAACTCCTCCATGCCTCCTCTCTTATGCGGCCGATGGAGCGAGCAGAGCCGCAGGAACAGGGGTAGCCTTACGTAGGCACGCCTGGATGCGGCTATGCAATTTTGCGGAACCTTTCAAGATGTCTTTCACGAACTCCCCTTTTGATGGATCATCTCTTTTTGGTCCTCAAGTGAAAGAAACCCTGACTAGGTGCGAGACTGATGGCAAGACCCTTTCTGCCGTCGGAGTCCGTTTTTCGACTCCTAGGCCTTACCCCAAAGGCCAGAAGGGTGGAAAGATGTGGTTCCGTAAACAATCTCAAGGGACTTCGCCTGACGCACAGAGTCGGTTCCCCGCCAGAGGCAGAGGGGGGAACAACAATGGTAGACGTCGCCCTAGAGGCAGAGGGGGTCCGCAGAACCAGGGCAATCGAGAAACTTCCTCCGATAAGCCCTTTCAGCATCCCTGAGGTGTTGCCCGACTGCCCATCTTCGGAGGCAGTCGGGGGAAGATTGTCACTGTACCCAGAAGCCTGGCTATCCTTGACACAAGACAAATGGGTACAGTCCATCATTTCCGAAGGTTATTCTATCCCCTTTCTTCGTTTTCCAAATCAGTCAAAAAAATCCCTTCCAGATGTTCCACCCGCTCAAAGGGATATAGCAGCTTTGGAAATTTCAAAACTGCTTGCAAAAAGAGCTATTCAGCCAGTGTCAGCAGACCAACAAGGGTCCGGAATCTACTCAAGGTTCTTTTTAGTTCCAAAGAAAACAGGGGACTGGAGACCAATTTTGGATCTCAGTATCTTGAACAGATCGGTCAAGAAAACAAGATTTCGGATGGTCACGCTGCAATCCATTCTTCCCCTATTGGGAAAAGGAAACTGGATGTGCTCTATAGACCTTCAGGACGCGTACTATCACATAAAAATGAACAGACGCTCCAGAAGGTTCCTCCGCTTCAGGCTGGGAACCAGTCATTTTCAATTCAGGGCCCTGCCCTTTGGTCTCACCACTGCCCCCCGGGTGTTTACCAAATGCATGGCAGTGGTGGCTTCTCAACTGAGACGACAAGGATTCCAGGTGTTTCCATATTTGGACGACTGGCTCCTCACAGCTCCCACCAAGCATCTCCTTCTGATGGCCAGAGATTACACTTTTCGCGTCTGTCAAAAATTGGGTATCTCAATAAATTGCGAAAAGTCTGTTTTGTCGCCTTGTCGTACTATTACCTACATAGGCGCAAATTTAGATACTGTAAACATGTCTGCAACACTAACGAACCAAAGGATATCAGACATTCAAAATTGGTGTCACTACTTCTCAACAACAACAGAGCCAAAGCCAGGTTAGTTCTAAAGGTGTTGGGAATTATGGCAGCGCCATACCTCTCCTCCCATTGGCCAGATACCACATGCGGATCCTTCAGTGGATGCTCTTTTCTCAATGGTCATACCAGGAACTTCCAATGTCTCACACCATTATGATCACGCAAGCGTGCAAAAGCATCTCATGTGGTGGATGTCTTCCCCCCAGCTCCTGTTGGGGAGACCATTTGTTCCACCTCCTCCGGTTGCTACTCTGACAACGGATGCCTCCCTGATCGGGTGGGGGCATTATCAGGGCAGGACAGTCCAGGGCACATGGCAACCAAACGAATGCCACTTGCACATAAATGTTCTGGAGATGAGAGCAGTGCTTTTAGCGTTGCAAGCCCTTCAAGACTCTCTTCCTTTGGGAACGATTGCAATCCAGACAGACAATATGTCTGTAGTGTGGTACATCAACAAACAAGGCGGAACCAGATCATACCTCCTGTGTCGAGAAGCACTCAGACTGTGGCAATGGGCGATTTCTTCTCAGCGTTTTCTGATAGCAACGCACATCCCCGGGAAGTCCAATCACATTGCGGACAAGTTGAGCAGAGCTATTCTTATGCCTCACGAGTGGTCTCTGAAAGACTCTGTAGTGAGAGAAATATTTCTCAAGTGGGGTCAGCCTTGCTGCGATCTTTTTGCTACTCCCCAAAACAGCAAGTGCAGAGAATACTTCACTCTATTCCCTTTACCAGGCCAACCCAGCAGGGACGCACTAGTCCAAGTTTGGCCCCGGGGACTTCTGTATGCATTTCCTCCCTTCCCACTGATCTCTCAAGTAATACAGAAAGCTATCGCTCAGAAGGCCTCGTTGATCCTCATTGCGCCTTACTGGCCTCGACAAGTGTGGTTCCCCTTTCTACATCGATTTCTTTTGGAGCGACCGTGGAACCTGGACCTAGTTCCAGATCTTTTGATCCATCAGTCGGGTCAGCTTCATCGCTCCCTCCCCTCTCTGAACCTCACTGCTTGGTTCCTCCACTTCCAACAGTAGCCAGGCTTCCTCAATTATCTCACTCTGTTAGAGATATTTTGATAGCTTCCCATAAATCTTCCACTGAAAGATTTATTTGAGTAAGTGGAAACGCTTCTCATATTGGGCACAAGGAAAGGACATAGATCCTTTCACCGCTTCCATCCAACTAGTCCTTGATTTTCTTGCTGAACTCTTCCATGCAGGTTCATCTCCATCTACTCTTAAGGTTCAATTGGCGGCTATTTCTAATTTCCATGTGGGTATTTCTGAATCTGCCCTAATGTCCCACAAACTCTGCAAAGCCTTTTGAAAGGAGTTTTTCTTCTCAGACCTCCTGTCAGAAATCCTCCTTCTCCTTGGGACCTAAATTTAGTTCTTGCTTCTTTGATTCTTTCCCCTTTCGAACCTGCAGCTTCATGTTCCTTAAAGCTATTATCATGGAAAACTCTTTTTCTGGTGGCTATCACATCAGCTAGAAGAATTTCAGAACTTCAAGCACTCAGTTGTCGTTCTCCTTACCTTGTGTTCCATAAGGACAGAGTTTCCTTACGAACTAACCCGTCCTTTTTGCCTAAGGTGGTTTCAACATCAAATCTAAACCAATGCATTGACCTCCCTGTTTTTTTCCCGGAGTATTCAAATAGGTCTGAACAGAAATTACGCTACCTGGATGTTCATCGTCAATTAAGGTACTACTTGGACAGGACAAAACTATTCAGAAAATCTGATCAGCTGTTTGTCTCCTATGCGGAAAGCAGAAAGGGACTTCCAGTTTCAAAGGTATCTTTATCCAGATGGCTAACATCTCTGATTACCCTTGTTTATGAAATTAGACACCAAGAACTGCCTAATAAACCTAAAGCCCATTCCACCAGAGCTTTGGCTACTTCTCTAGCCTTCCAAGACAGACTGCCTATTGACACCATTTGTGCAGCGGCTACTTGGGCTACTCCTCACACTTTTATTTCCCATTATAAGTTGGATTTAGCTTCTAGGCATAGAGCTAATTTTGGTTCCACTGTTCTCAGGAGTCTGTTCCGTTAGGCCACCCGGGACAAGGTGCTAGGGACGGTCCCATCCAGCAAGAATGAAGGCGAGATAGACAACTTAACATATAGAAGTTATGTTCTTACCATAACGTTCCATGTTAGTTGTCTTCTTCTCGCCTTCTTGCGCCCCACCCTCCTTCCCCTGGCCTGGACAGACCTAGAGGAGTTGTGATCGTGACCTCTCTTTCTACCACCTCTTTCTTAGTCATATGCTATTATGCATATTTCTTGTTTCAGGATATAGGTCACCCTTTTCTTCCTGCTGTTAGAGGTGGATTCTGTTTCACTGTTATACTGTTTTTGGTATAAGCTGGGTTAGCTTACAAACGAGATCTGAGGTAACTCTCGCCTAGCATTGTGGGATATAAGGGGAGCCTCGAGCCGGTGGAACCAACTCTCGAGCTTTTAGAGTGGCCGAGTCGGAGCCGAGGTCGGCTCCGAACCCATCCAGCAAGAAGAAGGCGAGAAGAAGACAACTAACATGGAACGTTATGGTAAGAACATAACTTCTATTTTTACAATCTCAGCGTCATAAGTTGCATTCTGGCTTGAGTTGTATAAATAGGCTTTCTTAAAATAGTGGCTAGAGGTGGTTGATCTGGTTTGATCTGGATAGGTGTACCATACACATAATCATGGAACTTGGAACATGCAAACACAATTGCTGAAAGCTCTTTATCTGAGCATACTGCATTTCATCTCAAGGGTTCTGGATGCAGGCAACAGGTTGTCCCTTTTGTAAAATGACTGCACCAAGACGAAAGTTTGAAACATTACAGGAAAGAGTAACTGGCTTGTGGATATCATGGTATCTAGTTGCACCGGCAATTCTCTGATCTGATGATCTGAAGTAGTTAGCTTCATTTGGTCATCATCCTGTGGGTATCTGATCCGACCTGGATCCAGGCCGAGAGCTTTCCAAGCTAAAGATCCGAGCTCCAAGCTCCTCCCCTTACCCATAATACCCTGAACCTCCTTCCAATCCCCACATCTCGTTTGCCGCGGCTTGGTCAAGCACAAGTTTTCGAGCTCCTAGCGTTTTCAGGCGATTTGTGAGTGTATTTTTGCTTCAAAATCTCTCTAATAGTTTGTGTATGTGGTTAGTTTAGATTAAATCCCTTAGCTTTACTCCCTCGTTCCCTCGTAGTTTAACTCCTAGTAGGCCCCTCTTTTTCCCTTAGGTGTTTGTGTGGGGCGTGTGTGTGTCTTTATCTAGGAATCATGGCCGAGGCTCCAAAGGCGGAGGCACTTGGACTCCCCCGAGTCCCTCACAGAGGACACAGAGTCGGAGTAAGGGGAAGGTTCATCCAGGTCCCCCCCGAAGATGTCTCCTTTGGAGACATTATGGAAATGCTTCGCCAAAAGGTGTGGGGGGGGGTGGTCAGCCCAAAAACCTTCCTTGGACGAGTCTGTATTCCTGGAGGCGTTCGCAGGCCCATCTACCTCTTGGGTGTCCCCTCCGGCCGACCCCCTGGTTGACCTCAGTACCAGGGCGTGGAAGGAACCGGACACTGTAGAGCCAATCCCCAGGAGGCCAGATAGGATTCTTAGTCCCCCGTGGATAGGACGGCTCGGAGTAAGGGTTCCCCGGTAGATGTCATGGTGGTAGCGGCAGCCACCAAGAAGGAACTTGCTCAGGAAGGTTCCTTGGTCCATCCCCCTGATATGATCCATAGTCTGAGACTCCTTATCAGGAAGCGGATGTTTGCTTCAGCCACCTTTTCCATAAGGGCACTAAATTATTTGGCCCATGTAGACTTCAGCGGGATCTGGTGAAAATATGCTGTCTTCCTGAGTCCATGTCGGCAGAGGGCAAACGGACCTTCTCGGCTCGCATGGCCACTCTGAAATCTGTATCAAACATGTCTATGCGGCTATTCTCCCATGCCACGGAAGAAGCCGCTAGAGCTAGCGGGTCCGGCATCGCCTTAAGGCATCACGCCTGGCTCCGGCTTTGTGACTTTTCAGAACCTTTCAAGGTGTCCTTCGCGAACGCACCCTTCGGTTCTACCCTGTTCGGGAAGACCGTCCGCGACACATTGGTTCAGAGTGAGAAAGACGGGAAGATGCTGTCTGCCGTCAGAATCCACTTCTCGGCTCCTCAAAGGTCCTTTTCCAGGAACCAGAGAGGACAAAAGAAGATGTAGCTCCGGACGTCTCAGCAGTCTTGTTATGCTCTGGATCCTTTGTCCTTCAGAGGCAAAGGGGGACAAGGTGGACGCTAGCCCAGAGGCAGAGGGGGTGGCCGAAAAATGTTGGGTCTCTGGAACCTTTTTCTGACCGACCCACACAGCAGCCCTGAGGGGTTGCCCGACTGTTCCTCTCTGGAGGCTGTGGGGGGGGGGGCGTTTTTCGAAGGAACCTGGCTCAGTGGAAGTCCATCACAACAGATCACTGGGTGCTTCGAATAGTATCCAGAGGTTACTCAATCCCTTTCATGAACCAACATCAGTCGAGGTACCTCCCTGATGTACCACACAGTCAGAGGGAGGCTGCAGCTTTAGAGATAAAAAAGCTGCTAGAAAAAAGAGCCATCCAGCACGTCCCCCCAGGCCAGTCCAGATTAGGCAATTACTCTTTGGTGCCAAGGAAGACGGGGGACTTAAGGCCGATTCTCGACCTGTCAACCATGAACCTCTTCATTGCCAAGGAGAAATTCCAGATGGTCACGCTTCAATCCATCCTGCCCCTTTTGCAGGAGAAGGACTGGATGTGCTCCATCGACCTCAAGGATGCGTACTATCATATTCTCATGGACAGATGATCCAGGAGGTTCCTCTGCTTTTGGCTAGGGGCCAGTCATTACCAATTCAGCAGTTCAGGATCCTTCCATTCGGTCTCACGACAGCCCCTAGGGTGTTCATCAAGGTCATGGCAGTTGTAGCAGCCCACTTGAGACTTTAGTGAATAAAAGATTTTCATTACCTAGACGACTGGCTCCTTACAGTCCCCACCAGGCATCTATTCTGCTTAGCCAGGGATTGCTTCCTACTATTAGCATGCCAATTGGGGATCACCGTAAACTTCAAGAAGTCATCCCTTCAACCAGTTCAAATCTTGGAGTTCATAGGGCCCAGAATAGACATACTTCAGACCAAGGCCTTCTTGACATCAGACAGACTTGCAGTTTAACTGTACACATTCTAGCCCTCCTTCAGTCACCTGCCCCGTCATCGGAGTTGGTCTTGAGAGCTTTAGCGTCCATGGCAGCAGCAATCAATCTCACTCCCTTAGCTCGCTTGCAGATGAGGGTTCACCGGTGGACTTTGCAGGTTCAGTGGTCCATCCTTCACCACCCATTGGACTTACCAATTCCTATCAGCAGAGTTTGCAGAAATTCCCTCGTGGTGGCTCCAGTCTCAAGAGCTTTGGGAAGGACGACCGTTTGTTATGCCACAACCCCAAGCCACGGTGACCACGGACGCTTCCCACCTTGGGTGGGGTGGGGCATTATGCGGGCAGAACTGTCCAAGGTACGTGGACTCAGAGACCGTTTTGCATATAAATGTACTGGAAATGAGGGCGGTCCTTCTAGTGTTGCAAGTCTTTCACGCCTTTCTCCCTCCAGGGACTATTGCAATTCACTCAGACAACATGTCAGTGGTCTGGTATATCAACAAACGGGGGGGGGGGGAACCAAGTCTTACCCTCTTTGCCGAGAGGCCATGAGAGTTTGGGATTGGGCGATATCCACCAACTGTTTTCTGTTGGCAATGCACATTCCGGGTCGGTCCAACATCCTAGCGGACAAACTGAGTCAAACTATCCTGTCGCCCTACGAGAGTGGTCTCTGAATCCTTCAGTAGCGAAACAGATCTTCTGCAAGTGGGGTCAGCCTTGCTGCGATCTCTTCTCGTCGCTTTCCAACACGAAGTGCAGCGAGTTTTTCGCTCTAATCCCCCCTCTGAGGGAAGCCCCCAGAGACGCTCTAGTCCATGCTTGGCTACCCGGTCTTCTTTATGCTTATCCTCCTCTTCTGTTGATGACAAAATTCTTACAGAAAGCTCGTCGGTTGGGGAACAAAATTATCCTTATAGCCTCATTCTGGCCTCGTCAAGCCTGGTTACCCGTGTCTACGGTCTCATCTTATAGATCCTCTCTGGATCTTGGATTCCATCCCGGATCTGATACCTCATCCTTCAGGATTGGAACCCCCGAATCTGGTCGATCTCGAGCTCTCAGCTTGGCTGATCCAGTTCCATTAGTTGCTAGGACTCCTGGTATCTCGTCCGCAGTTAGATCTATCCTGGTAGCGGTGTATAAGCCTTCTACCAGGAAGGTTTACAATAGTAAATGGAAGCGGTTTTCCATTTGGGCGTCTCGTAGGAATTTAGACCGTTTCACTGCTCCCATCCCAGCAGTGCTCGATTTTTTTTTTTTTTTTTTTTTTTTTTTTTTTTTAATCTCATAATTTTCAGCAAGGGGCGTGTTCTTCTACTGTAAAGGTTCAAATGGCTGCCATCTCCCATTTTCACATTGGAGACTGTCTCAATCCCCTCGCTTCCACCAAGATTTTTAAGACCTTTTGAAAGGTACGTTTCTCTTGAGATCTCCTATTAGGAACTTTGCCCCTCCATGGGATCTAACTTTGGTCCTTCAGGCTCTGACTGGACCACGTTTTGAACCTGCAGCTTCTGTTAATTTGAAATTATTCTCCTGGAAAACTGCCTTTTTGGTAGCTATTACCTCAGCTAGGGGGCTGTTGGAGCTTCAGGCCCTCTGTGTTAAGCCCCCTTATCTTGTATTCCATAAGGAGAGAGTCTTTCTCAGGACTAACCCATCTTTTCTACCCAAAGTGGCCTCCAAGGCTAACATCAATCAGTCCATTAATCTCCAAGTTTTTTTTCCCTAACTATCAAAACAAAGGGGAGTACAAACTTCATTTGTTAGATGTTCATAGACAGTTGTGCTTTTATTTACACAGAACAGCTGCCTTCCGCAAGTCTGATCAGCTCTTTGTTTCTTTTGCAAAACCCTTCTTGGGTAAGCCAGTTTCGAAGGTGACTCTGGCCAGGTGGATTTCTAATGGTATTCTGCTTGCATACAAACTATCTGGCCTACCAGAGCCTACAGGGGTTCATGCTCATTCTACTCGCTCTATGGCTACATCTGCTGCATTCTGGTCTAGAGTTTCCTTGGATGACATTTGCTACTTGGGCATCCTCTCATACCTTTATCTCTCACTATAAATTGGATTTAGTGTCCAGAGGAAGGACGGCTTTTGGCTCTGCAGTGCTCCGGAGTATCCTTCTTTGAGGACCAAGTTTTTTGTAGCTGGAGACTCTGCCCTACAGGTTGATGACCAAATGAAATTAACTACTTCAGATAAAGAAGTTATGTACTCACTATAACGTTCCATCTGAGTAGGTAACTTCATTTGTCAGAAACCGACCCTCCCTCCTTCCCCCTAACCTGGTTCATTGATTACCTGGACCCTAGGATGGTTTATCAAGTCCTTTGTTAATCCTTAGATGTAATGGGATCCTATCTCGCCTACATTCATAACTGATGGGTTCGAAGCCGATCCGTCGGCTCCGACTCCTCCACTATACACTAGAATGAAGTCTCTCATTGGCTGGGCTACCCCTTATCCCATAATGCACCACACCTGCTTCCCCAGATCTCGTTTTCCACTTTTCAAGCCGGACGTGGTCTCGACTTGGCTGGAGCTAAGTGTTTTTTTCTTGCCTTTTGGTTGTTTTTGACTAGGGTTTCTGTCAGAATTTAAACAAACAGCTGTTTTAACAGCTTTGTGTGCGTTTGTGGTCAGTTTGGTGTTAAATTTAATTTTTATTCTTTTTGCGCTACTTGTGGACTGGGCAAGGCCCGGTTAAGTTGGAGGGCCTTTGCCCTTATTGAATGTGTACCTATTTTTTTTGGTGCTGTAATTGAAATAGTTTTCGGGCTAAGCCCGTTTAAGTTAGAGGGCTTTAGCCCACGTAGTTCTTCTCTCTGTGTATTTCTCCTGTTGTGTCGGGCTAAGCCTGTTTAAGTTAAAGGGCTTTAGCCCATCTATTAGTTACTGTTTTTTTTCTTGCTGTCAGTTACTTGTTTTTTTCTTCTAAAAATGTCTAAGGAGCAAAAGTCAGGGTTCAAAAAGTGTGCAAAATGTAATTATAAAATGTCTATTACAGACAGCCATGCTGTCTGTGTGTACTGTTTTAGGGCC
Source organism: Protopterus annectens (assembly GCF_019279795.1). Lineage (NCBI taxonomy): Eukaryota > Metazoa > Chordata > Ceratodontiformes > Protopteridae > Protopterus > Protopterus annectens. Next base: position 312,610,568 of record NC_056744.1, read on the forward strand.
TAAACATTTACAGGATACTTGCAGTGTGTGTCATGCTTTTTCCTCCAGAGTTCTCCAGGAGAGAGAAAACAAATTGATTCTTAGGGGTCTGATTAAGCCTTCATTTGAAGAGGCTTTGGCTTCATCTCCAACTTCTAAAAAGAAGAGATCGTCTGCTCCGACCAGTCCGTCGGGCCCGACACCCAAGAAGCATAGATCGTCGGCTCCGACCAGTCCGTCAGACCCGACAGCTAAGAAACAAGGGTCGACGACTTCTTCCTCGGCTCCAATGGCTTCAGAGCCGATGGCTGAAGGGTCTGCCTCGGTGCTTCTTCCCTCGGCTCCATTGGTGTCGGAGCCGCAGGTTAGTGCATCGAGAGGCCAATCACCTACTTCGGCTCCATTGGTCTCGGAGCTGTTGGAGGTGTGCAGCTCAGACTCTTTCCCCCTCGGCTCCGGAGGCTCCTTCGGCGCTGACATTGTTGCAGACGGCCCCGGTCTCGGCTCCGATGGTGCTGGAACCTTTTCGGAGCCGATCCCCTGCTTTATCGGAGCCGAGGCAGAAGTCTTCTCTGCCCCAATCTGTTTACTCCAAATCCTCTAGGTTGTCGGATTTGGATAGGGTTATCCAGAGGGCTGTTCCAGTCCCCAGCTTTTACTAAAATGATCTCGGCTCCAGCCCACGCGGCTTCGGAGCCGACTCCACATCCCATGCATTTAATTCCTCCTCCGACCCCCTTGGAGCCGTTGGAGTCGGTGCAGGTAGGACGGAGCGGAATCGTCCAGTTGGAGCAAGGACCCCCTAGGAGTTTCTCTGCTCAGACTTTCATTCCTACCCTGTCCTCGGTGTCTGGGTTTGGTACCGGGTCTTCCTCGGCGGGGGCCGAGGGCAACACTGTTGAGCTCGCCTCTCCGATGCCCAGTCTTCCCCTCGGGGCATCGGCCGCAGGTATTCCCGGTACCGCCGTGGTCTCTCAGCAAGTGCCCTCTGCAGAGTCTGGAGGTCCTGCTTTTGAGGCCATGAGGAGTGCGCTGGCCATGACCTTGCCGGTTCAGCAGGTTTCTACCTCACCGTCCCAAGTTTTGGGTATTGGTGCCTCTGGAGACATTCTTTCCCACGACAGTGGGGCCCCAGGGCCTGAGGATACCTCCTTGGGGGGTTCCCTTCTTCCGGGGGGTCCTTCTGAATCTGCTTCGGATGAACTCTCGAGGAAGAAACTGTGCAGGAGGAAGCACGTTGATTCCCAATATTAATCCATCACTTCAGATACTGACCTCGATGCGGAGGGGTCCCCCAAAACGTCCTTGGATGATGTCTCTTTCTCGGATATTCTTGAGATCTTTAGACAGAGAGGCGATTGGCAATCCAAAGCCCCTACCGCTAAGGAGTCGGTTTTCCTCAAGGCCTTCAGGGCCCAGCCCTCCTCCTGGGTGTCTCAACCCTTCGAGTTATTGGATCTAATCTCTCGGAGGGTGTGGGAACATCCTGATACGGCGGAACCGGTGCCTGCCAGGCCCAATAAGTTTCTTTCAGCCCCTCCCCAGAAGGAATTCCTCACTAAGGGTGTTGCAGTTGATGCTATGGTGGTGGCATCTGCCACTCAGCAGGACGTGGCAGAGGCTTCAACGTCTATTCATCCTCCTAATAAGGATTCTAGGAGCATGGATAGGTACGGGAAGTGTACCCTTTCCTCCGCGACCTTTACCATGCGGTCGCTGAACTATCTCTGTCATTTTACAAGGCTCCAAAGGGACCTCTTCAAGGAGTTAGGAGAGTCCCTTGCGGGTAACCTTCCTGAGGCATTAGCACAGACCGTAGGCGCCCAGATGACTACCCTAACTTCTATTGTCAACTCGTCCATGAGGCTCATTTCCTATGCAGCCGAAGGGGCGAGTAGAGCAGCGGGCACAGGAGTGGCTCTTAGGAGACCAGCCTGGTTACGCTTGTGTCCACTCGCGGAGGCCTTTAAGTCTTCCTTCGCCGACGCCCCCTATGATGGGTCTTCTTTGTTTGGACCCGAGGTGAAGGACACACTTACTCGGTGCGAGCAGGAGGGCAAGACCTTGACTGCCATTGGGGCCCGTTTTTCCGCTCCCTCTAGACCTTATCCCAAGGCCCAGAGAGGAGGGAAAATGTGGTTCAGAAAATCTCAAAAGTTCTTCTCTACTCCACCGAGTGATCCCCCCTCCAGAGGCAGGGGGGGGGGATTCAGGAAGACGCCGCCCTAGAGGTGGCAGAGGCCCCTGTAACTCTGGAGACCGCGATTCCTTTCGTGGTTCCTCCTACCCTCAACGTCCCTAGGATGTGGCCCGACTGTGCTTCTCCGGAGCCGGTCGGGGGTCGTTTTGCGAAACACGCACAGGCTTGGGAATCGATAACAAAGGATCAGTGGGTGCTTCGCATTGTAACCGGAGGATGTTATGTGATCCTATCTCGCCTACATTCTGAATGATGGGTTCGGAGCCGATCCCTCGGCTCCGACTCGGCACGCTTATGCCAAAGAGCGAAGTCTCTTACTGGCTGAGCTTACCATATCCCAGGATGCACCACTACCAGTCCCCCAGATCTCGTTTGCCGCTAACAAGTGAAGACGTGGTCTCGAGCTGGCTGAGTTAAGTAGTGATTATTTCACTAGTTTTTCTGTCAGGTTTTTCTTCTTTTTCTACAAAAAAGCTGTTTTAACAGCTATTCTTGTGTTTTGAGTGTGTTTGACAAAATTCACTTGGTGAATTCTTGTGTTGTGAGTGTGGACCAGGAGTACCTCTTGTCTGGAAAGGCCTTTCCCGGTCTTTTTGTTTGTAGGTGACTTCGGTTCCGTTTTAAATCATTTACATTTCTCTTCTTTAATAAGAACTGAGAGAAATTATTACATTTACAGAGTTTGTGCTGTGTTGACTAACTCAGAGTATTGCGAGTGATAACTGTAAGCCTATTCTAGGTGTGTCACCAGTGTTCTTTACAGTTACTTTTGAAATGTCTCAGAATCCCAGGCCTTCGGGCTTCAAGAAATGTGTAAAATGTAGCTTCAAAATGTCCATCACGGACGATCACTCGCTATGTGTGTATTGCTTAGGGGCAAAGCATTTACAGGAATCATGTAGTGTATGTCACGCTTTTTCCTCAAGGGTCCTCCAGGAGAGGAAAAATAAATTAATTCTTAAAGGATTAATTAAACCTTCTTTCGAAGAAGCTTTGGCATCCTCTCCTTCTCCGGCCAAAGAAAGGGCGGCTCCGACCAGTCCGTCGGATCCGATCGCTAAGAAACAAAGGCAGGCCTCTCCTTCGCTCCAAGGACTTCGGAGCCGAGGTCGAACGGTCTGCCTCGATGCCACCAGTATCGACTCCTCTGGCTTCGGAGCCGATAGCTGGGGCATCGAGGCGGGTCATCTTCGTCTGCTCCACTGCTCTCGGAGCCGACAAAGGTTGCCCGCTCAGGCACTTCCTCCTCGGCCGAAGTCCACCTCGGCACCGATGGAAACTGGTGTGTATTCCTCGGCGCCGATACTCATCGAGTCGCCGAGCCAGTCCCCTAGCCCTTTGGGGCCGTTGGAGAGGCCGCCTCGGACCCGTTCTGTTTCCTCTCGGTCTTGAGGATGTCAGATTCTGATATAGACAGGGTGCTCCAAAGACTGTTCCAGTCCCCAGTCTTCCAAAATTTGTTTCGGTTCCGACCCAGTTGGCTTCGGAGCCGATGACCTTGGCCCACCCCATTGCCATTCCTCCTCCGACTGCTTGGCTCCGGAGCAGGTGCTGTTGGAGCCGATGGAGATCTCAGGGTCGGCTCCGACCCTTACTCCAACCCGGCCTTCGGGTCCGAGTTTGGTACGGACGTCTTCGGCTGGACCCGGGGTGATGTTTCGGGACCTATGCTTTCGGTTCCGAGCCTCCCCCTCGGTGCTTCGGCTGCGGGTCTTCCGTCGACTATCACGGCTCCGGGGACCGGACACTCCCAGGATTCTGGGGGTCCGGCTTTCAGAGCCATGAGGAGTGCCTTGGCCAAGTCCTCTTCGGCCATCTCCCCGGCTTTACCGGCACCTTCCCTAGGCGTGGAGACTGGGTCTTTGGCAGTTCCCCTGTCCGTAGTCAGCGGAGCCCCGGGGCCTGAGGTTACCCCCAGTGGGGGTTCCCCTCCTCCTGAGGGTTCTTCTGAGCTGTCTTCGGAGGAACCCCCAAGGAAGAGATCGTGCAAGAGGAAGCACGTGGACTCCCCCGAGTCTATTACTTCGGACACTGATCTGGATGATGCAGAGGGGTCCCCAAAGTCGTCCTCGGATGATGTCTCCTTTGCAGACATCTTAGAGATCCTCAAACAACGAGGCGGCTGGATATCCAAACCCCCCTCTACTGACGAGTCAGTGCTCCTCAAGGCCTTTGGGGCTCAGCCCTCCGCCTCCTGGGTGTCTCCGCCCTTCGAGCTTCTGGATTTAGTTTGTCAAGGGCGGGAACATCCAGATACCGTGGAACCAGTCCCTTCTCGTCCAAATAAATTTTTGTCTGCTCCCCGAGAAGGAGTTCCTCACTAAAGGCGTGGCTGTAGATGCCATGGTGGTGGCATCTGCTACACAACAGGACGTGGCAGAGGCTTCAACGTCCATCCATCCTCCTAATAAGGAGTCTAGGAGTATGGACAGGTGCGGAAGCGCACCCTGACTTCAGCGGCCTTTACTTTAAGGTCTCTGAATTATTTGGCACATTTTACCAGGCTTCAGAGGGATCTGGTCAAGGAGTTGTCAGATTCCCTCTCGGGTAACCTACCTGAGCAGCTAGCCCAGTCGGTTAGCTCTCAGTTGGCTATCCTTACGTCAATTTCTAACTCGTCCATGAGGCTCATTTCCTATGCGGCCGAAGGCGGGTAGAGCGGCAGGCACAGGCGTGGCTCTCGGAGACAAGCCTGGCTCCGCTTGTGTCAGTTCTTGGAGGCCTTCAAGTCTTCCTTCACGACGCTCCCTTTGATGGGTCCTCCTTGTTTGGACCCAAGGTTAAAGACACCCTTACCCGCTGTGAGCAAGAGGGAAAAACTTTATCTGCCGTAGGTGCCCGTTATTCCACTGCCTTTCGGCCTTACCCCAAGGTTAAAGGAGGGTGGAAAGTATGGTTCCGCAAATCCCGTACGTTTTTCTCCCAACAGAAGGATGAATCCCCTTCCAGAGGCAGAGGACGGGAAATTTTTCAGGGAGACGCCGTCCCAGAGGCGGCAGAGGGCCCCGCAATTCTGGAGACCGCGAGTCCTTTCGTGGCTCTTCAGCCTCCCACACGTCATGAGGGATTGCCCGGCTGTGCTGCTCCGGAGCCAGTCGGGTGTCGTTTCGCCAAGCACCTAAAAGCCTGGGAGTCAATCACTCAGGACAGATGGGTGCTTCGGATCATTGCCGGAGGTTACACCATCCCATTCACATTCTCGCCCCCACCGTCCAAAAGAATCCCGGACCCACCACCCAGTCAAAGGGAAATGGCAGCCGCAGAAGCTTTAAAGCTGCTAGAAAAAGGAGTCATCCAACCGGTCCCCACAGACCAGATCGGATTAGGAAATTACTCCAGGTTCTTTTTAGTGCCAAAAAAGACAGGGGACCTGAGACCAATATTGGATCTCAGCAGACTGAACCAATCCGTCACGAAATCCAAATTCCGAATGGTCACGTTACAATCCATTCTCCCATTGTTGGAGAAGGATGTTTGGATGTGCTCCATAGACCTCAAGGACGCCTATTATCACATACCGATACATCAGGCGTCCAGGAGGTATCTGCGCTTCAGCCTGGGAGTCAGTCATTACCAATTTTGCGCTCTGCCCTTTGGTCTCACCACAGCCCCCAGGGTGTTCACCAAGTGTTTGGCAGTAGTGACGGCTCACCTGAGAAGTCTTGGATTCCAAGTGTTTCCCTATCTGGACGACTGGCTCCTGACTGCCACCACCAGGCATCTACTAATGGACAACCGCAAAGCCACCATCTCCTGGGTGTTACCCTGGGATTACATTCAATTGGTCAAAGTCTGTCTTGCTGCCCTCTCAGCATAAAGTTCATAGGAGCAGAGATAGACTCAAGATTGATGCGTCTTTCTTCCTGCGAAAGGATCCAAACTTTACAGGGCCAAGTTCAAGCTCTGATCTCGAGATCCAAAGCCCCAGCCAGGATGGTTCTACAAGTTCTAGGCTCAGTCTGCCACGGTTCTTTTAATCCCTCTGGCAAGATTGCACATGAGGATTCTTCAGTGGCTATTGTCAACGCAATGGTCCTTTCAGGATCTTCCCCTCAATCATCACATCATGATTACGGATATATGCAAAAGGGACCTTCGCTGGTGGCTTCAGACATCCAATTTGGATCAAGGAAACCCCTTTGTTCTTCCCTCTCCAGTGGTTACCCTGACGACAGATGCCTCCCAGATAGGGTGGGGGGGGCATTGTCTGGGCAGGCTAGTTCAGGGCTCCTGGCTTCCAGACGAAGCTCTTCTCCACATCAATGTGTTGGAGATGAGGGCTGTACTTCTATCCCTACAAGCCTTACACAAGTTTCTTCCTCAGGGCATCATCGCCATCCACACAGACAACATGTCGGTGGTTTGGTATCTGAACAAACAAGGAGGGACCAGATCATACCCCCTTTGCAGAGAGGCCATGAGAGTGTGGGAATGGGCTGTAGCTACCAACCGCTTCTTGGTAGCGACCCACATCCCGGGAAAGTCAAATATATTGGCAGACAAATTGAGCAGGACAATTCTCTCTCCTCACGAGTGGTCTCTAAACCACACAGTAGCAGCTCAGGTTTTCAGGAGATGGGGGACGCCGTGCTGCGACCTATTTGCAACTCCATTAAACACCAAGTGCCAAAGGTTCTTCTCCTTGACCCCACATCAGGGAGTACCAGCCATGGATGCTCTAGCACAACCTTGGCCAACAGGGCTACTTTATGCTTTTCCTCCAATTCCGCTTCTTCCCAGAGTTATTCAAAAAGCCTCTCAACTGGGGTCTTCAATGATTCTGATTGCCCCGTACTGGCCTCGTCAGGTATGGTTTCCCTACATGAAGAAGCATGCAGTGGACGATCCGTGGACTTTAGACCTGATTCCGGACTTGCTAATCCATCAGTCGGGACTTCGACATCAGTCCCTTCAATCTTTGAAATTGACAGCTTGGCTCCTCCACTTCCGACTTTAGTTAGAAGGCACACTCTAGACCGGAAGTTGTTCACATTTTATCTTGACCCACAAACCCACCACTAACAAATTGTACCTTAGTAAGTGGAAGAGGTTTGCTATATGGGCTCAACTCAAGGGCTTAGACCCTATCACTGCTCCTGTCCCAGAGGTCTTAAAATTTTTAACATCCTTGTTTAATCAGGGATCTTCTGTCTCAACTATTAAAGTCCAACTAGCGGCTATCTCTAAATTCCACAAATCCATGGATCCTCCTTTGATGAGCAGCAGACTATGCAAAACTTTCATTAAAGGTGCGAGCCTATTAAGACCACCAATTTTTCATCCTGCACCTCCGTGGGATCTTGATTTGGTGCTTCGCGCATTAACATCTCCCCCTTTCGAACCGGCTGCTACATGCGAGTTAAAATACCTGTCTTGGAAAACTGCCTTCTTAGTTGCAATTACTTGCAAGAAGAGTTTCGAGCTTCAAGCCCTGTCTATTAAGCCACCGTACTTGATTTTCCACAAGGATAGAGTATCACTTAGGCCTAATCCATCCTTTGTCCCAAAGGTCTGTTCTAGTTTCTGCCTCCAACAATCTCTAGAGCTACCGGTTTTCTTCCCAAAATTCTCCAATGAAGCAGAATACACTCTACATAAATTGGATGTTCACAGGCAGTTACGCTTCTATTTAGACAGGACTCAGCAACTTCGTAAGTCAGACCAGTTGTTTGTGTCCTTCTCAGATAATAAACTGGGCCAAACCATCACAAAAGCTACTATCTCAAAATGGATCAGAGATTGCATAACTCAGACTTATTCTTCTTTGAATAAGCAACTTACAACATCTATCAAGGCTCATTCTACCAGAGCTATGGCTACTTCTATAGCTTTTCATTCCAAGCTCGCTATATCGCAAATCTGTGCTGCGGCTACTTGGTCCAATCCGCACACTTTCATTTCACACTACAAATTGGATGTGGCATCTAGAGGACGAGCTTCATTTGGTTCCACGGTACTCAGGAGTGTTTTCCAGTGAGCCACCGAGGATTCAGGTGCTAGGGGCTGTCCCATCATTCAGAATGTAGGCGAGATAGGATCACATAACATCTTTTAGTTATGTACTCACCATAACTTCAGATGTTTGGGATCCATCTCACCTACATTCCTAATACCCACCCTCCTTCCCCCTGCCTTGGAGATCAGAAGAGATTGAACGGTTTTGAGTTCTACTGTTTTATCTTGTTTCATCTGACGATGTTATATAAGCAGGGTGTGCATGTGTGCATGTATGCGGACAAACTAGATCTGGGGGACTGGTAGTGGTGCATCCTGGGATATGGTAAGCTCAGCCAGTAAGAGACTTCGCTCTTTGGCATAAGCGTGCCGAGTCGGAGCCGAGGGATCGGCTCCGAACCCATCATTCAGAATGTAGGCGAGATGGATCCCAAACATCTGAAGTTATGGTGAGTACATAACTAAAAGTTACCTCATCCCCTTTTTCAAGCCCCCTCCTCCTACAAGGAGAATCCCGGACGTGCCACTCAGTCAACGGGATCTGGCAGCCGTAGAAGTTTCAAAGCTGCTAAGCAAACGGGTCATCCAGCCCATCCCCGCCGATCAGATCGGATCAGGAACTTACTCAAGATTATTTTTGGTGCTAAAAAAGACAGGGGACGTAAGGCCCATTTTGGACCTCAGCCTTTTGAATCATTTTGTGAAGAAGTCCAAGTTCCGGATGGTCACCCTTCAGTCCATTCTCCCGTTTGGAGAAGGATGTCTGGATGTGCTCCATAGACCTCAAGGACGCTTACTATCACATTGATACGTCAGGAGTCCAGGAGTTATTTACGCTTCTGCCTAGGAACCAGTCACTTCCAGTTTCGTGCACTGCCCTTTGGTTTCACTACAGCCCCCAGGGTGTTTACCAAGTATCTGGCAGTGGTGACAGCTCACTTGAGAAGTCTCGGATTCCAAGTGTTTCCCTATCTTGACGACTGGCTCCTCACTGCCACCTCCAAGCATCTACTGATTTGAGCGCTGATGGACACAGTAACCTTGGGTCTCTCGCTAGGAATCCCTTTCGATTGGAAAAAATCTGTGCTGCGGCCATCTCAGCGTATCACCTTTATAGGCGCAGAGTTAGACACAAAAAGGATGCGGGCATATTTGCCATCAGAGAATTCAGGTCCTACAATCACAGGTCCTAAATTTATTACCCAAATCTCAAGTTCCTGCCAGACAGATTCTTCAGTTATTGGGTTTGATGGCTGCAACTATCCTCCTAGTACAGTTAGCCAGGCTGCACATGAGAGTGCTGCAATGGCTATTATCGGTTCAATGGTCATACCAAGAACTTCCCCTGAACCACCTAATTCTGATTACGGACAGTTGTCGTCGGGACCTCCGTTGGTGGCTATGTCGGTCCAACCTGGACCGGGGGCATCCTTTCGCCCTTCAACCCCCTGTTGCCACAGTGACCACGGACACCTCCCAGATAGGGTGGGGGGGTCATTATCTGGACAGGTCTGTCCAAGGCACTTGGCAGGATTGCGAAGCGCACCTTCACATCAATATCCCGGAAATGAGAGCGGTGCTTCTGGTTTTACAAGCACTTCATCATGCTCTCCCCCAAGGTACTATTGCAATTCTATCCGACATGTCGGTAGTTTGGCACATAAACAAGCAGGGCAGAACCAGGTCCTACCCCCTTTGCAGGGAGGCCATGAGAGTATGGCACTGGGCCATAGCCTGTCGACGTTTCTTAGTAGCCACGCACATTCCGGGAAAAGCCAATGTGATTGCAGACAGGCTCAGCAGGACTCTCCTGTTGCCCCACGAGTGGTCCCTCAACAACAGAGTGGCTGCGCAGATCTTCGCCAAATGGGGCCTCCCTTGTTGTGACTTGTTCGCCAGCCCCAACAATGCGAAGTGCAGAGAGTTCTTCACTCTGACACCCTCTCAGGGACAGTCTCCCAGGGACGCTCTAGCCCACAATTGGCCCCCGGGTCTGCTTTATGCCTTCCCCCGATTCCCCTTCTCCCGAGGGTGATTCAGAAGGCTCTTCATGTCAGGTGCCACATGATTTTGGTCGCCCCACATTGGCCCCGTCAGGTTTGGTTCCCCTTTCTTCAGAAGTATACGGTACAGGGCCCTTGGATTCTGGAGCCAGTGCCATATCTGTTCTCCAATCCGTCGGGACACTCTCATCCGTCCCTCCGGTCGCTGCGACTGGCTGCTTGGCTACTCCACTTCCATCCTTAGAGATCTTTCACTTTCTTCGGAAGTGTTGCACATCTTGTCTTCTTCCCACAAGCCGTCTACCGTTAAGCTGTATTCCAGCAAATGGAAAAGGTTTGTTTGTTGGGCCCAGCAGCGAGGCATTGATCCTCTTACGGCCCCAGTTCCGCAGGTCTTGGAATTTCTAGCTTCATTGTTTCATTCTGGCTCTTCAGTCTCCACACTTAAAGTTCAACTGGCTGCTATATCTAATTTTCATGTTGCTATAGAGCCTTCTTTAATGGCCAACAGACTGTGCAAGTCCTTTCTTAAAGGAGCCTGGCTCCTCAGGCCTCCTATGGCTCATCCCGTGCCCCCTTGGGACTTAAATTTGATTCTGGCCTCTTTAACTTCCCGTCCCTTTGAGCCGGCAGCCACTTGTCATATAAAATTCCTGTCATGGAAAACTGCTTTTCTAGTGGCAGTAACTTCTGCTAAGCGTGTTTCAGAGCTTCAGGCTCTCTGTTCTTCCCCTCCTTATTTGATCTTTCACAAAGACAGAGTTTCCCTTAGATTGAATCCATCCTTTTTGCCTAAGGTAGCATCCCCTTTATGCATTCAGCAGTCATTGGAGCTCCCAGTTTTCTTTCCAAATTTTTCTAACAGAGCAGAATATACCTTCCACCAGTTGGATGTTCACAGGCAACTGCGTTTTTACTTGGATAGGACCACTCAGACTCGAAAATCTGACCAACTGTTAGTGTCCTTTGCGGAGAATAGATTAGGTCTTCCAGTTGCCAAAGCCACAATTGCCAAATGGATTAAGGATTGCATCTCTTTCATTCATTCCCAGTCAGGCAAAGAGTTGCCTTTCCCAATCAAAGCTCATTCTACTAGGGCTATGGCCACCTCTGTAGCTTTTCATTCCAAAGTTTCAATAGATGATATCTGTGCGGCTGCTACTTGGTCTTCTCCGCACACCTTCATTTCTCATTACAAGCTTGATGTGGCTTCCCGAGGCAGAGCTTCATTTGGTTCCGCAGTTCTCAGGAGTGTGTTCCAGTGAGCCACCCAGGGTTTTAGGTGCTAGGGATGCTGTCCCATCAGTTATGAATGTAGGCGAGATAGGATCCCATTACATTTTTTAGTTATGTACTTACCATAATTTTGGATGTATGGGATCCATCTCGCCTACATTCATACATACCCACCCTCCTTCCCCCTACCTTTTGGATTTGGAGGAAACATTGGTCTTGCTGAGCTCTCCTCTGGAAGGGCTCTAGTTGGTTACAGTTATTGGTATGTGTTCTCTACCTGTATGTATGAAAGCGAACAAACCAGATCTGGGGAAGCAGGTGTGGTGCATTATGGGATAAGGGGTAGCCCAGCCAATGAGATACTTCGTTCTAGTGTATAGTGGCCGAGTCGGAGCCGACTGATCGGCTCCGAACCCATCAGTTATGAATGTAGGCGAGATGGATCCCATACATCCAAAGTTATGGTAAGTACATAACTAAAAGGTTAGGGTTTTTCAGGTTGTTTTGTGGTTGTGAGGTTACATAGATGGGCAAATGCGATCTGAGGATTGGAAGGAGGTCGCAGGATTTTATGGGTAAGGGGAGGAGCTTGGAGCTCGGATCTCTAGCTTGGAAAGCTGCCGGCTCGGATCCAGGTCGGATCCGATACCCACAGGTTGCTGACTGATGAAGTTACCTACTCAGATGGAACGTTATGGTGAGTACATAACGTCTTTTTATCTTAGTCACCATTCCTCACGTTAGCATCTAGGACCTGATATCTGATCTGAGCCTGCATACTCGGGCAACAGCTTAGCTCAAGCTCCTCCCCTCCCATGATGCTCTGCTGCCCTCTGTTTCTGATTTTCTCTTGCTTCCTGATCTAGACAGGCGCAGATTGCTCAGCTCCTCGTGGTTTGAAATTAGGTTGTGGGTAGATTGTTTTGGGGATATTTCCTTGTTTGTTTTTCCCTTTGGGTTTTTAGCGATAATTAATCTCCCCTTCCTCCCCTGTTTTTTCCGCTTAGGCATTTGGCGCCCTTTTCGCGGGCTTAGTAGTGTTTGAAAAATTTACTTGATTTATTGTAGTTTATTTTTAAGTTTTAGTGTTCTATTCAGTAGTGTTAGTGTTTCAAACAGATTGTTTGGTATTTAGACCTTTGCTTGTGTTTAAGACTCTGTGTTGGACTTCCCTTGGTTGTGTTGTGCAGGTTGGTGCCATGTTGGACAAACCTTTAGGTTTTAAGAGATGCTCTTCGTGTAGCTGGAAAATGCCAGTTTCTGACTCGCATGAGGAGCATCTCTGTTGTCTTGGAGGTGACCATCTCGAGGTAGAGTACGGTATTTATGCCGCCTTCAACCCCAGAGCTCTGGTTGACCGTCGCAACAAATTATCAAAGGTCTAGTTAAAGGAGGCCCCTCTGTCACTGATGCCCCGACCAAGACGGGCTCTTCAGGTGCTAAGAAAAAGGTTCCTCCCATTGAGGAGACCCCCACTAATCGTCCCAGGCTGTCTGATCCTAAGTCTACGGATCTGACAATCCAGCCCGGGCAGTGTCGGATCTGCGAATCTCTGGTCCCAGGGCTTCTAGAAAGTCCACTTCTGGATCCAAGGGTTTGGACTCCAGGTCTTCCGATCCAACACTTTCAGTCCCCCCTGAAATCCAAGGCTCCAGATTTGAGACCTTCTGATCCAAGGATGGGTGCATTGGCCATGGATCTGACCATCTTGGATCCAAGGGATTCAAGAGCAGCTTCTTCAGATCCTCCCTTTACTTCGGTTCTGAGCAGGTCCAATCTGAGGGCCGTGTTGGAGCTGATTGTAGTGGAGGAGTTTCCCTTGGATCCCTTGAGTGCAGAACAGGCCTATTCTTCAAGTAGACCTGGGGAGCACAAGACTCTGGATCTAGACATGGCTCTCCAGCCTGGTCCTCCATCTCCTCCCAATCCTCCAGGAGTTTTTCCAATGGATATGGACAGAATGATGCGGTCCTTCTTGAAAGCTTAAATTGAGTTGTGGCTTCTGGCTTCTCCATCCCACAGGATGGGGATCCAGTCTCCTATCCCCCACCTAACTTTTCCTCCAACCTTTGGTTTGGATTACCAGGGACTGGTGCGTGATACGGATGCAATGGGAGTTTTGGACCCCACTCTGGTTCCTACCCCATTGGGATTGACCATCAGTTCTGTGCCTATGCCCCCAGGACAGAACATCCCTCCGGCCCGAGCCGGGCTGGACCTGTCTGGTGGGGCGGGGGTGGGGTCCACTGTCTTCCTCTTCCTTGTCTGTAGTACCATCAGCGAGAGAGGGGGACAGGACCTCATTTATCCCCTCCACTTTCCGGGCGGTGAAAAGATCCTTCTCTGTACCAGAGCTGCCTTCCCCGCTTGTGGTCATCCTATCCAGCCCCTTTGAGTGGACCTACTCATCCTGCTTTCGGTCAGCCCGTCCGGTCTAGCCTCCAGGAGGGAGCCTCCCCTATAGGGGTTCTCTTCCGAATCTTCCCCGCAGCCTCCAGCAAAAGAAGTTCTGAGATAAAGGGCATGCAAGAGCAGACATCTTAATTCCCCCACAAAGTCATTAACAGAAGCTATGGATGCCAATGAAGGGGACTGGTCCCCAAGATCACCGCCAGAAGACATCTCCTTCGGATACCTACTCCAGATCCATAAAGCCACGGGCGGTTGGTCTAACCAATCCCTGTCCTCTGAGGAAATTGTATTCCTGGAGGCTTTCTGTACAGGCCCATCTACCTCTTGGGTGTCCCGTCCCCTCCTGCTGTGACCCTCTTATCAACTTTGTGGCCAGCAGGGTGTGGAAGGAGTCAGATACCGTGGAGCTGGTGCCTTAAGAAAGCAGACCAGTTTCTTAGCCCCCCAGCAGATAAAATGTTTTGGTCTAAGACGGTCCCAGTTGATGCTGCTGTTGTGGTGGCCGCAGCCCCCAAGAAGGAGTTGGCGTAGCAGAGTTCTTCTGTCTATCCTCCCAGTCACGAATCGAGAGCTCTGAACAGATTTGGAAAGCGGGTGTTCGCTTCGGCTTCCTTCAGTCTTCGAGCCTTAAACTGCCTTACCCATTTCACCCTTCTCCAGAGGGATTTGATTAAGAAGTTGTCAACTTCCCTCATAGGGTCCATGTCTGAGGAGAAATTCAAGGTGTTTTTTTCCCCAAACTGTCCACCCTTCATTCCATAGCTAATTTGTTCGTGAGGCTATTGTCCATGAGGCTAATTTCCAACACAGCGGAAGGTTTCTTACGGGCAGCTGGTTCAGGCATTGCCATTAGGTGTTATGCTTGGCTGCGCCTTAGCGGGTTCGCAGAGGCTTTCAAGACATTTATTAATGCCCCCTTTGATGGCTCCACTCTGGGCCCAGTGTAAATGAGATGTTAACCCACAGTGAACAGGAAGGGAAGTCTGCCATCAGGATTAAATTTTCTACCCTTCAATGGTCCTTTTCTAAGAACCAGAAAGGGAGTAAGAAAATTTGGTTCTGTAAGTTGCAACCACCCTTCCACTATGTTCAAGACTATTCCTCTTCCAGGGGACGGGGGAGAGGTTTCAATGGCAGATGTCGCCAAAGAGGTAGGGGACTCCCTCAGAATCAAGGTTCCAGAAAACCCTTCTTTGAGAAACCTTTTCAGTGTCCCTGAAGCATTGCCCGACTGTCCTTTCCTGGAGGCAGTCTCGGGGGGGGGGGGGGTCGGTTGTCCTTGCACCCTTTATCCTGGGCAAATATCAACAATCAGTGGGTGCTAACCATTATTTCCAGGGACTATCGCATTCCCTTTCTAGAGAATCCACCAAGGATCAGAATTCTTCCAGATGTGACACGCAGTCAGAGTTGGCCCATAAGGAGTTAGCGCACCTTCTTTGAAAAAGAGCCATCCAAGAGGTCCACACAGGACAGAGAGGATCTGGAACTTATTCCTGCTCGTTTTTGGTTCCAAAGACAACAGGGACCCTGTGTCCTATTCTGGATCTTCGCTGTCTAAACCTGTTTGTACAGAAGTCCGTTTCAGATGGTCATTGTGCAGCCGATTGTGCCCCTTTTGCATGGCAATGACTGGCTGTGCTCAGTAGATCTCCAGGACGTGTACTACCACATCAAGATCGACAGATGGTCTAAGAGATTTCTCTGCTTTCGCTTGGGAGCCAATCACTTGCAGGTCAGGACCCTACCCTTTGGTTACACCTCAGCCCCTCAGGTGTTCACCAAATTCATGGCAGCGGTGGCAGCTCATCTTCAACTGCAGGGAATCCAGGTGATCTGAAGTAGGAGATTCATTTGTCTGCAACCTGTGGGTTATGGATCCGATATCGGATCCGAACCGGCATGGTTTACCAGCTATGGATCCAAGCTCTCAGCTCCTCCCCTCACCCATAATACCCTGCTCTACCCTCATGACCTCAGATCTCGTTTGCCGCGCATGGTGACCAGATTGTTTTTCCAGCTCTCCAGCTAAGTGATAGTTTCAGTGTTTAAATTGTAAAATTTAAATAATTTTTTGGTTGATTTGTGTCAAAGTGTAGGTTTCCCTTTTTGTATTATTACATTTTTTAGAGTTTAATCTAAAATTTATATCCCTCCCCTCGCTGGTAGCGTAGTGTGTGTGTTGGGCCTGTGAGTGATTTTTGCTTTTTAGTTACTTACCTTAGTTATAGTAACTGTTATTTGTTAGCTTGGGATGTCTGAGCAGCCCAAGGCTATTTTTTCTAAATGCTCCGAGTGTGGCCATAAGCTTTCCCCAGCTGATGGCCACACTCGGTGTGTTAGATGCCTGGGGGTTTTAGTGCAGGGTTCAACCCCAGGGCATTGAAGGAGCGGAGGTCCAAGCTTGTTTTGGTGGGCCTTTTACCGCCGGACTCGGCTCCGACCTCCGCTCCTTCGGGGGTAACCGTCCCCGCGGTTATTCCCTCTCCGGCTCCCCCTCCTCCTCCTGGGACTCAACCTCCTGCTTCTGGTTCGGAGGAGAGGGATGCTAGAAGAAGGGACCGGAGGGAGAAGCACCATAAGCGGTGGGCCGAGACCTCTGTTTCGGCCCCGCCAGCCAAGCGGGCTTCTCCCCCGGCTCCATTGTCGGCTGGATCTCCTCCTCCTCGGCTCCGGTCTCCAGTGTGTTTTTCACCGTGACCTGAGGAGGAGGAGACCCGATCTCAGTCGAGGCTATCGAGGAGGCAATCAAGGCCTACCTCGGTAGCCTCGTCGAGATCAATGTACAGCCTATCGGATGCTGATCTGGACCGGATGATGAGAAGGTTCATCCAAGCCCAGATGCAGATGGGAGTGCTCTTGCCCCCCCCCCCCCCCGGGGTGGAGCTCGACCCCCTTTTTCAAACAGATTGCTCCTTCTCCGACCCGCTACCCGGGTTCGGAGCAGTTGGAGCCGAGCAGCTTCGGAGCCGGGGGTGGGTCGGCACCGATAGTACTTGGTACTTCGGATCCGACCCTGCCCTAGAGTGCATCGGATCCGACCTCTCGGAGCCTGGATCCGAGCCTCGGATCCGGGGGGATCAGTGCTCCTTCGGCGCTGTCTGTCGGAGCGCACTGTCCCTTCGGATCCGAGCGCTTCGGCGCCGGCTCCGATCCACTCTTCGGATCCGAGGGGGAGCAGATTGTCGGATCCTTTGGTCGAGGTCGGCTCCCCTTCGGCCTTTGATGTAGTGGAGAGGGCCCTGTTGAGGGTCTCCGGACCCCCGGCACTTGTTTCGGCTCCGTCCCGCGCTCCCTCTGCACTGGGTCAGGCTTCCACCATCTGGCCCTTGGGACAGCCCGCTTCGGTGCCCCAAGCTGTTCCCCTGGAACAGGTTGCTGCTGCGAGTCCTCTGACAGCCCCCAGAGGATGTTCCTCGCAAGCATACGTCAAAAGGAGGCACATTGACTCCCGAGTGTCTCACGGAAGACACGGATTTGGAGGAAGGAAGGCTCCCCACGGTCACCCCGAGGATGTCTCATTTGGAGACATCATGGAAATGCTCCGTATAAGGGGGTGGTCTGCCCCAAGTCTTCCTCGGATGAGTCCGTGTTCTTGGAGGCATTTGAAGCGGGCCCGTCTACCTCTTGGGTGTCCCTCCTGCCGACCCCTGGTGGACCTCATTACCACCAGGGCGTGGAAGGAACCGGACACAGTGGAGCCAATCCCTAAGAGGCCCGACAGGATCCTCAGCCCACCGTCTGACCGTGCCCATTGGAGTAAGGGGCCTCGGTAGATGCCATGTTGGCGGCCACCAAGAGGGAACTTGCTCAGGAGAGTCCCTCAGTCCATCCCCCGAGCAAGGAGTCTCGGATGATGGACCGCTTGGGGAAGCGGATGTTTAGTTCAGCGACCTTCTCGGTAAGGGCGCTGAACTACCTGGCACGTCATTAGGATGCAGCGAGATCTCATTAAAGAATACGCTGCATCTCCCCCAGAGTCCATGTCGGAGGAGGACAAAGTACTGCACTCCACCCGCATGGCCACTCTTAGATCAGTTACCAATACCTCTATGCGGCTACTCTCCCATGCTACGGAAGGCGCCGCTAGAGCCGCAGGGGCAGGTCTAGTCACTAGACATCAGGCCTGGCTCCGTCATTGCGATTTCTCTGAGCCCTTCAAAGCGTCATTTGCGAACGCCCCCTTTGATGGTTCTGCCCTCTTTGGCAAAACCGTTCGCGACACTTTGACTCAGAGCGAGAAGGACGGGAAGACGCTGTCTGCCGTCTGAATCCGCTTCTCTGCACCCCAGAGGCCCTATTCTAGGAACCAAAAGGGTCAGAAGAAGATGTGGTTCCGGAAGTCGCAGCAATCCCAGCCTGCTCCGGACAACCAGTCCTTCCGTGGCAGAGGAGGACAGGGAGGACGCCGCCCTAGAGGCAGAGGGGCACCCAGGAACTTCGGGTCCAGAGAACCCTTCTCTGAACGGCCCGCGCAGCAACCCTGAGGGGTTGCCTGGCTGCTCCACTCTGGAGGCAGTTGGGGGATGTTTTTCGGGGCACCTAGTGGCATGGGAGTCCATAACATCAGACCGCTGGGTTCTCCAGATCATATCCAGAGGATACCGCATCCCTTTTCGTCACTTACCAAAGTTGAAGTCACTCCCAGACGTTCCACCCGGTCAATGGGAGGCCGCTTTGGCAGAAATTGGCCATCTTCTAAAGAAAAGAGCCATCCAGCCCGTCCCCCCAGACCAGATCGGATCAGGGTTCTACTCCAGGTTCTTTTTAGTGCCAAAAAAGACGGGGGATCTAAGACCAATCAATCTCTTCTCCCCCTTCTGGGAGAAAATCACTGGATGTGCTCTATAGACCTCAAAGATGCATACTACCACATCCTAATGGACAGGTGCTCCAGGAGGTTCCTCCGCTTCCGGCTGGGAGCCAGTCACTACCAGTTCCGGGTCCTTCCCTTTGGTCTCACCACAGCCCCCAGGGTGTTCACCAAAGTATTAGCAGTGGTAGCGGCCCACCTGAGGCTTCAGGGGGTGCAGGTCTTCTCCTTCCTGGAAGACTGGCTCCTTACCGCCCCAACAAGGCATCTACTACTATTGGCGCGAGACTCCTTTCTCCATCTTGCTCCCAATCTGGGCATTACAATAAATACAAAGAAATCCAACCTGGCGCCCACACAGCTCTTAGATTTTATAGGGGCCAGGTTAGACACAAGGAGTTTAAAAGCCTTCCTCACTGCGGACAGAGTTCAAAATCTGCAGCTCCAGGTGCGGGCCATTCTCCCCTCAAGTTCTGTTCCGGCGGAGTTGGTCCTGAGGGCTCTAGGGTCCATGGCGTCTGCTATAGCACTTCTTCCTCTTGCCAGGCTCAACATGCGCATCCTCCAGTGGACTCTTAGTACAATGGTCATACCTTGCTCTCCCTATGCATCATCCCATTGCGATCAGCAAGGCTTGCAAGCGGTCCCTCCTGTGGTGGCTTCACTCCCCAGATCTCCACGGAGGCCGCCCTTTTTGTGCTTCTCCCCCTCTCGCCACGGTGACCACGGACGCCTCCCGCCTCGGGTGGGGGGGGGCATTTTGCGGGCCGGACCGTCCAAGGCACGTGGAACGATTCAGAGACCTTACTGCATATCAACGTTCTAGAGATGAGAGCAGTGCTCTTAGCGTTGCTAGCACTTCAGGACTTTCTTCCCTTGGGAACAATTGCGATTCAATCGGACAACATGTCAGTTGTCTGGTACATCAACAAGCAAGGGGGAACGAGGTCTTACCCTCTTTGTCGAGAAGCCATGAGAGTTTGGGAATGTGCCATCTCCACCAACCGCTTTCTAATAGCAACGCACATTCCGGGTCGGTCCAACATCCTGGCGGACAAGCTCAGTCGCACCATTCTGACCCCTTACGAGTGGTCTCTCAATTTTCAAGTAGCGGAACGCATATTCGCACGGTGGGGAACTCCTTCATGCGATCTTTTTGCCTCTCCCTCAAACACCAAGTGCGACAGTTTTTTCGCTCTGATACCTCCTCCAGGAGGTTCTCCAAGAGACGCTCTGGTGCATGCTTGGCCACCCGGTCTTCTGTATGCTTATCCACCCTTGCCTCTGATGCTCCAAGTTCTTCAGAAAGCCTCTCGGTGGGTTGCAGAATGATTCTCATTGCTCCGTTTTGGCCTCGACAGATCTGGTTCCCCTTCCTAAGGTCTCACTCGGTGAATCCTCCTTGGATTCTAGATCCCATTCCGGATCTGATATCTCATCCATCCTGCATATCTCCTCCGAACCTGGACAACCTGAAGCTGACCGCTTGGCTGCTCCAGTTCCACTCTTGATCAGGACTCCCGGTATTTCGTCCCCTGTTAAGGCGAACCTGGTGGCAGCTCATAAACCGTCCACTAGGAAAGTCTACCGCAGCAAGTGGAAACGGTTTTCTTTGTGGACGGAGCGGCAAGGCCTGCATCCCTTCACACTTCCTCTACCTTTAGTGCTTTATTTCTTAACCACTCTTTTAACGATGGTGCCAGCAGTTCCACAGTCAAAGTACAACTGGCGGCAATTTCACATTATCACATTGGTCATGACTCTAGTCCACTCATGTCAGCCAAGTTGTGTAAAATTTTCCTTAAAGGTACTTTCCTTCTCAGGCCCCCTGTAAAACAAGCGGTTCCTCCCTGGGACCTTTCCTTAGTTCTCCAGGCCTTGACCACCCCCCCTTCGAACCAGCGGCTACGGTGGATCTCAAATTCTTGTCTTTCAAGACGGCTTTTTTAGTAGCCATTAAATCGGCCAAGAGAGTTTCAGAGCTCCAAGCATTATCACCTAAAACCTCCTTACTTGGTCTTTCATCCGGACCGTGTTTACCTCAGGACCAACCCGTCCTTTCTTCCTAAAGTAGCTTCTGAAGCAAACATTAATCAATCCATTAACCTCCCTGTTTTCTTTCCTAAATATGAAAACAAAGGTGAATACAAGCTTCACTCCTTAGATGTTCACAGGCAACTTAGATTTTATCTAAACAGAACGGCTGGTCATAGGCAATCCGACCAGTTGTTCATTTCCTTTGCTAAATTTAATTTGGGCAAGCCAATTTCTAAAGTCTCTCTGTCTCGCTGGATTTCACAGTGTATCTTATTGGCTTATCAAGCTTCAGGAAGGCCCGCGGAGGGTGTACACGCCCATTCAACCCGGTCAGTATCTACCTCGGCAGCCTTTAAGGCTAGGATTCCTCTAGATGATATTTGTGCAGCAGCCACGTGGGCTTCATCTCATACTTTTATTTACCACTACAAGTTGGATCTTGCATCTAGGGGTAGAGCATCCTTTGGCTCCGCGGTGCTCCGGAATATCCTTCCATGATGGCCGCCCAAGATTCAGGTAGCTGGGGACTCTGTCCCACAGGTTGCAGACAAATGAATCTCCTACTTCAGATTTAGAAGTTATGTACTCACAATAACGTTCCATCTGAGTAGGTGTATTCATTTGTCTGCAACCATCCCGCCCTCCTATCCCCCTGGCCTTTCAGTTTCCTGCATATTATGTGTTACCCTTTTCAGGGTGTTCTTGCTGTTGGCAAACTCGATCTGAGGTCATGAGAGTAGAGCAGGGTATTATGGGTGAGGGGAGGAGCTGAGAGCTTGGATCCATAGCTGGTAAACCATGCCGGTTCGGATCCGATATCGGATCCATAACCCACAGGTTGCAGACAAATGAATACACCTACTCAGATGGAACGTTATGGTGAGTACATAACTTCTAATTAAAATCAACTACTCAGGTGGAACATTATGTTAAGTACATACATTTTTTATGATCTTTTACAGATAGATTCCTCACCCCCATCTGCAGTACCTCCAGTGCTTCCAGCCGACTTTGATACATTCTCCTGTGCACCCAAGTGACCAGATTCTCAACCTGCTGCTCCTAAAAGGCCAAACAGGTTCTCTACGATGTGCTAGAAGATTAAGGTTTTGATTAAGTGCTTTACTGCGGAAACAGCTACATTCTCGGTGGCTGCAGATAAGCCCTCTAAGCTTTTGCCTTCTAACTCCATTTTCCCCGTGGATAAGGAGAAGAACGCTATAGAAGAGTTGGGGATGCAAGTATATACTTCTGCCACCCTGGCCTTTATGGCCAGATATTTCTTGGCTCTTCTTTTTCAAGTCACTAAGCTCATTTCTCAGTTTCCAGAGTAACACTAAATCCCAGTTTGCTTCTATTTTAGTTTCTTCTGCCCAAATGACGCACCTTTGTATTAACTGCAGTTATGATGCAGTATAAACATCTGCCGGAGCTGCTGCATGTGGCGCTGTCCTTTGAAGGTACTCTTGGCTGAGAGTCCAGCCACTACCAGATGATACCAAAGCTAAATTTATGGATGCTCCTCTAGATTCTAAAGCTCGTTTTAGATCTGCAGCTGCAGAATTTAAGCCTTTAGAAGAAAAGGGTAAGGTGCTTCAGGACCTTACTACCTTACTAAAACTCCTTTTACATGGAAGCTGTTTAGATCTCCTAAGAGTAAAAGAGGGGCTAGCTTTATTCTTCCAAGTCTTCTACTCCTGCTGCTCAAACAGCCGTTTCTGAGCAAGCCAGGTAGTCTGTGACTACTTTTTTCTTTGCAGTTAGACCCTCTGCCTTTATATTTTTCCCTGTCCCTCTCTGCTTTGAAACTGATCACCAAAGTCTTCTGGGTTCTTATTTATAATCTTCAGAGGATGCTTTGTGGTATGGAAATCTCTTACCTTCAGGTGTATTCCACAATCCTGATCAGTTGATTTTCTTTCCTCATGTGATTCACACTTTGCTTTCTTGTGGAACCATTCAGGAGGTTCCACCTTCCCCAAACAGGAAAGGTTTTCTATTCAAGAACATTCCTAGTCCCTAGAATGGATGGTCCTTGGAGACCCATTCTAGATCTGTCATCTAAACACCTTTCGCACACTTTCCTTAAAACATCCTGCTCCCCTTTATTCTTCTACAGGCCTTCGTGTTGTCTCTGTATATCAAGGATGCTTATCTTCACATATCCTTTTTCATCCTCTTTACATGAGATTTCTTCACTTTGCTATTGCTTCCTCACATTTTCATTATTCTGCCTTGCCCTTTGGTCTATCTATGACACACAAAATGCTTGGCTCCTGTCGTTGCCTTTTGCAGACTCAGGGATATTCAGATTTTCTCTTACCTGGATGACAACCTCCTCCAGGCTTATTCGCCAGATACACATCTGCAAATTGTTCATAGCTTCTTTTCTGGAAAGACTAGGATTCAGTATAAATTTCCAAAAATTCTGTCATTCCTTCACAGGACCATGTCTTCCTAGGATGCAGAATTCAATCAGACAAGATGTTGGCTTCTTTACCTTCTCAGAAAGTATTGTCTAGCTGTTTACTTTCAAGCTATCATTCTACTCCAGTCCCTGACTGCCAGAGAGTTCCTCTGTCTGCTGGGCTTCATGGCATCCACTGTTTCCATGTTCCCTCTAGAGAAACATCACATGAGGAATCTGCAGTTGTATCTCGGGTCTGTCTGGATGCAGAATATTTATCAACTACATTTTGTGATTCATCTCCTTCCCTGCTTGAAAAAAAGAATTGGCGTGGTGGATCCAGCTGGTTTCCTTGAATCCAGGACTTCCTCTATAACCCCCCCTTCCATCTCAGGAGTTGTTCACAGACGCCTTGGACGTGGGATGGTGAGCAATCTTTGCCTCTTAGAAGGTACAGGATGTGTAGTTTCTCTCCCAAATGAAGGAACAGAAATATCAGAAAGATGAGAACTCTCATTTTTGCCCTGCAAACCTTTCATCCTCATAACCAGGTCCCTTAAAGTGGGTCATAGACGACAACTGTTCTTATGTATGTCAGCAAGCAGGGGGGGGGGACAAAATCATATCTTTGTGCAGGTTCGCTGTCAAGGCTTGGGAGTTGACAACTCCAGTATGAGCTGATCCTTCAGGCAGTTTACATTCCTTCCAGTCAGAATTTTGTGGCACATGCATTTAGCACATCCATGAACCAATCCCATGAATGGATATTGTACTGGGTTGCGTTTCTGGGGTTTATCCACTGGCGGGGTACTCTAGTAGATCAGTTTGTTTCCCCTATGAACAGACAACTTCCAAAGTTTTGTGCCAGAGTTCCTGATTCTCAGACATGGAAGATGGACACCCTATCTTTGTCTTGGAAGGGGATGTTTCTCTTTGCATCCCCGCTTTTCCCCCTCCTTCAGAAAGTTCCGTTTAAAATTCAATAGGACCAACCAAAACTCTTGCTTGTGTTTTGACCAAGACCGCATTGGTTCCCCCTTTTTCTGCATTTAGCCATGGGCAATCATCACAAGCTACCTCACAGGGTGGATCTACTCTCAGTGGACAAGGGATCTCTAATACATCCAGAAATGTCAACCCTTCAGACACTCTGGGTAATAGGGTGTTTGAGGTATTTTCTGAGCACATGCTAAAAGTTCTGCAGGAGGCCAGAAAACCCAATACTAGGAAATTCTACATTTCTAAATGGAAAAGGTTTTCCATTTGGTGTCTTTCCAAAAACGTAACAACCATTGTTTATGGGTATTCTAGTGGTTTTGTTTTATCTGTGAGAACTACTGAAGACTGGATTATAATAATCTTCGGTAAAAGCTGATCTCTTAGCCATTTCTGTCTGTCTTATGATCCCTCCTTTGGCTTTAAGATTGGAAGTCAAACTTTTCTTCAAAGACATCCTTCATATTAGACCACCAAGGAAACCAGTTCCTCCTCCTTTCAATTTAAACTTTTTTTTAGAAAAATTTACTTTGCCTCCGTTTGAATCAGTACATGTTATGTTGTCCTTCTCCCCTTCTTTCTTACTGGATGGGTTCGGAGCTGATTCTCTGGTCCGACTTGGCCAAATACACTAGCTCGAAGTCTTTCACTTGGCTCATGGCTGAATACCTGTCCCACAATGCATTGGAGTAATCCCCAGATCTCATTTGCTGCTTGACTAGTTCAGATGATCTCTCTGGCCGTGGCTAAATGTTTTCAATTTTATTATTGATAGTTCTTTTGTCAAAATCGTATTAAAGTTGCTATAGATCCTAGTCATGACAAATTATCCTTAAGTATCTCGTGTGCTTCATCGCTTTTTGTGCCGTTTGTTGGCTGTCGTGTTTCTACTAGGCCTCTCCTGTCGCTGTCAGTTTTTGTATTAGTTTATAGTGGTTTGTGTGTTTTCTTTTAGGTCGTTTGAGTTAGAGAGCTTAAAGTAGTTGAGGGGTTTGTTGGTTGTTTTTCATGTTAAGTTGTCAATCTCGCCTTCATTCTTGCTTGATGGGTTCGGAGCCGATCCTCGGCTCCGACTCGGCACTTGCTAAGCTCGAGAGTCACTTTTACCAGCTCGAGGCAGCCCCATATCCCATGATGCAAGGCGGTAAGTACCCAGATCTCGTTTGCCGCTTCGCTGATGAGGTCCTCCTTTTACCAGCTCCTGGTAAGTGATTTGCTTCTTTGCTATTTTAGCCCCTTTTAACAAAAAAACCCTTAATTGTTAGTTTTATTTTAGTTTTAAACATTTTCTGACAGAAAATTATCTGTCTCTTCTTATTTTTTTAGTCAGACTTTCTCCCATCCCATCCCCCCCCTGTTAGGGTGTGTGTGTGTGTGTGTTTTCTAGTTATACCTTTTGGTATATTTAATTTAATTTCTTTGACTGGTGTGTGTGTCTGTGTTTGCACCATGTCTAAAGAAAGGGTCTCAGGCTTTAAGAAGTGTGACTCGTGCTGTCAGAAAATGTCTGACAGACGGTCACACTTCTTGCCTGTATTGCCTGGGGCCTCTTCACCTGCAGGACTCCTGTGCTATTTGTCATTCTTTCAGCCAGAGAGTCCTGCAGGAAAGAAGAAATAAGTTAATTTTGAGGGGCCTTCTTAAGCCGGAGGGCTCTCCGGCTAAGTCGGCTCCATCCAAGACTGCTAAGTCTTCCAAGGCCCAGGCTTCTGTGTCCAAGCCTGCGGCCTCGGCTCCGACTCGTTCTGAGTCGAGATCGGCTCGGCTGGAGCCGATTCTGGCTTAACTAAGCCGGCACCGATGGCTATCGGTGCCGATTCTGGTTCGACCACTTCGTGTCGGCTCGATCGGTTCCGACCACCATGTGGCTCGGGCATCGGTGTCGGCTCCGATCGGCTGCGACACCGTTACTTTTGTCGCTGTATCGGCTCCGGCTGGAGCCGATGCATCGAGGCTACTTGTCGGCTCCGATAAGTTGTCGGCTCCGACAGGTTCAATAGTTTCATCGGTTCCGATGGCTCCTTCGAGGAAGAGGTCTAGGTCTCCTTCCTTGGAGCCGATACTTTCGGCTCGGCTTCACCTCTCCTCTCGAACGGAGCCATCGGAGCCGATCTTCAAGGTCATCCAGGCTTTCTGACCATGATTTAGAGAGAGTGGTCAGTAGATTACTTAAGTCACAGGCACTGGCCCAAATGTTACATAGTCCGTCTCAACAGACTGCTATTGGTCCACACCCCATTGCAGTTCCTCCTTCAACTCTACCCCAGAGCTTGGAGTTGGAGTCTTCGGGAATGGTTACTGCTACGGCTGAGGGACAGATACCCCCTTCTGTTCCTTCACCCTCTACTCTTATCTCCTCTTCGAGACCTTCCTTAGAGGGATTCGGTGGCCGGGCTTCCATGGTCTCCTCCGAGGGGGTGAGTGGCATCGGACCCTTGTCCGAGCCCGCTCTTCCCCTTGGAGCCTCGGCCTTGGTGAGCTCGGCTCCGACATCTGCCTCGGAGACTTCCCTTTCGGTGGTCCCTGGAGTTCCTAGCTCTTCGGAACGGGTTCTCTCGGACCTTCCTGGGAGGGAAGCATTCGAGGTGATGAAGTGTGCTGGCCACTGGTATCAGCCAGCAGTCTGTTCCCTTAGCTCCTCCCTCTATAGTGCCTGTTGACATCTCTGCCACTTCTCTTGCTACAGGACCCAGAGATCCTCCGCCTCAGGTTTCCCCATTGGGAATATCCCCCTCTTCCGAGGATTCTCCTGATGTTTCGGGAGATCCTCCTAGAAAGAGGACTTGTAAGAGGAAACATGTAGACTCCCCCGAGTCTATCACTTCAGATACTGACTTAGATGAGTCAGAGGGATCCCCAAGATCCCCCTCTGAGGATGTCTCCTTCTCAGACATCCTAGAACTCCTTAGACAGAGGGGAAACTGGCCCACCAATAATCCCTCTGAGGATGAGTCAGTATACCTAGAGGCGTTTGGATCTCGGCCCTCCACCTCCTGGGTGTCTCCGCCTTTTGACCCCCTTATGCAAGTTATTGCCCGAAAGGCGTGGGCTGCTCCTGACTCTGTAGAGCCAGTCCCTAGGAGGCCTTCAAAATTTATTACTGCCCCGTGTGATAAGCAATTCCTCACTAAGGGTGTCCCTGCTGATGCCATGGTGGTGGCTGCTGCCACCAAGAAGGAACTTGCAGATCCTTCCGTACCCGTCCATCCTCCTAATAAGGACTCTAGGACCATGGATAGGTACGGTAAGCGGATGTTTTCCTCAGCGACCTTTGCTATGCGTCGCTGAATTACCTATGTCACTTCACCAGACTCCAAAGGGATATCCTTAAGGAGCTAGGTGATGTTGTACAGGATCCTACAGCTGCAGGAGCTCAGGAAAAAATTGCTTCGCAGCTAGGAACCCTTAATTCCATTGCAAACTCCTCCATGCGGCTAATATCATATGCTGCTGATGGAGCGAGTAGGGCCGCAGGTACAGGTGTGGCCCTTAGACGCCAAGCCTGGATGCGGCTATGTGACTTTGCAGATCCCTTTAAGGCGTCCTTCACAAATTCTCCCTTTGATGGGTCAGCTTTGTTTGGCCCTCAAGTGAAGGAAACTGACCAGGTGTGAGCAGGACGGCAAGACTCTTTCTGCCGTAGGAGTCCGTTTTTCCACCCCTTCTAGACCTTACCCCAAAGGACAGAAAGGTGGCAAAATGTGGTTCCATAAATCCCAAGGAGTCACGCCGGATTCACGTGGTCAGTTTACCCCTAGAGGCAGAGGGGGTAACAACAACAGACGCCGCTCTAGAGGCAGAGGGGGTCCAAAAAACCAGGGAAACGGAGAGCCTCTCTCTGACAAGCCCTTTCAGCATCCCTGAGATGTTGCCCGGCTGTCCATCCTTGGAGGCAGTCGGGAAGACTATCGCTGTACCCAGAAGCCTGGCGTTCCCTCACTCAAGACAGATGGGTACAGTCGATCATATCCGAGGGTTACAAAATTCCTTTCGAGGAAAGTCCTTTCTATCACTCAAATTCCCTTCCAGATGTACCACCCGGTCTAAGGGAAATTGCAGAGTTAGAAGTCTTAAAACTTCTGCAAAAAAGAGCCATTCAGCCAGTTACGACAGATCATTCAGAGCCGGAATCTACTCAAGGTTCTTTTGGTCCCAAAAAAGACGGGAGACTGGAGACCAATATTGGATCTCTGCAGACTCAACAAGTCTGTGAGGAAGACAAGATTCCGAATGGTCACTCTTCAGTCAATTCTGCCCTTCTTACAGAAGGACAACTGGATGTGCTCAATAGATCTTCAGGATGCGTACTATCACATCAAAATTCACAGACGCTCCAGGAGATTTCTCCGCTTTCGGCTGGGGTCCAGTCATTTCCAGTTCAGAGCCCTGCCCTTTGGTCTCACTACAGCCCCCAGAGTGTTCACCAAATGCATGGCAGTGGTCACGGCTCACCTGAGACGTCAAGGATTCCAGGTGTTTCCGTATCTCGACGACTGGCTCCTTTCAGCCACCACCAGGCATCAGCTTATTCAAGCCAGGGATTACACAATAAAGCTTTGTACTCTTTTGGGCATCTCGATAAACTTCGAAAAGTCATCCTTATCGCCCTGCCAGTCTATTACTTTCATAGGCGCAAACTTAAACACTGTTCGGATGTCAGCTACCCTTACAGATCAAAGAGTTTCAGACATTCAAAGTCATGTCAGGATCATTCTAGCCAACAAGAAAGTACAGGCCAGAATGGTTCTAAAAGTATTAGGCCTCATGGCTGCGGCCATTACTCTTCTTCTCCTGGCTCGCTTCTACATGCGCCTTCTTCAGTGGATGCTGTTCACACAGTGGTCGTACCAACAACTTCCAATGCGTCACCAGATTCTGGTGACACAGACTTGCAAAGATCATCTTGCTTGGTGGATCACATCTCCCCAGGTTCACCAAGGCAGACACTTTGTACCCCCATCCTCGGTAGCCACTGTCACCACGGATGCCTCCCTGATCGGGTGGGGGGGGGGGGTCATTATCAGGGCAGGATGGTTCATGGGACGTGGCAGCCGTTCGAGTACCACCTGCACATAAATGTCCTGGAGATGAGAGCAGTGCTTTTAACGTTGCAAGCCCTCAACGACTTTCTTCCCGTAGGGACAATTGCAGTCCACACAGACAACATGTCTGTAGTTTGGTATATCAACAAACAGGGCGGAACCAAGTCCTACCCCTTATGTCGAGAAGCGCTCAGACTATGGCAATGGGCAATCTCCTCTCATCGGTTTCTGGTAGCAACGCATATCCCTGGGAAAACCAACATTGTAGCGGACAGATTGAGCAGAGCTATTCTCATGCCTCACGAGTGGTCTCTCAAGCAATCTATAGCGGAAGAGATTTTTCTGGATTGGGGTCGTCCATGTTGCGATCTTTTTGCTACTCCCCAAAACAGCAAATGCCCAGACTTTTTCCCTCTTCCAGGCCATCCCCCCAGAGACGCTCTGACCCAGGATTGGCCCCAGGGACTTCTTTATGCCTTCCCTCCATTTCCTCTGATCCCTCAAGTTATCCAGAAAGCTACCGTTTTGAGAGCCAAATTGATTCTCATTGCCCCTTACTGGCCTCGACAAGTTTGGTTCCCGTTCCTCCATCGTCACCTTTTGGTGCAGCCGTTGCATCTGGACCCAGTGCCAGATCTTCTGATTCACCAATCCGGTCAGCTGCACCGGTCTATCCCTTCTCTCAACCTCACAGCATGGTTGCTCCACTTCCTTCCTTAGCCAAGGCTTCCTTTGATCTCTAACCCAGTTAGAGACATCATAGTAGCTTCTTTAAAATCCTCTACCAGGAGGATTTATGCAAGCAAATGGAAACGTTTCTCTTATTGGGCTAAGGCCAAGAGTATTGATCCTTTCACTGCCCCTGTTCAGGCAGTCCTGGACTTCTTAGCAGAGATTTTTCATGCAGGCTCCTCTTCTTCCACAGTCAGAGTTCAATTGGCTGCTATCCCGAACTTTCATGTCGGGATCGCAGATCACAATATTATGTCCCATAGGCTCTGCAGGGCCTTCTTGAAAGGAATTTTCCTGCTAAAGCCTCCAATCAGGAATCCTCCTCCTCAGTGGGATCTAAATTTAGTGCTGACATCCTTGATTCTTCCCCCCTTCGAGCCAGCTGTTTCTTGTTCCCTGAAATTTCTTTCTTGGAAAACTTTATTCCTAGTGGCTATTACATCGGCCAGGAGGGTGTCTGAACTTCATGCTCTATCGGTTCGACCCCCCTATTTGGTTTTTCACAAAGACAGAGTATCATTGAGAACTAATCCGACCTTTTTGCCTAAGGTCGCCTCAAAGACCAATTTGAATCAATCCATTGATCTCCCTGTATTTTTCCCAAACTATTCAGACAGAGCCGAACAAAAACTACATTATCTTGATGTCCACCGTCAACTCAGATATTATTTGGACAGAACAAAAAATTTAGGAAATCTGATCAACTTTTTGTTTCCTATGCGGATAATAAGAAAGGCCTTCCTGTTTCTAAAGTGACCTTGTCTAGATGGCTTTCTTCGGTCATCTCTGAAATTTATCTGCTCAGGGGAAAACAGCTGTGCTCAAAACCTAAAGCACATTCAACTAGGAGCTTAGCTACTTCTACAGCCTTTCAAGCTAGACTTCCTTTAGACACTATTTGTGCAGCGCCACTTGGGCCACTCCTCATACTTTTGTTTCCCATTACAAATTGGACTTGGCCTCCAGGGACAGAGCCAGTTTTGGCTCTACAGTCCTCAAGAGTCTGTTCCATTGAGCCACCCAGGATAGAGGTGCTAGGGACGCGGTCCCATCAAGCAAGAATGAAGGCGAGATTGACAACTTAACATTAAGAAGTTATGTACCTACCATAACGTTCCATGTTAGTTGTCTTCTCTCGCCTTCTTTCTTGCGACGCTCCCTCCTTCCCCCAGGCCTGGACAGACCTTTCTATAAGAAATTATTATGCTGAAGACCATTCAGACCTGGTCCTTCTTCCATCCTGTAAGTTTCTTTCTTCCTTTTGGAAGTGTTTTTATGCATGGTGCTATTGCCCTTTGTCATCAAACGAGATCTGGGTACTTACCGCCTTGCATCATGGGATATGGGGCTGCCTCGAGCTGGTAAAAGTGACTCTCGAGCTTAGCAAGTGCCGAGTCGGAGCCGAGGATCGGCTCCGAACCCATCAAGCAAGAAAGAAGGCGAGAGAAGACAACTAACATGGACCGTTATGGTAGGTACATAACTTCTTATTTTAGCTCAGCTGGGTCTGTTTAAATTAGAGGGCCTAGCGCCTGTTTAACTTGGATGGTAGTGCTGTGTCTTCTCTGTACTTTTTTTTTCTGTGTGTTGTCGTAGGGTATATTAGTGTCAGTATGTTTTATTGCGGTTCAAATTTTTTTATTTTTTTTTTTTTTGCTGTACACCGTGTCTAAAGACTCCAGAGATAAGGAACCCAAGCCCTCTGCGTTCAAGAACTGTCAACAATGCTCGCAGAATGTCTATAACTGATGGGCACTGTGTGTGTGTGTGTGTGTGTGTGTGTGTTGCTAAGGAGCTATTCACCTTCAGGAATCTTGCAGTTTTTGTCACTCCTTTTGCTGTTGAGTGTTACATGAGAAGAAAAACAAATTGATTTTAAGAAGTTTAATAAAGGCTGCTTTTGATGAAGCTTTACAAACCACTTCAGTGTCTGTCTTCATCTACTAGCGACAAATCTAAGAGACCTTGCTCTTCATCCTCTTCCTCAGCTCATTCTGAGCCTCCAACGAAAATTGCCAAAGTGACTTAAAACTCTTCTCAGCTCCACCACTTTTGGAACCAAGGGAGACAACTTGTGCAGACAAAGTCCATTGGTTCCAAAGACTTCAGAACCAATAGACTACTTCTCGGATCTGGTCCATTGAATTAGAACTGGTATATCCTACCCGGAGATCCCCTATTCTTCAAAGGTCTCGATCCCCTACAACTCTCATCCAGGTCCTCTAGGAGCTTTTCAGATGATGAAACGAAGAGGGTGGTGCGCAGTCTTTTGCAGTCGCCGGCGCTGGCTAAATTGTTTTTGGCTCTGACCCCACTGGTCTCAGAGCAATCCAAGACGACTACATCCACTATTCCTCCTCAGAGCCAAGCTGGAACTTTGGAGCCGGAATGCAAGATTCCTTTTGTGGAAGATCCTTTGGTTCCAAGACCCCTTTGGGACACTGGAGCCATTATCTGCTCTGACACTGTCGGTGCCTTCCAGAGTGTCTAGGAGCTGTAGTTCTCCAGTCGGCTACGTGGGGGATTCTCGGACCTGAGTTTCTGCAGTGTGGGTGAGCTCTGCTCCTACATCGTCCTCGGAGCAGATCTCCTTGGGGCCAAGAATTTCCTCTGTTTCTTCAGAACTGGTGTGATCGGCCTTTGAGGTGATGTGTGCTGTCCCAACCTACAGCTCTACTCAAGGATAATGGCACTCTTCCCCCTCAAGCACCAGCGTCTGCTTTGGCACTATCCCATCCACAGGACAGCAGAGATTCAGGGCCTCAAGCCCCATCTGGCGAGCCCCACTTTTCCGAGACCTCCCCAGACCTCCCCAGACAAACCCGTCTGAGGAGCCCCCTCAGAAGAGAACTTGCAAGAGGAAGCATATAGACTCCCCTGATAAGTCCATCACTTCTGACACTGATCTCGAGACAGCAGAAGGGTCCCCGTGGTTGTCCTCTGAAGATATCTTCTCAGATATCCTGGAGATCTTAAAACAGAGGTGCGGCTGGAATCCCATTAACCCTTCTGATTTGAGGAGTCAGTGTATCTGAAGGCCTTCGGATGTCTACCTTCAGCCTCCTGGGTGTCTCTGCCTTTCAATGAGCTTTATGGATTTGGTTAGTTGGAAGCCGTAGGAGTCACCAGATACTATGGAGTCAATCCCTCAGAGGCCAAGTAAGTTCCTTTCAAACCCTTCGGATAAGGATTTGCTTTCAAAAGGTGTACCTGTAGATGCTATGGTGGTGGCAGCAGCTACCAAGAAAAAACTCTGAGATGTCCTTGTCTGTCCATCCACTGAATAAGGATTCTTGAACGATGCACAGATACAGGAAGCGTGTTTTCTTGTCAGCAACTTTCACCCTCAGATCGTTTAACTACAAGACTTCAAAGCGATCTGAAGGAGTTAGATGCTCTCCAAGGTTCATTAGCTGCTGGGGTCTCAGAAAAAGTGACCTGTCAGCTATCCACCTTAAATTCCATAGTCAACTTCTTCACGAGACTGATCTCCTACGAAGCCAATGGAGTGAGTAGAGCTGTGGGTTCAGGAGTTTCCCTTAGGAGACACGCCTGTATGCATTTGTGTAATTTCAAGTCTACCTTTACCAAATGCCACTTTTGATGGTTCCTCACTCTTTGGACCTAAAGTCAAGGACACACTCACCAGGTGCGAGCAGGAAGGGAAAACTCTCTCTGCCGTTAGAGTATGTTTTTCCATACCTTCAAGTCCTTATCCTAAAGGTTAGAAGAAAAATGTGGTTCAAGAGATCCCAGGGAGTTTTTCAAGACACACGAGGTGAACCCTTCCCCAGGGGCAGAGGAGGAAGCAGTAATGGTAGATGTCGTCCACAAGGCAGGGGGACCCACAAAACCAGGGTGACCATGATTCCTTTCGCGGTCGACCCTATCAGCACTCATGAAAGGAGGCCTGCCTTCTCTTCTCTGGAGGCTGTCTGGGGGTGTTTAACTTCATATCCAGAAGCCTGGTGAGATCACAAGAGACAAGTGGGTACAAAGTATAATTTCCAGAGTTTACTCCATTCCAGTAAGCCGCGGTGGTGCAGCGATAGCATTGTCTCCTCACAGCAAGAGGTTCTCCCATTTGATTCTCGGCTGGAGCGCCTTTTGTGTGGAGTCTGCATGTCCTCCTCGCAGTCGAGTGGTGTTCGAAAGACGTGTGAATGGGCGTGCCTTCATTGAAGGTTGGGCATTGGGCTGGCACCATAAAAATCTACTGCCAATCATTATCGGACTCCCGGAATTCTGCTATGGCGACCCCTAACTGGGAAAAGCCGAAAGAAGAACTTCATTCCCTTTTGCCAGCCCATTCCACATATCAGAGGAATCCCAGATGTTCCACCCAGTCAGAGGGAACAAGCAACAGTATCAGTTCAAATGTTGCTAGACAAGTCATCCAAGAAGTCCCCGCAGACCAAATAGGATTCAGAACTTGCTCAGGATTCTTTTTAGTACCACTGGAGACCCATTTTGGATCTCATTAAGTTAAATAATTCTGGAAAGAAGTCCAAGTTCCGAATGGTGACACTGCAATCGATTCTTCCCTTTTTAGGGAAAGACAATTGGATGTGCTCAATAGACCTCCAAGATGCGTGCTACCATATAAAGATGGACAGAGCATCCAGGAGTCATCTACGCTTCTGGCTTGGGAGCCAGCCATCAGTTTTGAGCTCTACTCTTTTGGTCTCACTACAGCCCCCCAGAGTGTTCAAATGCATGGCAGTGGTAACGGCTCACCTCAAGGTTTTTCCATACCTGGATGACTGGCTCCTAACTGCCACCACCAAGCATCTACTTCTACAGGCCAGGGACACTACACTGGAAATTTGTGTAAGTTAATTTTGAAAAGTCTGCCTTGTTGCCTTGTCAATGTTTTACATTCATAGGAGCAGATCTAGACACTGTTTCCATGATGGTTCTGCCTGACAGAGTTGCTGTCCTCAGACAACAAATAGTCGACCTACTTCCCAAGAACAAGGTAAAAGCAAAAGTAGTTCTAACACACCTTGGAACCATGGCATCAACCTTAACTCTAGTCTCTCTAGCCAGGATGCACATGAGAATCCTTCAGTGGCTTCTGTTTGCTCAATGGTCTCTACAGGAACTTCCTTTGTCCCATCAGATAAGGATAACAGATTCATGCAAGAGAGATCTTTTGTGGTGGCTTCAGTTCCATCATGTGACCATCGGAAGACCCTTTGTTCCACAACAACCTGTTGCTACTGTGACCACAGACACTTCTCAGTGTGTGTGTGTGTGTGTGTGTGTGTGTGTGTGTGTGTGTGTGTGTGTGTGTGTGTGTGTGTGTGTGTGTGTGTGTGGGTGGGGGGGTGGGGGCATTTTCTGGGAAGAACAGTCCAAGGCACATGGCAAGAACACAAGGCTCACTTGCACATCTATGTTCTAGAGATGAGAGCAGTGCTTCCAGCATTCCAAGCACTTAAGGACTCTCTCCCACTAGGAATGATTGCAGTCCAGTCAGACATGTCCGTAGTCTGGTAGATAAACAAGGAGGAACCAGAAGTTGCCCCCTTTGTCAAGAAGCACTGAGAGTATGGCAGTGGGCAATCTCTTCCCAAAGTTTTCTGGTTGCAACGCATATCCCGGTGAAGTCCAACGTAATAGCTGACAAGCTCAGCAGGGCGATTCTTTTGACTTATGAGTGGTCTTTGAAACAGAGCATAGCGGACAAGATTTTCTGAACTTGGGGCCAGCCATGCTGCGATCTGTTTGCAACCCCCCTGAATACCAAATGCAACAGCTATTCGCCCTACTCTCCCCAGTGAGGGAGACAATGAGAGATGCACTTGTCCTACGCTGAGGATAAACAAGGTCTACCTGTGTCGAAAGTAACCATAATCTAGGTGGTTGACATCTATCATTACATTTATATATCAGCTAAGGAAAAAAGAGCTTCCTGCTAAACCGAAAGGTCACTCCACTAGAACTCTAGCTACTTCAGTGACTTTTCAGGCATGATTGCCAATGGAAACTATTTGTGCGGCAGCTACATGGGCCAATCCTCATACCTTTATTTCTCATTATAAGCTGGACGTGGCCTCCAGGAGCAGAGCTGATTTTGGTTCCACTGTTCTGAAGAGTCTGTTCTGATGAGCCACCCAGGATTGAGGTGCTAGGAACGCTGTCCCAACCAGCAAGAATGAAGGCGAGATAGACCACTTAACATTAAGAAGTTATGGATCTACCAGTAATGTTCCATGTTAGTTGTCTTCTCGCCTTCTTTCTTGCGTCCCACCCTCCATCCCCCTATCCTAGTTGACCGAGAAGAGTTCCTTATGTTTTTCTCACTGGCTGAGTCTTCTCTGGCTATTCCTTCTGACTAGTAGTCTCTCCAGTAGGATTTATGCATTCTCAGACAGGATTCCTGTATTGTTATTATGTCTGCAGTTACTTACCAAACGATATCTGGGTATCTAGCGCCAGGCATCATGGGATATAGGGGGGCCTCAAGCCAGTAAGTAGCTCTCGAGCTTTTGAAGATGGCAGAGTCAGAGCCGAGGATCGGCTCTGAACCCAACCAGCAAGAAAGAAGGCAAGAAGAAGACAACTAACATGGAACGTTATGGTAGGTACATAACTTCTTATTTCATGTTATGGGTAAAAAATAAACATTTATGACTAGCAGCAAACAAGATCTGGGGATTACTCCAATGCATTATGTGATAGGTATTCAGCCACAAGCCAAGTGAAAGACTTCGAGCTAGTGTATTTGGCCTAGTCAGAGCCAAGGATCGGCTCCGAACCCATCCAGTCAGAAAGAAGGGCGAGAAAGACAAACATGGAATGTTATGGCAGGTACATAACTTCTTATCTTATGTTAAACTTCTTTCCATTCATCACTGATGGGTTCAGTTCTGAGCCCGCGGAACCAAGTCGGCCTTTTTACCTAGCTCGTGCCAGCCAAAAAAACTCTTGAGCTAGGTCTCTACCCAGGATGCCCTTCTCCCTGTTACCTCAGATCTTATCTGCTGCATAGCTGTAAAGGTGTGTTTTAGCTGAGCTCTCAGCTAAGTGAAACTTTTTTGATATTTGTGTGAAAAATTTTGGATATCTTCATATTTTATTAAGGGATTAGTATTTCTAGTGTCTTTTCTGTCTAACCTTGTTTATTTCATTTTACCTATTGTTACCATTGGCAAACTTTCAAGTACCATTGTTGGTAAGCCTTTCCTGCCTTAGTCTTGTGGCCATGGTTGGTATTGTCTCTCCTGTTTAACATGTTAGCTTTGATTTTTATTCACGAGTTTCCCTTCTTTTCTCTACCAGTGTATTGTTATACTTGTGACTTTTTTGAACGGAGTTGACTTTATTATAGTTGGATTATACAGTTGGCCATTGGTGTTCTTTTCAATCAAGATGTCCGATAAAAATGTTATCTCAGGTTTTAAGTATTGTACTTCATGTAAGGGAAGTTACCGAAGAGTGATTCTCATGATGACTGTGTATACTGTTTAGGAGTGGCTCACCTTTCGGTGTTGCCTCTGATATTTGTCAGAGCTTCAGCCAACGCACTCTTAATGAGCGCAAAAATAAGCTCATTCTGAAGGGGTTACTCAAGTCTCCCTTCTCGGAGGCCATTTCTGCGATGGAGGTCTCAACCCCTCCTTCTAAGGACATAAAGAGATCCCATTCTGTTCCTTCACCATTGGGTGATCAGAGCAAGCCCGGGAGATCTAAGGTCCCTAAGTTATCGTTGGAGCATAAATCTGCCTCTTCGGCTTACCCTTCCTCAGC
The DNA here is from genome assembly GCF_019279795.1 of Protopterus annectens. NCBI lineage: Eukaryota > Metazoa > Chordata > Ceratodontiformes > Protopteridae > Protopterus > Protopterus annectens. Next base: position 312,648,135 of record NC_056744.1, read on the forward strand.
TCAGACCATCTCAGAACCTTCGATACAGACACCTGTTTTGGCACCGGTCCTGCCTCCGGCAGCAATCATAGACCTTACTATGCCTATTTCGACTTTGGCACCTGTGGCCACTTCGGCTCAGGGCACACCTTCGACTATGCCATTAGTTTCCATTTTGGAACAGTTTGTTTTGGCTTAGAGTGCCACTTCGGCACTAAGTGTTGTACTGACCTCACTGGATTTGACCCCTTTACTCCCGGTCTCGAAACTAGAGACTTCATTGCCGGCAGACCTTGCACCATGGACCTGATACTCCCCTTCTGTAGATCCGTTTCTGGGCCAAGTGTATAGCCCCTTCATCGAACGTCCTGATTCGCCATCCGGAGTATCCACTAGATCCACCAGGAGCCTTTCGGAACATAATGTGGTGCGTCTTGTAAACCAGCTGTTAGCCATGGGGATTCTCTCACTTTCTAAGACCCATCCACCTGCAGGACTTGGGTTGTCTTATCCACAGACTCCATCTTACACTCCTCCTTTGACCATCTCTGTTCCGAAGCCGCCAGCTCTTGCATCCTTCTTGGAACCCATCACCTCGGCGCCTACAGTGCATCTCAGTCCGGCTCAGACTTTGCCCCTTTGGTCTTCGGTTCTCTCCGAACAGGTCCTCCCTCAGTTTGGTGATTGGGGGACGGGAGCCACCTCTTTCCTTGGTTCCATCCTGCACGCCGATAACTGCATCTCCGCCAATTCTGCTCGAGACTCCATCCATGGAGTTGGGTTCATCAGAGCGGGGTGTGAACCTGGTCTCGAGGTGGTCTTTCTCTTTTCCGGGCTCCCATCCCTCTTCGGGCGAGCCTGCCTTCCACACGCAGAGGCTTCTGTTTCTGGCAGCATTTCCTTGATGTCGGAACCCCAGTTTTCACTCTCCACCCTGAGCTACAGCTGTCAAAGATCACCTCCCCGGGACACCGGGCAGCGAAGCCACAGGACACCCCTGTTCAGGGTACCCGCACTTCTGAGTCCTCCTCAGAGACATCCACTGAGGAGCACCCTCAAAAGATGTGCAAGAGGTAGCACATGGACTCATCCGAGAAGTCCCTAATGGAAGACACTAATTGCAATGATGAAGGGTCCCCACAGTCACCTCCTGATCATGTCTCCTTCAAAGACATTCTGGAAATGTTGAAATAGAGAGGTGACCAGAAGCCCTACAACCTTTTGTCTGAGAAGCCCTTCCTGCAGGCGTTTCGTGCCTGGCCTTCTACCTCTTCGGTGACCCTGCCTGCCGACAAGCTAGTCGTGCAGCACGCTTGGAAGAACCCTGATTCCATTGAGGCGATCCTTTGGAGACCAGACAGAATTCTTTCTCCTCCCGAGGAGAACCCGTATTGGTCCAAAGGATTACCAGTTGATGCTTTGGTGGTCGCGGCGGCTATGTAAATGACTTGACTGAGGAAAGTCCCCGCTGTCACCTGACCAACATGGAGTCCCGGGCAGTGGACAGACTTGGGAAGCATGTTTTTGCATCCGGTATCTTTGCTATATGGTCCCTGAAATATTTGGCACATTTTATTTGGCTGCAGAGAGATTTGATCTCCGAACTCTCTGGGACACTCGCAGGGCAGTTGTCTGAGGTCAGGGACAGTGGCCTCACCGCTTGCAACCCTGGAATCAATATCCAGCTCATCCATGAGGTTGCTGTCACATGCGACCAAAGGGGTGGCCAGAGCAGTGGGTTCGGGCATTAGGAGGCGTCATGCCTGGATGCACATTTGTGACCTCACAGATCCCTTCAAGTCTTCCTTTCTGAATGCTCCCATCTAAGCTTTGTCCCTTTCTGGCTCCAAAGTGAAGGACACGCTAGCAAGGTAAGAGCAAGACTGAAAAACCCTGTCTGCCGTAGTCCTATGGTTTTCCAACCCTCAACGTACCTTCTCCAGGAGTGGAAAAATGTAGCTTATGAAATCTCAGGGTCCTTTCTGTGCTGCATGTGGTGGTGATACCCCCAAACGCAGAGGGGGTAACAATTCAGGAAGATGCCCCTATAGAGGCAGAGGGGGTCCTCGTAACCAAAGCTCCAGGGACTCTCTCTCTGGACAGCCTGATCAGCGCTCCTGAGGAGCAGCCCAATTGCTTACATCTGGAAGCATTTGGGGGTAGTTTCTCTCTGCACCAAGCTGCCTGGCAATCTGTCACCACCGATCGTTGGGTGCAGAGCATTATCACCAGAGGTTACACCATTCCCCTTTTTTGTCAGCCAGATTTTCCAAGAAAACTTCCCCATGTTCCACCCAGTCAAAGGGAAGAAGCAGCTTCAGAACTTATAAAACTGTCTTGTCATCCAGCCACTCCCACCAGACCAGTGCGGATCCAGATTTTACTCTAGATTCATTTTGGTGACAAAAAGACAGGGGACTGCAGACCCATTTTGGATCTCAGCATCTTAAACAGGTCTGTCACCCAAACCAAATTCCGGATGGTTACTGTTCAGTCCATTCTCCCCTTTTTAAGAGAAAACAATTTGATGTGCTCTGTAGATCTCTGGGATGCATATTACCACATCAAGGTGGACAAACGCTCCAGGAGCCTGCTTCGTTTCCGGCTAGGAGCCAGTCATTATCAGTTGTATGCCCTGCCGTTCGGCCGCTCTACAACCCCCAGTGTGTTCATGAAATGTATTGCAGTGGTAACAGCTTACTTGAGACTAAAAGGATTCCGGGTGTTTCCATATTTGGACAACTGGCTCCTTACTGTCCCCGCCGAGCATCTTCTGGTAACAGCACTGCATTATACTCTCTCAGGCAAAATTGTTGGGCATAATGCTACAGTGGGAGAAATCAAACCTTATCCATACACAACAAATGGAGTTCATTGGAGCAGTGTTCAGTACTCAGTCCTGTCTGGTATCTCTCCCAACTCAGACTCCATTGATTGAGGCTTCAACTCCGGGTAATACTCTGTCGAACAGTCTCTGCAAGAGAAGTTCTTCACGCCCTAGGTTCTATGGCGGCGTCAAACCCCAGTAGTGTCTCTAGAAAAGCTACATATGTGGGTTCTGCAGTGGCTCTTTCTGTGTCAATGGTTCCCAAACTATCACCCCCTCTGTTACCAGATTCAAATAACCAACTCCTGCAAACAGGACCTGCTTTGGTGGATGAGGCCAGACGTAGAACTTTGGAGTTGTCCATTTCAATCTTCTCAGCTCACAGCCATTGTGACTATGGATGCTTCCCTGATCGGGTGTGTGTGGGGGGGCATTTCCAGGGAAAGACTGTGCAAGGCACATGGTCCACCTCAGAGGGCCACCTGCATATCAGTGTTCTGGAACTGAGAGCTGTGCTGCTAGCATTGCAGGCATTCCATTCGGCTCTCCCTTCCGGGACAATTCCATTCGGCTCTCCCTTCCGGGACAATTCCATTCGGCTCTCCCTTCCGGGACAATTGTAATTCAGTCAGACCATGTCAGTGGTCTAGTATATCAATAAGCAAGGAGGAACCAAGTCCTACCCCCCTATGTTGGGAAACCGAGAATTTCACAGTGGGTGATGGCTTCTAACCGCTTTCTGATAGTGCATATCCTGGCGAGCTCCACCGTGATTGTGGACAGACTGAGCAGATGCATCCTCATGCCTCACGAGTGGTCCCTCAACCCCAAGGTGGCATCAGAAATCTTAAGCCACTGGGGCCAGCCTTGCTGCGATCTTTTTGCCTCCCCATCAAACAGAGTGCAGCAGCTATTTTGCCCTACGTCCCCCGGAGGGGGAGTCACCAAGGGAAGCTCTGATCCACGATTTGCCCACGGGACTTAACGCTCATCTCCCCATCCCTCCGATCTCACAATTTCTAAACAAAGCTTTCGGTTGAGATGCAAGGTGACCCTCAAAGCCCCATTCTGGTCTCAAGTTTGGTTCCCCTTCCTTCGACCTCACCTAGTATACCCACCGTGGATTCTGGGCCCTCTACCAGATCTGATTACTCACCCCTAAGGGCCGAGTCACCCAAATCTGTCCAGTCTCAAGCTGACAGCTTGGTTTCTCCACTTCCACTTTTCACCAGGCAAGCCAATCTCTCCTTGCATGTTCGAGACATCATTCTGGCCTTTCGCAAACCATCCACCAAAAGACTATATCAGGATAAATGGAAAAGGTTCTCCATCTGGTCCAAGGATAACTTGCTAGATCTGTATTCAGTTCCAGTTACTGCAGTGCTTCAATACCTGGCTACGTTTTTTGATGGAGCCTCTGCCTCTACGGTATGAGTGCATCTAGCGGCATTTTCCACAATGGTATAGATGGTACCTCTCATCTCTCTACGCCTTTGCAAGGCTTTCCTCAGGGGGACCTCTCGTATCAGGCCTCCTGTCAGCCTGTGGAGCCATGGAACCTCACTCTAGTCCTTCAGTCTTTGACTCAAAAACTTTTTGAACCTACTGCAAAGTGTGACCTAAAGTGTTTGTTTTGGAAATCCTTGTTGTTGGTAGCTATTACCGCTGCCAGAATAGTCTCGGAGCTGCAGACACTGTGTACCAAGATTCCTTATCTGGTCTTTGATAAAGATAGAGTATCACTTTGGACGAATCCATCCTTTCTTCCCAAAGTTGTTTCTGAATTCTCCATTAACCAGACTATTGATCTACCAGTGTTTGTTCCGAATTTTGCCAATGGAGGAGAATATTGCCTTCACTCCTTAGACGTACATAGACAACTGAGATTTCACCTAGACAGGATCAAACCTGTCCATAAATCTGAACAGCTTTTTATCTCCTTTTCTGGGCCCAAAATGGGAGAGGCGGTCTCCAAGGTTACATTATCAAGATGGCTAAGGGACTGCATACATTTAATCTATTCCCTCAATAATGAACCTATGCCAAAAGTTAAAGCTCACTCCACTAGATCTATGGCAGCATCTATAGCATCCAATTCCAGGGCTTCCATGGATAACATCTGTGCAGCAGCTACTTGGGCTAAGCCTCATACCTTTATTAATCATGACAAATTGGACGTAGTCTCCAGAGGGAGAGCTGCCTTTGGCTCAGTGGTACCCAGGAATGTTCATCCATAAGGGCCACCCATGCACCTCAAGGTTTCTTGGGAATTCTGTCCCATCAGTGATGAATGGAAAGAAAATTAACATCATCAGATAAAGAAGTTATGTCTTACCGTAATGTTCTATCTGTGTTGTTCTTCTTTCATTCATCACTTCCCACCCTCCTTCCCCCTGCAAAGGCTCCTGGGGGATGCTTTGGGTCTAAGTGGTGCCCTAGGGTATTTGCGCAGAAGTGGCCTCTGCTTTACTTCTTTTTCTCTAGCTAAATTGATCTGAGGTAAAAGGGAGAAGGGCCTTCTGGGTAGAGACTTAGCTCGAGAGTTTTTTTTTTGGCTGGCTCAAGCTTGGTAAAAAGGCCGACTCTGTTCCGAGGGCTCAGAACTGAACCCATCAGTGATGAATGAAAGAAGATGAGCAACACAGATGGAACGTTATAGCTTTGACATTGCCCTTAGAAGACAGTGCTTCTTTTGGCTGTTACTTCAGCCTCAGAACTTCAGGCTCTTATGGACTCTTCTCCTTTCACTGTTTTTCACAAGGATAGGGTTTCCCTAGGCACTAATCCTTCTTTCATGCCCAAGGTGGTAAATGAATTGTCACTTAATCAGTCCATTAATCCGCCCACTTTCTTTGCCTTTCCACAATCTTTTAGTGGTAGGATCTTACACACCTTAGATGTGCTTGGAGTACTCAGATTTTATTTGGATAAGTCCTTTAGGAAGTCTGACTTTCTCTTTGTTTCCTACCATCCCAAGGCTCTGGGCAGACATGTTTCCAAGCAGACAGTGTCCTCCTGGATCTCTAAGGCGGTTTCCTTTTGCTATATGGCTCATGGAAAAACCCTTGCATCTCCAATTAAGACTCATTCCATTCAAGCTGCGTCTTCCTTCAGGTGCTTTTCAAGGGTCTGGATACTTCCTCTGTCGTAGAAGCAGCCACTTGGTCTTCTGTCTATACTTTCACAAAACACAAAGTTGGATAGTATATTTAGATCTATAACTGGTTTTGCCAGGGCTATCCTTCAGGGGTTTGTAGAGAGTGCTGCTGCCTCTCCTCCCGCTCTCTCTTCTGCTTGAGCTTTGGTATTCTCCTTGTTATGAGTACTGCAACATATGAATAGAAGGACAGAATAGTTGTGTAAAATCTTATCATAACCATAGATGTTCTTGCCTTCTATATGTTGCACTATTCTATCCCTTCCACCTTCCCCCGATGCTGCTTGTTTTCTGGATGCGTGTTTTCTCAGTTTATCTCGAGCTGATGTTTTTTCTTGGGCATTCAGTTCTGAGGATGGTACGTGCCTATGTCTGATGTATACCCAATGTCACTTTGATGTTGGACTGCATCCTATGTGCGATGTTGCACATACCTCACAGTAGCTTTAAACATTTGTATACTGGCTGGATGTTCGGGGCAGCTGAAAATTGGATCCGAGACCCTGTCATGAGGAGGAATAAAGGAAGACAACACATGCCAAGTTATGGTAAGACATGACCTTTTATTTTTTTTAAATGTGTTTTATCACCTTCAGCAAAGTTATTTTAAAGCTGAGTTTTTTGTGTTAGTGGACTATCATGATACTATTGTACTGTTAAATTGGGAGTGCTCTTATCTTGTTAATTTAAAAGTTGTATAAGGCAACTGGAAAAGATTTTTGTGTGGGGGAATTATTTTACTTTTTTGAGGCTTACCAAGTGTTTAAGTGCTTTGTACTGTTTTCTGTGAAAAAGTGACTTTTTAATGACTAGTTTTCACTGGTATTTGCTGCTGGTCTTCCCTGGGAAACGGGCACCATTTTCAGCTTGCCCATAGAACAAACTACTACCAGTCCCATGGTTGATCCTCCTTCCAGCGACAAAAATACAGTTAAGCAAACAGCCTTTGCCAGCATGGCAGACTAGCAATTCCTCAGCTGCAGGTAGGTGGGTGACTGTGCTGTAGCAGTTTATTGTACCTCAGGCCAGTTATCTTTTACTCTGGATCCTGCTCGTATAGCAGTTACAGCCATTCTGAAATGGGGTTTAGCCACATCCTCTGTGGCTGTTGGGGTCCCCTAAATGGGCAAGCGAGAGCCACGTTTGTCAGTCCTGGTAGAGGGAACAGGGAAGACTTCCCTGTTGTCAGAAATGCTATGCCCATCCCTGGGGAAGCCACTCCTGTTGCTACTACTATGAGTAATATGGTTTGAACTAAAGCTAAGCATGTGTTTACTCCTCAGATTTCCTTTAACAGTATACAGTAGTTTACTGGATCTGGCTCAGGGTTTAATTCAGGCTGTTGATCATTTTTGTAGTTTTCCTGATAGTCAGCCAGCTGCCCCTAAACAGGCAGATTAGATGTATAAAATTCCTCAATCTTTAAGTTTTTTATATACTGTTCCCAAACCTGTCCCAACAGCTGTAGCTTTATTTATTTATTTTATTTTACATTTGTTCACCGGGCTAGTCCAACTGGATACATGTCCATTTTCAGTGGAGGCCCGAGGAGAAAAGCTCCAAGTTCAAAAAACATTTAATATTACAAGTAAATTAGAATCAACAGTACAAAAAATGTATGTATGAAAAAATGTATGATTCCATAACTGCTAAACAATTTCTATTCTGCTCTTTTTGATCAGGATGGGAAAATTAAGTATGTGGAAAACGTGTATATTTCTGCAACTTTAATTTTTTAGAATTTTGAATTGTGAGGCTCATGTAAAGAATCTTATTGCACAGGTCATGGCTGCATTCTGAGAACCTCACGTATGTTAGAGTTGAGAGTTTCAATTCCCCTTTTGATAAAGTTTTCATTTTTGGCCCCTCTGCTACAGAGGTGATCCTATAACTCCTCATTCAGTTTTGGCAAAAAGCAGAATAAACAGTCTCAAAAAAATACCGGTAAACAGACATTTAAGAAATAGCAAGAGGGTTCCAGAAAAGCCTCAAATATCCCAAAGCAAGGACGGTCTAAGTCTGAATGAGTCCTTGTGCCCATGTGACCTCATCCTACCCAGGCCGCCTCTCTAGTCCGCAAAGTCTGAATCTCTGTTTTTCTCTTTGGCAGTGTAGTTTCAGATGAATAGTTTCCTCATTCATCAAGGTTACAAATGGCAGTGAGAAGAAATTCCTCCTTTCCAGGAGGTCATTCCTAATCTTCTTCTTCAGACTCTCTTGCTTCCTCCTGTTCATCACATGCTGATCAAGGAGTGAAAGAACCAGTTCCTCCTTCCCAGGTGAGGGATCGTTTTTATTCAAGGATTTTCTTAGTGCCAAAGAGAGACCATTTCAGGATGTTTGTTTCCTAAACCGGTTTATGGTAGTGCCCAAATTCAAAATTATGTCTCTTTACAACCTGTTACCTTTTCTTCCTCTATCATTTCCTGGTAAGACTAGACTTAAAAGATGCTCATCACATCCCTATTTATCAAAACTTCAGATTTTTATTTAAAGGCTTTTTGTCTCTGGATAGCATTCAGTTCTATGCCGCAACCTTTGGACTATCTACTGTAGTTGGAGTGTTCACAGTGTGTCTATAACTCAATTTATATCTTTCTGCAGGCTACAGGGTCTTCACATTTTTCCATATTTAGACGCGTTTCTTATCTTTGCAGAGTCTTTTTCAAAAGTGTCAAGAATCTTTCTTCGGTGAGAGATCTTACACAAGCTGGGAATTCAAGGATGTTGAAAGATCTGTTTTGATTCCTTCACGCAGGATTCTGTTCCTGGGATGTCAGCTAGACACCTCAGTTGAGCTTTTCTTTCAGAAGAAAAAATAGATTTATATCTACTCAAACATTGGTCACTGTGAGGGAATGTCTCAGGATTTTGGGTGTTACGGCATTTGATTCTTGTGATACCCTTGGTAAGACTCTGAGAAAGATATAGTGGTATTTGAAGTCTGTCTGGTCCCAGCACCAACACCCTTTGCCTTTTGAAATCCCAGTGCTGGGGTTTGTCGGAAGAGAAATTATTTTGTGCAGACAATAGATATCCTTAAATCCGGCTTTCTTCTTCTCTCTTCTAAAGCAGTCAGTTACCAACAGACACCTCGGACTTTGCTTGGGGAGCAGTTTCAGGAGGGGTACAAGAGGACAGATGCAAGTACACAAATATCAAGAGAGATGCTTTTCCCCCTTTATACTAATATCCAGGGTGCTTCTGAAGATTCATAAGGAATCCCCCGAGATCGTTGTGGTTGACTCCCTTCTGGCTCAGGCAACTGTAGTTCTCCCTACTTTTGGAAAATGGCCAGGTGGAATTAACACAACCTCCATAGACACTGTCTAGAACACAGGTGTTTGAAACTCCCTGACATCAATCAACGTCAGTTGACTGCCTAGATGATAGGGTCCTAATTCCTTTTAGGCACCTGTTTATTGAGGATGTGCCAACAACATAACCCTCACCCATTCATGGCTCTGGTTTTACAGTATTTTTAGAGTTACTATCCTATGGCCTTCCTTATTTTTCAGTAAAGGGTAATTTATCAACCATTTCAGCATGTCTACCCACGGCTCCTCTTCTTTCATTGTAGTCTCATGTCAAAAGATTTTTGAAAAGTGTTCTTCATAAAAGGCCTCCAAGTAAATTGGTAACCCTTTTTTGGGTCTTAATTTTGTGTTAGAGAAGTTAGTACTTGCTCAGTTTGAACCAGCTAACCTGTCTGCCTTGAGGTCCAGGTCAGGCTTTGCTAGGACTATTCTTGAGGGAATCCTAGACTCTTCTCCTTCCTTGTCTTAGGTGTAGTAAGCTAGCATAATCTGCCTGTATAGCTAAGGCTACTGCAGCAGTAATCAGTATGATGAACGTAGTTCAGCTGTGTAACTAAACTTACAATAACACTAATTGTTTGACCACTGCTGCAGTAGCAACTCCTTCCTTCTCCCTTCTTTTTCGTGTTTTATTTTTTTATGCCAGGGTGTGGACATTAATTTTTTTGTTTCTTGCATTGTCCTTTCAGGGCTCAGCCTCCCTCTTTGCAGGCAAGCTCTGAAAGGCTTGGTGCCCACACTTGTCTTTTAGTCAGGTCATTTCAAGCTGCCTGACAGTTTGGGCATGTGGAACGTGCTTTGTAGCTTTGGAAGTTGACAGGTATAATCTTGACAGGATGCAACCCATATAGCTAAGACTACTGCAGAAGTTTTTGAACATCTACTGTTATGGTAAGTTCAACTTGAACAATTGTACTTTGCTTGTAGCAATATATATTCTTGGGTAATTTATTTCATTAGCAGACATTTTAAGATGCTGTCACCTTATACTCCCATGAGTGGTCACTCATCCAAACGATGGTCAGAATATTTACCCTTTGGGGGCATCCCATTGTATAGCCTCTAACTGATCAGCACCAGGCGTTGTTGTTTTTCCCTCTTTAATTCTGGTTCCAGGTCATCGGGCAAATAGCTCCTTTGTGCTTTTTTCACGTATGTCCTTTGAAGATTATGATCATCCAGGAAGTCAGACTTCACAAAGCTAAAGTGATTATTTCTTCTGTTTGTGCCAGGCATACTTTTTTTGACAGTTGAACATTTTTGCTCTTGCTTCATGGTAATCATAGATTCCTTCTCAGGCAGTTGGTTCATTCATTCCTTGTCACCAAAAGGTTTTACTAGGGCAAGTCATTTAAAGAATCATTAAGGGCAGTTCAGCCTTTCTGTTTAAGCTTTTAATAGCCTGACAGACCCAGAGATCTGTGGAGAAGGGTTTGCAGTGAACTGATTCTGGAGGATTTCCCCTCACTTCCACAAGGACCCTTCCCTCCAGGTAGCCCCGCTTCTTTGCTCAGAGCAGGTTGTGGTGGTTCTCTGGTATCAGTCAGGGAAATTGCACGTTTTTCTGTTCCTTGGAAGTAGCTTTTATTTGTATTTGTCCTGTGGTAGAGATCTGATCTGTGTGCTTTTTCGGATTGACCCCAGGAACGCCCTTTGGTTAATTGACTTGCTCACAGTTGCACAGTGTGCATATGGAAGCTAATGGAATCAATTCCTGGATGTCTAAAAGCAGCTCATTAATAGTTCTCCATTTTAATTCCCTGCAGAAATGCAAGTACCTGGAGTTGTACTGAAACCGTACTTGTCTACTACTGAATTTAATCTAGGATCTGATGATGTTATTCTTCATTCATTCTTGACTGTTTGGGCTCGGTGCAGTCCTCTTAACTGGCTCGGCTGTTGTATCAAACTCGCACCAGCCAGAAACTCTCAAGCTGAGGGTACACATAGTGCCTGTCTTCCCTACCCTCAGATCTCATTTGCCCCACAGAGTTTAGGACGAGCTAGCCGTGCTCTTAGCTATGTGCTTATTTTTTTTATACATATCTATACAAAAATTTGTTTAATTCTAAATTTGTTGTTACTTAGTATTTTTTTTTTTGTTACTGTTGATATTTTGTGTGAGTGCTGTTTTCTTCCCTTTTACGTTTCAGTAATTTCTCGTATTACCATTGTTGGTATAGGCCCCTCCCTTTCCTCTTACCTCTGGTAATTCTTTAAATACCATTGTTGGTATTCCTTTTTTCTCCCCTTTACACTTTGTGTATTTTCTTAACTACCATTGTTGGTACGACCTTTCTCAAAAAAAAAAAAAAAAAAAAAAACTTTTTTGCCTTTCTCTGGGTCTGTATTACATGATCAAAGTTTCAGAACTTTGAATCTGATATAATCAGACACCATATAATCGAAGTTTTGAAACATCGAAAATGTAATAAAACACAATATACAAAACAGGTAGTTATGTGCTCACCATAACGATCGATGTATGTGGTCTATCTTGCCTCACATTCTTTACTCACGGGTTCGGCTCCGACTCTGCCAACTTATTTCTCTAGCACGAAGTCTCTAATTGGCTGAGCTAACCCGGTATCCTAAGATGCACCTCGCCTTAGCCCCAGATCTAGTTTGCAGCCATCCCAGTCACACCTCACACACAACCGCTACTGGAAGGAGCTCCAGCCAGAAAGGAAAGAAAAAACAACTGACATTGAAGGGTTTTCAGAGCCAATTTTCCTCCAAATCCTACAGGAAGGGGGCAGGTGGGAGGGTACATAAGAATGTGAGGCGAGATGGACCACATACATCGATCGTTATGGTGAGTACATAACTACCCGATGTTATGTGGTCCTGTCTCGCCTACATTCTTTACTCATGGGACAGCGTCCCCAGCACCTCTATCCTGGGCAGCTCATAGGAAAATACTCCTGAGAACAGTGGAACCAAAGGAAGCCCGGCCCCTAGAAGCCACGTCCAACTTGTAATGAGTAATAAATGTGTGCGGAGAGGCCCAAGTGGCTGCTGCACAAATATCATCCAGTGAAAGCCTGGCATGGTATGCTATTGATGTAGACACTGCCCTGGTAGAGTGAGCTTTGACGGGAAAAGGTAAATTTCTGCCTGCTGACGAATACATAAAGGAAATACAATCTTTGATCCATTTAGAAATTGTGCTCCTGGAAATAGGACAACCTTTTCTGTTTTCTGAGAAGGACACAAACAGTTGATCAGACTTCTTAATATGCTTAGTCCTGTGTAAGTAGAATCTTAGTTGTCTGTGCATATCCAACTGGTGAAATCTAAACTCTGCTTTATTGGAAAAGTTTGGAAAGAACACTGGTAACTCGATAGACTGATGAAGATTAATGGTGGATGACACCTTCTGAAGGAAGGATGGGTTAAGTCTCAGGGAAACTATGTCCTTATGAAAGGTCAAATACGGAGGTTTAATGGACAAGACTTGAATCTCTGATACTCTTCTGGCCGATGTAATGGCTATTAGGAAAGCCGTCTTCCAAGATAGAAATTTTAATTCACAGGTGGCAGCCGGTTCAAAGGGTGGTGAAGTGATGCCTTGTAACACAAGGTTTAGATCCCATGGCATGACAGGTTCTGAAACAGGAGGGTGAAGTAACCAGGCGCCTTTCAAGAAGGCCTTACAAAGTTTATGGCCCATAAGAGAAGGCTCTTAAGATGTATGAAAATTGGAAATTGCAGCCAGCTGCACCTTAATGGTAGCAAGCGCAGAGCCCTGTCGGAAAAGCATGGCTAAAAAAATCTAAGACTGAAATTGGGGCTTTGAAGGGGTCCAAACCTTGGGCCTGAGCCCATATGGAGAATCTCTTCCATTTGCTGGAATGAATCCTTCTGGTGGAAGACTTATGAGATGAAGACAAGATGTGTACCACCTCAGGTGAAAAGGAATGTCGTCTAACTAGTGATGGAAGTGGAGCAGCCAGGCTGTCAATCTGAGGGTTCGCAGGGAGGGATGGAGCTGTCCTGACATGTGAATCAGTAGGTCTGGCACTGGGTCCAGGGTCCAAGGACCGTCCACTGCGTACTGCTGAAGAAAGGGGAACCATACTTGTCAAGGCCAGTGTGGAGCAATTAGAATCATCCTGCTTCCCAAGGATATGGCTTTCTGAATCACTTTTGGTAACAGAGGAAACTGAGGGAAAGCATAGATCAGACTGGGGGGGGGGGCATTCGTGGACTAGAGCATCCCTGGGTGACTCCCCCTGTGGGGGGGGATCAGTGTGAAGTACTTGCTGCATTTGGCATTGAGAGGGCTGGCGAAGAGATCGCAGCAAGGCTGACCCCACCTGTTGAAAATTTGAACCGCCACTCAGTAATTCAGGGACCACTCGTAAGGCATCAGAATATCTCTGCTCAGCCTGTCCGCTATCACGTTGGTCTTTCCCGGAATGTGCGTTGCCACTAAAAACCATTGGGAAGACACTGCCCAATACCACACTCGCATGGCCTCTCTGCAGAGGGGATAAGACTTGGTTCCCCCCTGCTTGTTCAGGTACCACACCACGGACATGCTGTCTGAGTGAATTGCAGTCGTTCCCAGAGGAAGAGAGCTTTGGAGTGCCCGCAACCCTAGTAACACCGCTCTCATCTCTAGAACATTGATGTGCAGGTGTATCTCGTGATCTTGCCACGTGCCTTGGACCGTCCTGCCAAGATGATGCCCCCCCCCCCACCCCATCTGGGAGGCGTCCGTGGTCACCGTGGCCACTGGAGACATAGGAATCAAGCTCCTCCCTTTGTCCAGATTGGTGGAACATAGCCACCAGCGGAGGTCCTGTTTGCACTGTTCCGTGAGAAGTATCAAGTAGAAAAGAGGAAGTTTCTGTAAGGACCATTGGGCCGAAAGGAGCCACTGTAGGATCCGCATGTGTAACCTGGCTAGAGGCACCAGCATGATGGTGGCAGCCATGGATCCCAGGAGTTGGAGAACTAACCTGGCCTGAACTCTATTGAGGGGCAACAATGCGTGAATCTGAGACTGCAGCACTCTTATCCTCTCTTGTGGCAGAAAGGCCCGCATTTGAATAGAGTCTAGCTGTGAGGGCAGCAAGGCAGAGTTTTCCCAGTTCAAGGTAATTCCTAGTTGTTGACAGTGTAATGGTAGCCTCCCTGGCTTGAATGAGGAGATGTCTGATGGGGGCGGTGAGAAGCCAGTCGTCCAGATATGAAAACACCTGGAATCCCCAACGTCTCAGGTGAGCCGTCACCACTGCCAAACACTTGGTAAACACCCTGGGGGCTGTGGTGAGACCAAAGGGTAGGGCACGAAACTGGAAGTGACTGGCTCCCAGCCAGAAGCGTAAGTGACTCCTGGATGCCTTGTCCATCTTGATGTGGTAGTAGGCATCCTTGAGATCGATGGAGCACATCCATACGCCTTTTTCCAGCAAGGGAAAAATGGACTGAAGAGTGACCATTCGGAACTTGGACTTCAGAACGTAGTGATTCAATCGGCTGAGATCCAGAATGGGCCTCAGGTCCCCTGTTCTTTTCGGCACCAAAAAGAGTCTTGAGTAAGTTCCTGATCTGATATGGCCTGAGGGGGGACTGGTTTGATGACTCCTTTTTCTAGCAGCTTTGATACTTCTAGTGCTGCTTGATCCCGTTGACTGGGTGGAACGTCCGGGATTCTTTTGACTGGAGGGGGTGTTGATAAAAAGGGGATAGTGTAACCTCCGGTAACTATTTGAAGCACCCAACGATCCTGGGTGATGCTTTCCCAGGCTTCCGGATGCAACGAAATTCTGCTCCCGACTGGCTCCGGAACAGCAGTCGGGCAACACCTCAGGAACGCTGAAAGGAAGACCCGCGAAAGGAATCGCGGTCTCCTGAGTTGCGGGGGCCTCCTCTGCCTCTAGGACGGCGTCTTCCAGAATAATTTCCCCCTCCTCTGCCTCTGGAGGGGGACTCACCTTGAGCTGCAGGGAAAGACTTCTGTGACTTCTTGAACCACATTTTCCCTCCTCTCTGAGCCTTGGGGTAAGGCCTAGAAGGAAGAGAGAAACGGGCCCCTACGCAGATAGGGTCTTCCCCTCCTGTTCGCATCTGGTGAGGGTGTCTTTCACTTTGGTCCTGAAGAGTGAGGACCCATCAAAGGGGGCATCAGTGAAGGAAGACTTAAAGGCCGCCGCGAAATGACACAGGCACATCCAGGCTTGCCTTCTGAGAGCTACACCTGAGCTAGCTGCCCTACTCGCCCCTTCGGCTGCATAGGATATGAGCCTCATGGACGAGTTGACAATGGAACCAAGGGTAGACAACTGGGCATTAACAGTCTGCGCTACCGCCTCAGGCATGTTACCCGACAGAGTGTATCCTAGCTCCTTAAGGATATCTCTCTGGAGCCGAGTAAAATGACAAATAATTCAGCGACCGCAAGGTAAAGGTCGCTGAAGACAGGAAACGCTTCCCGTACCAGTCCATACTCCTGGACTCCTTGTTAGGAGGATGGACAGAAGAAGACTCCTCTGCAACTTTCTGCTGAGTGGCTGCCACCACCACAAGGCATCTACGGAAACCCCTTTGGCCAGGAACTCTTTCCCCAGGGGAGCAGAAAGAAACTTATTTGGGCGTTTGGGCACCGGTTCCACGGAATCAGGGCTCTCCCACACCCTTCGACAAATCAAATCCAGGTGTTCATCGAAGGGTGGAGACACCCAGTAGGTGGAGGGTTGAGCTCCGAAGGCCTTGAGGAACACAGACTCCTCCTCAGAGGGGGGGTCTTGGACGGCCAGTCGTCTCTGCCTCAAGATCTCCAGGATGTCGGAGAAAGAGACATCATCAGAGGATGACTTAGGGGACCTCTCTGACTCCTCGAGGTCGGTATCGGAAGTGAGGGACTCATCCTGGGAGTCTGTGCTTCCTATTGCACAACTTCTTTCTAGGGGGCTCCTCAGGCACCGACACTGAGGGGCCCTCAAAGTTGGGGACCACTCATGGGGTTATCCTCAGACCTTCGGGTTCCGCCATCCACGGATAGGGGGGCGTCAGAGGCTCTAGCCGGGGTGTAGGGGGAAGGAGTGACCGATCCGGGTGATGTAACTGACGATCTGACCAGTGCGCTCCTCATGGCCTCTAAGACAGGTCCCCCCGAATCAGAGGACCGACCCGTCTCCGAGACCACAACCAGAGTTGAGGTTCCCCGAGCCGATGCACCAAGAGGGAGGCTTGGAACTGATAGAGTCCCGAGGTATCCCCCTCGGGTCCGACTGAGGAAACCCGAGTACCGAAGCCAGAGGACGGAACAGACATGGTTAGAGCCAACTGCTCCGATAAACTCGCAAGGGGTATTTGAGCCGACACGAGAACATCACTCAGCGCGGAGCACTCAGGCTCCCGACAACACAGGGGTGCTCGGTGGAGGAATCATCGGTACAAGAATAGGGACTGGCTCCGGAGCCGAGAACAGTTTTGCTAACACCGGCGACTGCAGGAGCCTCTGGACCACCCTGTCCACATCCATATCAGACAGCCTAGAGGATTTGGAGGAAATAGGAGATCGGAATCTCCTACCCGGAGACTCATGCCTAACACTGGGTGACCGGCTCCGAATAGGCTCCAATAATATTTAGGCCGAGGTTGACTCCAGTACAACAGACACCTCCTGCGGCCCCGAGGACAAGGGAGCCGAGGAGGCAGTATCCACTTTCGAAACCTTCGGTAGCTCCGAGGAGACAGATGGAGCCGGAGATCTTTTCTTGGCCTTGGAAGTCTTAGACTTAGTACTAGAAGAAGAGGCTAAGGACTCCTCAAAAGAAGGCTTAACCAGGCCCTTCAAAATCAGCTTATTTTTTCTTTCCTGCAGTACCCTCGGGCTGAAAGCGTGGCAAAAACTGCAAGACTCTTGCAGGTGAATAGCATCAAGACAATAAACGCAGATAGAATGCCCATCTGTAAATGGGCATCTTGTAGCCACATTTTGAGCATTTTTTAAACCCAGAGGGTTTATGCTCTTTCTGCTCTTTAGACATAGTAAATCGCAACCCACTCAACCGACAACGACAGACACAAGAGGAAGGCGGGAAAAAACAACAACTAGCAGCCAAGGAACTCTAATTTAAACGTTTCTTTGGTGCAGCAAGGAAAATCTAACTACCGACCAAAAAAAACCCAAACAAACACAAGTTTGCACAAAAAAAGACACAGGAGAGGACTAGGTCCTGTAATTTAAATGGGCCTAGCCTGCCAAAACAGAGGGATACCACAAAAAACACTACTCGCTTACACAGTACACTCACAATGAAGAACTAGCTATTAAAATAGCTTTTTACAAGAAAACAGACTGCTAAAGACTTATGAAAAGTTTGAAAAGGGTACTTGGCCACAGCCAAGCGAGACCACGTCCTAACTCTGCGAGCGGCAAACGAGATCTGGGGCTAGGGCGAGGTGCATCTTGGGATACCGGGTTAGCCCAGCCAATTAGACACTTTGTGCTAGAGAAATAAGTTGGCCGAGTCGGAGCTGATTCTCGGCTGCGAACCCGTGAGTAAAGAATGTAGGCGAGATAGGACCACATAACATCAAACCATTTAAACGTTCTAAGCAGGGAGAGCAAGCCCTCCTGCACCCCCCCCCACCCCATTACTTAAATATGCCAACTCCAAGATCGCACTACAGTGCAGAAAAGGGACATCTTCCCTTCCCACGCTGTATGGAGATCTTCGTTAAAAGATTCAAAGTTTCAAGACTTTGATCATATGGTTTCGACCATATCAGATTTGAAGTTTTGAAACTTATATTTTCTGAGATAGACCTGTTTTCTCTTGCTCCTTGTGCATGTATGAGAAAGTTGTGTACGTGCCTTCTAGTTACAGATTAAAAGTGTCAGAAAAGCATAGCGGAACAACTGGTTTCAAGAAGTGCGAGGAATGTGGCAGAAAGAGGTCCAGTTTGGATGGGCATCTTTCTTGAGTGTATTGTTTTGGGGTGCCATGTTTAGAAATTCAACTGCCATGTGAACTCTGGAAGGGTTACAGCGCTCAAACCCTTGCAGAGAGGTGCAACAAATTGATCCACAGGGGGCTGTTAAAATGTCCTTTTAGTGAGGCTTTGTCTGAGGCAGGGATGTCCAAGTCTTCAAAGAAAGAATCAAAAAAGAGTACCCACTCTCTTCCAGGTTCTACTAAATCTCAAGAATCTAATCTTCTAAAGGCCAGGTCTCCGGTCAAACCTCGGAACCAAGTCCTAAGATTCTGAAATCAAGACCCGCTACCATTTTGGCACTGAAGCCCAACTTCTACGGTGCTGACAACTACTGAACCTACAAAAGTCACCTTGGTACCAACCCCTTCGGTACCTATGAACCTCTCGGCACCAACAATAGTTTCCCCTCTCAGACTGGTCACCCCCCCCCCCAGCAGAACATTGGTCAGCCGACCATGGTGCCAAAGGTCAAATCCTTACCCAGGACTAGGTACTCTCCGTTGAGTGACTCCTCCTTAGGTCAACAGTTGAGTCCTTTTATTGAATGAGTCAGAATCACCCTCTGGGGTGTCCATATGTTCCAGGAGTCTTTCAGAGCTTGATGTAGTCAGATTAGTGGATAAACTCTTGGTAACCAGAGGTCTCCCTGCCCCATCTAGGACCTTTTTCCCATCTGGATCCTAGGTTTTCTCTCCAATGACTCCCACTTATCTTTCTCCTTCAACCTCTCCTCTGGTCTTGGAGCCCTCTACTTCGCTTCCGGTGCCAACTTCGGTACTGATGGTGGACCTCATCTTGGTTCTGGAACAGACTCTGTGGTCGGTGGCTCTGTTAGAGCTGACGCATCCACAGGACTGTGGCTTGGCTGCCGGCTTTGGGATCCCTAGTTTGGCTCCAATTTTTTCCATGGTGCCGTCTAAGGTCCCTGGGGCTTTGACCGTTCCGAGTCCGCTCATGGCTTCTTTGGAGGTGGGCTCGTCAGACTAGACTGACTCCAGTTCCAAGGTTGTCTGTCTTGCTTACGCAGCAGGCTTGCAGTTAGCATCATCCCTGTTGGAGTGACACATCTATGTATCCTCTGGCTCGCAGCTGTTAGCCTGCTACATCGGACCAGCGGGCACCAGAACAGAAAGAAATCCTGCTACAGGGTACCTTCTCTTAGGAGTCATCCTGAGATCTTTCACTTGAGGATCCACCCCGTAAGAGATTGTGCAGGAGGAAGCACATAGGTTCTCTGGAAGAATCTGCCACTGAAGATGCAGATTATGATGAACGGAAAGGGTCCCCACAGTCACCTCCTGAAGATGTCTCCTGTGGAGACCTTCTGAGAATCTTAAAACAGAGGGGTAATTGGAAGCCCACAAACCCTTCCTCTGAGGAATCTGTCTTCTTGCAGGCTTTTGTGCCCGATCGTCTACATCTTGGGTGGCCCCACCTGCTGATGCATTGGTCAAACTCATTGTGCAGCATGCATAGAAGGCTCCTGACACTACAGAGCCAATCACCCGGAGACCGGACAAAATTATCTCTGTACCAGAGGATCAACCCCACTGGTCCAACGGTCTAGCGGTAGATGCCATAGTGGTGGGTGCCACCAAAAAGGAACTTGAGTCCTGCTGTCCATACTCCAAAACAGTCTCAGACGGACAGATTCAGGATGTGGGTCTATGCTTCAACGACCTTTGCCATACAGTCGTTGAATTTTTTTGGGACCTGATAACTGAGCTCTCAGGGACCTTAGCATGAGCAGTGTCTGATGAGGTACGCAATAAGGTTGTCTCCCAGCTGGTGACCCTAGAATCGATCTGTAACTCGTCCATGCAGCCTATTGCACATACAACTGAAGGGAAGGCCAGGGCAGCGGATGCAGGCATAGCCATTAGAAGGTCATGCCTGGATGTGCTTATGTTACTTTACGTACCCTTTCAAGTCTTCCTTTGTCCGTGCTCTGGTTGATGCTACCTCATTGTTTGGTCCAAAAGTCAGACACATTAGCCAGGTGCGAGAAAGATGGAAAGACACTTTCGGCTGTGGGGGTGCTTTTTTCCACTCCTCGATTGACCTTACCCCAGGAGTCAGAGGAGTGGAAAGATGTGGTTCAGGAAGGCCCAAGGGTCTTTTTAGGACACACGTGGTGAGTATTCTCACCGAGGCGGGGGGGGTTCTCATCAGGAAGACACCTCTCCTGTGGCAGAAGGGGCCTGCGTAATCAGGGTTCCAAGGATTCTTTCTCTGTTCAACCCTACCAGCAGTCCCGAGCAGTGGCCCGATTACCTGCCTCTGGAGGCAGTTGGGGGAAGATTCTCTCTGCACCATTTGGTCAGGCACACATCGGACTCCTTTGTGCAGACAGTTACCCGAGGTTACTGTATTCCCCTCACTCTTTTTACCTCAGACCACAAAGGCTAATCCCCGATGTTCTATCCAGTCAGAGGGATACAGCAGCACTAGAAATGCAAAAGCTGCTTCAAAAAAAGTCATCCATGCAGAGTCCCACCAGACCAAGTAGGATCTGGATTTTACTCGATTCTTTTTAGTGCCATAAAAGACTGGGTACTGGAGGCCAATCCTAAGCCTCAGTCTTCTGAAGAAATTTGTTCAACAGACAAAATTCCGGATGGTCACTATTTAGTCTATCCTTCTCTGGAGAAAGACCATTAGATGTGCTCTGTAGATTTTCAGGATGTGTATTACCACGTAAAAATGAACAAGCACTGCAACAGATTCCTCCGCTTTCGGCTGGGAGCCAGTCATTACCATTTTCGAGCACTGCCCTTTGGTCTCACCACAGCCCCCAGGGTGCTCACCAAATGCATGGCAGTGGTAGCGGTTGCTTGTGTTTCCATATTTAGACTGGTTGCTCACTGCCTCCACTAGACATCTACAGCTTTCTGCCTTAGACTCTGTTGTAAAGCTTGCAGAGTTCTTTGGCATCTCAATAAACAGAGCAAAGTCAAAATTATTCCCCACACAAGACATAGTATTCATCAGAGCAACACTAAACACAAAATCCTGCATGGCTGCTCTTCCCCTTCACAGACTGAAGGTTAAGGTCACAACTTCAAGTGATTTCTCTCTTGAGAAAAAGTTCCTTCTCATCTAGTGTTACAACTCCTTATGTCCAGGCCAGCAGCAATCACCCTAGTTCCTCTGGTGAGGTACCACATGAGGCTGCTTCAGTGGCTCGTGGTGTCACTGGTCTCTGTTAACACACCCAGGGGATCACCCAATCTGCATAACCAACCGATGCAAGCAGGATTTATATTGGTGGATGAAGCCAGAAGAGGAATTATGGAGCCACCCCTTTTCACCCCCTCGGCTCAAGGCCGTAGTGACCACGGATGCATACCTGATGAGGTGGGAGGGGGGCATTTTCAGGGAAAGACAGTCCAAGGCACTTGGTCCTATCAAGAGGCCAATTTGCATATCGGTGTCCTAGAACTGAGGGCAGCGCTTTTAGCATTGCAAGCTTTCCTTCAGGGACCTTTTCTATCCAGTCAGACATGTCGATGGTCTTGGGTCATCAACAGAGGGAGGAACCAAATCCTATCCTTTGTCGGGAAGCCCTAAGAGTTTGGCAATGAGCGATCTCCTCCAGTCGCATTCTGATAACTCATATTCCGGGAAATTCTAACGTGATTGCGGACAAACTGAGCAGATATATGCACTTGTCTCACGAGTGGTCTCTTAATCCCAATGTAGTGACGAAGATCTTTCATCGATGGGGTCAGCCTTGCTGCGATCTCCCATAAACCAAAAATGTAGCAGCTAGTTTGCCCCATTTCCCCCCCTCTGGGGGGAGTCCCCGAAAGATGCTGTCCTTCAAGATTGGCCCCCAGGACTACATTATGCTTTTCTTCCAATCCCTCTATTTCCCCAAATTTTGATAAAAGGCCAACAGTTGAGAAGCAGTGATAGTCATTGCACTTTATTGGTGCCTGTCAAGTCTGGTTCCCCTTTCTCTGGCCTCGCCTAGTTCACTGTCCTTGCCTCTGGATCCAACTCCAGACCTGTTCTCATCCGCAGGGACTGGTCCATCCCAACCTATAATGTGTCAAGCTGACAGCTTGGTTACTCCATTTCCAGTAATTGCCAGGCAGAATAATCGGTCTTCTCCAGTACAAAAGATACTTCTGGCTTCTCATAAAGCATCCACCAGAAACCGTACCTTAGTAAACGGAACAGATTTGTGTCTTGGTCTCAGGAAAAAGGAATTGACCCCTTTTCAGCCTCGATTGTTCGAGTATTAGAATATTTGTTAACCTTATTCCAATTGTGAGCGTCTGCTTCTACAAAAAGTTCATTTAGCTGCTATTTGAAATTTTCATAATGGTTTCAGGTTTTGATGACCTTTCCTTGATTTCTTATCGCCTTTGCAAAACCTTTCTAAAGGGCGTTTTATATTTGAAACCACCTTTTAAAGAGCCCATTGAACCTTGGAATTTAACATTGGTGTTACAAAGTTTGGTCCGTAAGTCCTTTGAGCCAGCAGCCACCTGTGATATTAAATATTTCTCTTGGAAAACTCTATTCCTGATAGCCATCACATCCGCCAGAAGAATATCAGAATTGCAGGCTGTGTGAACTGTCTATATATCATTTTTCACAGAGAATCGGTTACAACTAACCCCTCCTTTCTGCCTTAAATAATATCAGACTCCAATATTAATTAGTCTATAGACCTACCAGTGTTCTTTCCAAACTATTCAAACAAGGGAGAATATTGTTTGCATTTGTTGGATGTACACAGACAGTTATGTTTTTATTTGGATAGAACAAAATCTTTTAAGAAATATGACCAATTGTTCCTATCCTTTTCAGATACTCGACTGGACAAACCAGTTTCCAAAGTTACTCTATCGAAATGGTTGAGAGATTGCATCATGTTTATGACCAAAATAAGCTGAACTTGTCAACAAAAGTTATGGCTCATTCTATTAGATCACTTTCTACTTCAGTAGCCTTTCATTCCAGAGCTTCTGTGGATGACATTGTACAGTGGCAACTTGTGCTACCCCTCATACCTTTATCACTCATTACAAATTGGATGTGGTCTCCAGGAGAAGAGCATCCTTTGACTCTATGGTGCTCAAGAGTATCCTTCCTCGGGCCTCATTCATTCTTGATATCCCACACTCCTACCCCCTGCAAAGATTCCTGGAGGTTCAGAACTAGTCCGGGGTTTCTAGTAGGGCTGTTGTTCAGGCAAAGCTTCCACACTTTTTTTCTATTCTACGGGTAAAACTCGATCAGAGGGGAAAGGAAGAGAGGCACTGTGGGTAGTCTTAGCTTGAGAGTTTCTGGCTGGTATGAGCTTGATATAATGGCCGAGCCAGGTTTCGAGGACGGAACTGAGACCCAACAGTCAAGAATGAAGATAGACAACACAGACTGAACATTATTGTAAGAACATGTTATGTTGTCCTGTCTCACCTTCATTCTTACGCCTGGGGTTTGAAGCCGATCCTCTGCTATAACAGCTACATACTATAGCCCGAAGTGTTTCACTTTGCTCGTGACAGAATAGCTATCCCCTCATGCATTGTGTAATTCCCCAGATCTAATTTGCTGCTCAGTGAGTTCGGATGCTCTTCTTGGCTGTGGCTAAGTTTTGAAAAACTTATATGTGACATTGTTCAATCTCGCCGTTTGTTCTTACACACGGGTTCGGAACCGATCCTCGGCTCCTAGTCGGCCGCATCACAAGCTCTGCATCTAAGAGAAGCTCGAGACTTAGTGTGTATCCCATGATCCTCCTTGTTATCCCTCAGATCTAGTTTGCCGCTGCAACAAGATCGCATCGAGAGAGCTCGGGCCAGTAGAAATTTTTTCTATTTTCTCATCTTTACATAAGAGTTGTTCTATTGCTATATAGTGTTATAGTATAGAGTGTGTGTGTTTTTTCTACAAAAGTTAGTGGTGTTTCTCTTACATATATATATATATATGTATATATATATATATATATATATATATATATATATATATATATAGTATCTATAGCCTTTTTGTGGTATTTAGGCCTACCCTTTTCCTGTCAGGCCTCTGACAGTAGTTTGTTAGTAGTTTAAATTAGATAGTTACTACTAGTTGGATTTGCATTTAACTTTGTGTGCAGTGTTTCTATTCCTTTATACATTCTTACAGTGGATAGTGTGTGAATTGTTCATCTGTTATTGGACATGTCAGAAAAAGCAAAATCTGGATTTAAGAGGTGTCAGTGTGGACAAAAAATGTCCATCACCAACAGTCATGCTTCCTGTGTCTACTGTCTTGGCCCTCTCCACTTGCAGGAAGACTGCTCTTTCTGTCATTCCTTTAGTGGAAGGGTCATGCTGGAGAGGCGCAGGAAGCTGATGGACAGAGGGTTAATCAAGCCAGACTTTAGAAGCCTTGGAGAAGGCTGACAAAACTTCTAGGTCTTTGAAGGGGTCGAAGGTGTCGGAGCCCAGGTCCTCTGCTCCGAGCACCTCTTCCAGAGTCCGTTCGCTGGCACAACAGACCTCAGGGCCGAGCATCGAACGATTACCTTTGATCGAACCCCAGGTCTTGGAACCGGTGTCGGAGCTGCCTCCACCATCGATTCTTCGATCGGTGCTGTCTTTGGCCCCTTCGACCCGTTCTTCCAGGCCTTTATCTGAAACTGACGTGGACCATGTCATACAGAAGCTTATGGAGAACACGGCTCTGTCCAAGCTAATTGCGGTTTCGTCACAATTGGTGTCGAAACTGGAAGCCCTCCCTGTGTCTCAGATGGATCCTCCTTCGAGACCTATCCAGTCTTCGGAGCCGGGAGAAGATGAACCGATGATAGTGGAACCCTCGGTGCCGAAGCCTTCCACTGTGCGATCGGCACCGCTGACTTCGACGCCTTCGGAGCCTATCGAGGAATCGTGGAGCCGACAGTCTCTCCTTGGTTCCGGGGCCGAGAGCTGTACCGAATTTTCGGTCGCGACTCTCCTCCTCGGGGCCTCAGCGCAGATCAGTTTGGCTCCATCCTCTGGGTCGGAGCCTTTGGTTCCGGTGTCAGGGAGGCTTCCCGGTTCTTTGGATCCAGAGGAATCCTCGGCCCGGGGGTCGGGGCTTTCGATCTTGTGAGGAGGGTCTTGTCTGAGAAGACCTATTTCATCAGAGTCATCTTCTCCTTCCCCTAAAGGGCAACGTTCTACTTCTGTACCCGCGATCCCTTCCAAGCGTAGAGTCCCAACACCTCGGCTAGCCCCAGAGGGTGTCCCCTGTTTCTCGGAGGCTTCACCGGATGTCCCCTCTGATGAGGTTCCTAGGAAAAGATTGTGCAAAAGGAGGCACATTAATTCCCCGCAGGAATCTCTAACATCTGACACCGATTTGGATGAGGCAGAGGGGTCCCCACGTTCCCCCTCTGAGGATGTCTCGTTTTGACATCCTGGAGATCTTAAGGCAGAGGGGTGATTGGCAGTCACTTGCCCCCACTGAAGATAAATCGGTGTTGCTGAAGGCGTTTGGGGCTCAACCTTCTACCTCCTGGGTGACCCCGCCCTTCGAGCTAATGGATTTGATAACTCAAAGGGCGTGGGAGACACCAGACACAGTGGAACCAGTGCCTCGGAGACCGAACAAGTACATTACCGCCCCCCAGGACAAGACTTGTCTTACCAAAGGAGTCCCAGTCGATGCTATGGTAGTAGCGGCAGCCACGAAAAAGGAAATGTCCGAAGCATCTTCCTCTGTCCATCCTCCTAATAAGGATTCTAGGACTATGGACAGGCATGGGAAGCGCATTTTTAGCTCAGCGACCTTTTCCATCCGTTCGCTGAACTACCTGACTCATTTTACACGGCTTCAGAGGGATCTCATTAAAGAGCTGGGAGATACCCTCCAGGGTAACACAGATGCTGCTGTCTCGGACAAAGTGACAGCACAGCTAAACATCCTCACTTCAGTAGTCAACTCGTCCATGAGGCTCATCTCGTATGCGGCCGAGGGTTTGAGTAGGGCTGCAGCCTCAACGATTGCGCTACGTAGACGATCCTGGATGCGGCTGTGCTCCTTTGCGGAAGCCTTTAAGTCTTTCTTTGCCAACGCCCCCTTTGATGGTGCCACCTTGTTTCGGCCCAAAGTAAAGGAGACTCTCACTCAGTGCGAGCTAGAAGTTAAGACCCTGTCAGCCATAGGGGTCCGTTTTTCTGCTCCGACTTAACCATACCCCAAAGGGCAAAAAGGCGGAAAGATGTGGTTCCGTAAGACTCTGGGATCTTACCAGGCCACACAGAGTGATGCCACCTCCAGAGGCAGAGGGGGGGGGGGGAGAAATGGAAGACGCCGCCCAGGCGGCAGAGGAGGTCCGCAGCATCAGGGAGACAGGGATACTGTCCCTGGGAAGCCTTTCCAGCACTCCTGAGTGGAGGCCCGACTGTCCTACTCTGGAGGCAGTCGGGGGTCGCTTGGCTTTGTACCCAGAGGCCTGGCTAAACCTTACCTCAGATTCTTGGGTACAAAGCATAGTAACCAGAGGATACAACATCCCCTTTATGTCCATTCCCCCCGCACAAAAGAGATTTCCAGCACAAAAGAGATTTCCAGATGTTCCACCCCATCTGCGAGATCCAGCAGCCTTAGAAATTGCAAAGCTTTTGAAAGAGTCATCCAACCAGTCCTGGCGGACCAGAGAGGGTCCGGAACTTACTCAAGGTTCTTTTTAGTTCCAAAAAAGACAGGACTGGAGACCAGTATTGGATCTAAGCAAACTCGACTCCTTCATGAGGAAGGAAAAGTTCCGGACGGTAATGCTACAATCGATCCTTCCCTTTATACAGAAGGATGACTGGATATGCTCGATAGATCTCCAGGACACATACTACCACATCAAAATGGCCAGAGCATCCAGAGAATACCGGCGCTTCCGGCTGGGGGCCAGTCATTTCCAATTTCGAGCGCTGCCCTTTGGTCTCACCTCAGCCCCCAGGGTGTTCACCAAATGCATGGCAGTAGTAGCGTTTCACCTGAGATGGCTAGGTATTCCGGGTGTTTCCGTATCTGGACGACTGGCTCCTTACCGCCACCACCGAGCATCGTCTTGTACAAGCCAGGGACTACACACTCAGCCTCTGTTCCCATTTAGGACTCTCAATCAACTTCGAAAAGTCTACCTTATCGCCCTCACTGCATGTCTCATTTATAGGGGCAGAGTTGGATACAACAGCAACGGTGATAAAGCTTCCCCTGATAAGGGTGTCATCTCTGAGATCAGATCGCTATTCCCCTGCAGAGCAGAAAAGCCCCTGCTGCGCAAGTGTTGAAAGTCCTAGACCTGATGGCAGCTTCTCTTATTGCAGTTCCTCTGGGCAGAATTCACATGAGGGTCCTACAGTGGCTGCTCTTCGTGCAGTGGTCGTTCCAGAAACTCCCTTTGTCACACAACATATTGATCATGGAGTCTTGCAAGCGGGATCTTCAATGGTGGATGGACAGTCAAGATCTGACGATAGGTCGCCCCTTTGTCCTGCCCAGCCCTACAGCCACCATAACCACAGACAATTCCCTGATGGGGTGGGGTTTTTTTCAGGGGACAACAGTCCAAGGAGAATGGTCCAAAACAGAGTACAATCTGCACATCAATGTCCTGGAGATGAGAGCAGTGTTTCTGGCGTTGCAACACTTTCATGAATCTTTGCCTCTGGGAACAATAGCAGTTCAGATGGACAATAATGTCAGTGGTCTGGTACATAAACAAGGCGGAACCAGGTTCTACCCGTTATGCAGAGAGGCCCTGAGAATTTGGCAATGGGCTGCGTCCACGGGTCGCTTTCTGATAGCAACGCACATCCCGGGGTCATCCATCGTCATTGCGGACAGGCTGAGCAGAGCCATCCTGTTACCACACGAGTGGTCCCTGAAAATTCAAGTGGCGGAAAAGATTTTCCGCAGATGGGGCCAGCCTTGCTGTGATCTATTTGCATCCCCTTTGAATGCCAAATGCGGAAGCTACTGTGCCCTACTTCCCCCTCCGGGGAGTGTCCTCAGGGATGCTGTAGTGCACGATTGGCCCCCGGGTCTCCTGTACGCATTTCCCCCTGTTCCTTTGATACCCAAATTTCTTCAGAAAGCCAGGGCCCTGGAAAGGACGATCATCCTGATAGCACTGTTCTGGCCTCGACAAATCTGGTTTCCCTTCCTTCGATCCCATCAGATAGAGGAACCTTGGATTCTGGACCCAGTGCCAGACCTATTGACTCACTCGGGAGTTACTCATCCATCCCTTCAATCCCTCAAATTGACAGCTTGGCTGCTCCGCTTCCCTGTTTAGCCAGGTCGAACCTTTTGTCCTCTGCAGTCCAACACATTCTAATTTCTTCTCATAAAGCCTCCACCAGAAAGCTGTACAGGAGCAAATGGAAGCGCTTTGTGTGTTGGGCATCAGATCACGGTATTGATCCTCTGGTAGCCCCGATACACAAAATATTGGAATTCTTAATCCATTCTTTTTCATGAAGGGGCTTCTACATCCACCATAAGAATACAGTTAGCGGCCATATCTAACTTCCATGTAGGTGAAGGTGGGTCCACTATTATGTCCCACAGGCTTTGTAAGGCCTTCATGAAGGGTACTTTCCACCTTCGCCCACCTGTTAGAGAACCAGTTTTCCCATGGAACCTAAACTTGATGTTGTCCCAGCTTATGCTAGTGCCCTTCGAACCTGCTTCATCGTGTCCACTTAAGTTTTTGTCATGGAAGACCCTTTTTCTTATTGCTGTTACCTCAGCTCGAAGAATTTCGGAGCTACAAGCCTTGTCAGTGAGACCACCTTACATGATTTTCCATCCAGACAGAGTTTCCTTACGCACAAACCCGTCGTTTCTCCCCAAAGTCTGTTCGGTGTTAAATATTAACCAATCTATAGAACTCCCTACATTTTTCAAAAACCATTCAAATAAATTGGAATACATGTTACACAAATTGGATGTACATAGGCAACTGAGATTTTTTTACCTAGACAGAACAAAAGCGCAGGAAATCTGATCAGCTATTTGTGTCATTCGCAGACAGTAGGAAAGGCATGCTGGTTTCAAAGGGTATTTTATCCAAGTGGCTATTGGAGTGCATCAATTTTGTTAATTCAGCTGCTAATCAACCACTACCTTTCAAGCCTAAGGCTCATTCTACTAGGGCCATTTCTACTTCCTTAGCCCATGCGGCTCGCTAGCCGTTGGACATTATTTGTGCAGCAGCAATGTGGGCAAAGCCTCATACATTTATCACACATTACAAGGTGGACAAGGCCTCCAAAGACAAGGACTTCCTTTGGCTCCTGTACTCAGGAACTTTCTTCCGTGAGTCACCTAGGGTTACGGAGCTAGGGACGCTTCCAGTGTGTAAGAACAAACGGCAAGATTGAACAATGTCACATAAAGAAGTTATGTCTTGCCATAACGTTCCATGTGCGTTGTTCATGTCGCCTTTGTTCTTACATTCCCTCCCTCCTTCCCCCACCATGTTCTGGAAGAACTGGTATGACTAGGGTTTGATTGGTGTATTCCTAAATGAGTTACAATATCCTCTCATTGCTAGGTTGGATTCCATCTTTACACATATATGTGTTGTTCTAATGTCTCATTGTTTGGTGTGTGATTGCATAGGCGTTAGACGCAGTTGGTATTGGAGCAAAATAGTTTCTTGCAAACTAGATCTGAGGGATAGCAGGGAGGATCATGGGATGCACACTGAGTCTCGAGCTTTTCTTAGATGCAGAGCTTGTGATGCGGCCGACTCGGCTCCGAACCCGTGTGTAAGAACAAAGGCGAGATGAACAATGCACATGGAACGTTATGGTAAGACATAACTTCTTTTTCTTGAACCTTTGTAAATTGTTTATGCATTACTAGTCATAAGGTGCTAGTTAGATAGTTCTCTCATCTCTTGTTCTCGTGTGCTGTTATTTTTGCTGTGGTGTTGCTTTGTTGGCCGTGGTCTTAGTCGCAAGGCCTGTTTGTCTATCCAGTCTAGTTCTTAAATGCTGTTAAGTTGTGTGTTTCCTGGTCTGTTTCTTGGCTCGTTTAGAGAGCCAAGTACTTGCTCCTCTTCGAGAGTTTGACCTTTTTCTTCCCTGTCAACAGCTGCTAGGTCCGTTTTAAGTTAGAGAGCCTAGCATCCGTTTAAATTAGAAGACTCCGCTGTATTTGTCAAATGTTGTTTTATTGCTGTGTTCTGTTTTATTAGCAGACTTCTTTTGGCTGCTCCCGTTAGGGGTCACCACAGCGGATCAACTGTTTTCATTTCTTCCTGTCCTCTGCATCTTGCTCTGTCACGCCAACCACCTGCATGTCCTCTCTCACCACTTCTGTAAACCTCATCTTAGGCCTTCCTCTTTTCCTGTTACCTGGCAGCTTCATCCTTAGCATCTTTTTCCCAATTTACTCTGCATCCATCCTCAGCACATGTCCAAACCAACGTAATCTTGCCTGTCTGGCTTTCTCTAAACCTTCCAACCTGGGCTGACCCTCTAATATACTTATTCCTAATCCTGTCCATCCTCGTCACACCCAGTGCAAATCTTAACATCTTCATCTCAGCCACGTCAAGCTCTGACTCCTGCCGTTTTGTCACTGCCACTGTCTCCAACCCATATAACATAGCTGGTCTCACTTCCTTCTTGTAGATCTTCCCTTTCACTCTTACTGGTACTCGTCTATCACAAATCACTCGACGCTCTTCTCCACCCACTCCATCCTGCCTGTGCTCTCTTCTTCACCTTTCTTCCACCCTCACCATTACTCTGAACTGTTGATCCCAAGTACTTAAACTCATCCACCTTTGCCACCTCTACTCCCTGCATCTTCACCATTCTTCTATCCTCCCTCTAAGTCACACACACATATTTTGTCTTAGTCCTGCTGACCTTCATTCCTCTTCTCTCTAGAGCACATCTCCACCTCTCCGGGGTCGTCTCCACCTGTTCCCTACTCTCACTACAGATCACAATGTCATCTGCAAACATCATAGTCCACGGGGGACTCCAGTCTGCTATCGTCTGTCAACATGTCCATCACCATTGCAAATAAGAAAGGGCTCAGAGCTGATCCTTGATGTAACCCCACCTCCACCTTAAACGCATCCGTCACTCCCACCGCAGACCTCACTGCTGTCACACTACCCTTGTACATATCATGTACCACTCTTACATACTTTGACACTCCTGACTTCCTCATACAATACCACAACTCCTCTCAAGGCACCCTGTCATATGCTTTCTCTAAGTCCACAAAGACACAATGCAACTCCTTCTGACCTTCTCCGTACGTCTCCAACACTCTCAGAGCAAACATCGCATCTGTAGTGCTCTTTCCTGGCATGAAACCATACTGCTGATCACTAATCATCACGTCCCTTCTTAACCTAGCTTCCACTACTCTTTCCCATAACTTCATGCTGTGACTGATCAGTTTAATCCCTCTGTAGTTACTACAGCTCTGCACATCACTCTTATTCTTAAAAATCGGTACCAAAACGCTTTCTCCATTCCTCAGGCATTCTCACTTTCCAAGATTTCATTAAACAATCTAGTTAAAAACTCCACTGCCATTTCACCTAAACACCTCCATGTTTCCACAGGTATGTCATCTGGACCAACAACCTTTCCATTCTTCATCCTCTTCATAGCTATCCTTACTTTCTCCTTGCTAATCCACTGCACTTCATGATTCACTATCAGCACATCATCAGACCTTCTCTCCCTCTCATTCTCTTCATTCAGCCCCTCAAAGTACTCTTTCCATCTGCTCAACGCACTCTCCTTGTGTGTGAGTACGTTTCCCTCATTATCCTGTATCATCCTTACCTGTTGCACATCTTTACTAGCTTAGTCCCTCTGTCTAGCCAATCGGTAAAGGTCCTTTTCTCCCTCCTTCATATCCAACCTTTCATACAACTCTTCATACGCCGTATCCTTAGCCTTCGCCACCTCTCTTTGCCATGCACCTCATCTCCTTACACTCTTGTCTACTTTCTTCATCTGTCTGACAATCCCACTTCTTCGCCAACCTCTTTCTCTGTATAAAAAAACAAAAATAAAAATTCAGCCGTGTAGTTAAGACGTTGATAAATGAAAATGTATTTTGCACAACCAAAAGAATAAGTGCTTTTGCTAAATCTGTATATCTTTCTCTGTATACTCTCCTGTACTACTACATTCCACCACCAGGTCTCCTTGTCCTGCTTCCTCTGTCCAGATGTCACACCAAGCACCTTTCTAGCCATCTCTCTCTTACGAGCTCTGCTGTAGTTACCCAGCTATTCGGAAACTCTTCACTGCCACCCAGTGCCTGTCTTGACTCTTTCCTGAACTCCACCTCACAATTAGCCTTTTTCAATTTCCACCATTTGATCCTTGGTGCTGCCCTCACACTTATCCTCCTCTCTTGATCACCAATGTCATCCAACAAACCACCATCCTATGCTGCCTAACTACATTTTCCCCTGCCACCACTTTACAGTCTCCAATCTCCTTCAGACTGGCCCTTCTACATAAGATATAATCCACCTGTGTGCATCTTCCTCCACTCTTGTATGTCACCCTATGCTCCTCTCTCTTGTTAAAATATGTATTCATCACAGCCATGTCCATCCTTTTCACAAAATCCACTACCATCTGACCTTCTGCATTCCTTTGCTTAACACCATACCTACCCATCACTTACTCATCTCTTCTGTTCCCTTCACCAACATGCCCATTGAAATCTGCTCCAATCACCAGTCTCTCACCCTTCGGTACAGTCATCGCCACTTCAGCTCGCTCCATCGCACACCCAACTTGTGGAGCATATGCACTAAAAACATTCATCATTACACCATCAATTTCCAGCTTCTTAAACATCACTCTATCCGACACTCTTTCACCTCCAAAACGCTCTTAGCATACTGTTCCTTCAGGATAACCCCTACGCCATTTCAGCTCCCATCCACACCATGATAAAACAATTTGAACCTGCCTCCGATCCACCTAGCCTTGCTCCCCTTCCATCTGGTCTCTTGCACACACTATACCAACCATCCTTCGGTCCATGATATCAGCTATCTGTTTTATTAGCAAACAAGTTGTGTGTGTTAAAATTCTATCTAGTTAGCATGTTTTTTTTTTCCATAGCTTTATTATTTATGCTTCTTTCTCACCATGTCTAAAGAAACTAAAGAGAAGAAGCCTAAATCCTCAGGATTTAAAATGTGCCAAAAATGCTCTCAAAAGATGTCCCTAACTGATAGATACAGTATCGGATTTATTGTTTGTCTTGTACTTTTCTCATTTCTTCAGCTGTCGTGTTCTTCAGGAAAGAAGGACCAAGCTTATCAGAGGGCTCCTAAAAACTTCTTTCGGAGAAGCTTTGGAAAGCCAGAGTACCTCCACCAAATCTAATGAAAAACCTACTAAGAGACCATCTTCCTCCTCTTCATCGGCTCATTCGGAGCCACCGCTAAAGATGCAAAAAACTTCAGAGAAATCTCTCTTCGGCTCCACAAGTATCTGAGCAGAGAGACCATTCAACTGGACGAGTCAACTCCTTTGGCTCCACAGACTTAGGAGCCAAGCGAAACTACTTTTTGGAGCCGGTCCACAGAGTTATCACCGGTCTCCCCTACTTTGAGATCCTTATTTTGGAGAAGTCTCACTCACCATCCCATTCCTCCAGGTCCACTAGGAGCTTATCGAACGATGTGGATAGGGTGGTATGCAGACTTCTGAATTCGCCTGCACTGGCTAAATTTTTGGCTCTGACCCAATCTGCTCCAGAGCCAACTAAGATTCTTTCATCCACGACTGTTCCTCCGAGCCAAGCTAGATCTTCGGAGCCAGAGTGCCAAGTACTGATTGATGTGGAACCGTCGGTTCCAAGACCCCTTCAGGAGATTTCGGAACCATCTGCCCTGACACCCTTTGTGTTGTCTGAGGTGTCTAGGAGCTGAAGCTCTCCAGTTGGCTCTGTAGGTGATGCTAGTAAGAGTTTCCTCGGTGCAGAGCTTACCCCTCTGGGCTTCACTGAGGGTGAGCTTGGCACCTACATCTGTCTCTGAGCCAATCTCTTTGGAGCCGGGGATTTCCTCCCTTTCTTCGGAATGGGAGGCATTCTCAGAGCCAGGGGGACCTGCTTATGAGTGTGCTGTCCACTCCTACAGCTCCACACAAGGGTACTGGTAGTCTTCCCCCTAGGGCACCGGTGTCTGTCTCAACACCATCCCATCCTCAAGACAGCGGAGATTCAGGGCCTCAGCACCACTGGACAAGTCCCATTCTCCCAAGACCTCCCCAGAGTCCCCTTCTGAGGAGGTTCTTTAGAAGACATGCAGGAGGAAGCTTATAGAGTCCCCTGATGAGTCCATCACCTCAGATACTGACCTTGGAGTCAGAAGGGTCCCCACGGTCGTTCTTTGAAGATATCTCCTTTGCAGATATCTTCTAGATCCTGAAGCAGAGGCTGCTGGAAGTCCCTTAACCCTTCTGATGAGTCTGTATACCTGAAGGCCTTTGGATCTCAACCTTCAGCCTCTTGTGTTTCAATGAACTGATGGAGTTGGTTAGATAAAAGGCGTAGGAGTCACCAGACCCTATGGAACCAGTCCCTAGGACACCAAATAAATTTATAATGACACCAACAGAAAATGAGTTTCTTACTAAAGGTGTACTGTAGATGCTATGGTGGTGACGGCAACCACCAAAAAGGAACTTTCTGAAATGTCCTCGTCTGTTCATCTGCTGAATAAAGAATCTTGAACGATGGACATGTATGGGAAGCGACTTTTCTCGTCAGCGACTTTCACCCTCCGATTGCTGAACTATCTAACACACGTCAGACTACAGAGAGATCTCCTGAAGGAGTTGGGTGATGCTCTACAAGGTTCTCTAGCTGCGGTGGTGTCGGACAAAGTGACCTCCCAATTATTCACTTTAAATTCCATAGTTAACTCCTCCATGCGACTGATCTACGCAGCGGATGGAGCGAGCAGGGCAGCAGGTTCAGGAGTTTCCTTAAGGAGACGCTCCTTTTGTAACTTTGTGGAACCTTTTAAGTCTATCTTTGCAAGTGCTCCTTCCGATGGTTCCTCAGTGTTTGGAACTGAAGTTAGGGACACACTCACCAGAGGCGGGCAGGAAGGAAAAACTCTCTGCCGTTGGGGTGTGTTTTTCCGTACCTTCCAGACCTTATCCTAAGAGCCAGAAGGGTGGAAAAATGTGGTTCAAAAAAATCACGGAGTTTTTCAGGACGCACGTGGCAAATCCTTCCCCAGGGGCAGAGGGGAAAGAAATAATGGTAGACGCCATCCACGAGGCAGAGGGGGCCTGCAAAATCAGGGTGACTGATTTATTTTGCGGCAGACCCATTCAGTGCTCCTGAAAGGAGGCCCGTCTGTCCTACTCTGGGGGGTGCGATTATCTCTGTACCCAGAAGTCTAACGAAATATTACAGAAGACAAATGGGTACAAAGTATAATATCCAGAGGTTTCTCCATACCCTTTTCCCTTCCAGTTCCACAACTCAGAAGGATCCCGGATGTTCCACCCAGTCTAAGGGAACAGGCAACTCTAGAGATTCAAAAGTTGCTAAACAAGAGTCATCCAAAAAGTCTCCACAGACCAAGTAGAATTTGGAACTTACTCAAGAATCTTTTTGGTGCCAAAGAAAACGAGGGACTGGAGACCCATTTTGGATCTCAGCAAACTAAGCAAATCTGTAAAGAAGTCCAAGTTCCGAATGGTGACACTGCAGTCAATTCTTTCCTTTTTAGGGAAGGATGATTGGATGTGTGCGACAGACTTCCAAGATGCGTACTACCACATAAAAATGGACAGCATCAAGGCGTCTTCTGCGCTTCCTGCTGGGAGCCAGTCATTCAGTTCCGAGCTTAGCCCTTTGACCTCACTACAACCCCAGAGTGTTCACCAAATGCATTGCAGTAGTCACGACTCACTTGAGGCTGTTGGGAATCCAAGTGTTTCTATATCTAGACTGGCTCCTGACCGCCACCACCATGCATCTTCAACAGTCGAGAGACGAGATCTTACACATTTATTCTCAGTTAGGAATAACAAATATAGAAAAATCTGCTTTGCCCTGTCAACATATTACCTTTATATTATCAGAGTTAGACACAGTCTCCATGATAGCAAAACTACCTACAGAAAAAATTACGGTACTGAACAGATTTCTGATCTTCTGTCAAAGACTAAAGTAAAAGCTGTCCTGAAAGTTCTAGGTACGATGGCATCAACTATAACTCTGGATGTTAAGTTGTCTATCTGGCCTTCATTCCTGCTGTTTGGGATTGGAGCCTCTGCTCCGACTCGGCCATCTTCAATAGCTCAAGAGCTGTTTACTGGCTCGAGGCTACCCCTTATCCCATGATCCTAGCGATAGCTACTCAGATCTCGTTTGCCGCTTCAGCTGCAAGATGTGTAGTTTTCTGGCTCAAGCTTGTATTTTCAAATTTTCAAAATTTTTGTGTAGAAATATATCCGTATACTTCTTAAAACTATTAATTACCTTTTCTTAGTTTTATTTACTAGTGGTTGTTGAGTACCTTTTAGTCATTTTTAGTAGAACTTGTTTAAGTTAGAGAGTTCTCCCCTCCCCCACTCCCTTCCCAAGGAAGCCGTTTACTTAGAGGCTGTCCTTTCCTCTGTTTTTTGCTATCTTTAAAAAAAAAAAAAAAAAAAAAAAAAAAGCAGTTTTGTTTTATATATTTTTACATAGTCTGTTGTACTTTGTCTAGAGTAGAAATTTTTCCTATCTGTGTTTCTCTTCTGGTGCTTGGTTTTTTGTGGTTGATATGTATAAAGAAGCTAAAGTATCTGGATTTCAAAAGTGTGACTCGTGCTGTCAGAAAATGTCTGACAGACGGGCACACTAGCTGCGTTTTTTGTTTGGGCGCTGTTCACCTGCAGGACTCTTGTTCTATCTGTCCTGCCTTTAGTCCAAGAGTCCTGCAGGAACGGAAGAACAAATAGACCCTTAGGGGTCTATTAAAACCTCAGGATTCACCGACAGAGTTCACAGCCAGTGTAATCCCCAAAAATCCTTTAAACCATCGGCTCCACCTTCAGAGCCGACCCCGGTACAGGCTTTACCGAGTATGTCTGTTCCGTCTGGCACAGACCAGATAACCCATCCATCTGCTCCATCGGATGTTTCGGAGCCGTCTCGGAGCCATAAAAGGCTGAGGTCCCCCTCGTTAGAGTCAGTTCATTCGGCTCCTGGCTCTCCATTATTGCAAAGTGAACGTAGCCACCGTTCTTGACACTCCTCTCTATCCTCTAGGTTGTCGGATCATGATGTGGAGAGAGTAGTGAGTAGGTTGCTAAAATCACAGGCACTAGCTAGAATGTTGTCTAGTCCTCCTCAACAGGTATCTGCTTCATCCACCTCCCTTTCTGTTCCTCCTCTGACTCCATTGAGCACGGAGCCGGAATTCGTTGGGGTTCGAGTAGTGGAACCGTCGGCTCCGATAACCATATCTCCTTCGGTTCCGACTACCTCGATGGTACCTTCCATCGAGGGATCTGGACGCCGGGGCTCCCTCGTCAGCTCCGAGTGGGCTTGTGGCATCGGACCCTTGTCCAACCCTGTTCTCCCGCGGGGCATCGGCACAGGTGAGCTCGGCTCCAACATCGGTCTCGGAGCCGTCCCCCTCTGCGCGGAGAAAGATTCCTATTTCTTCGGAACCGGAGCTTTCTCTACCTCGAGGCAGGGACGCCTTTGAGGTCATGCTGAGTGTGCTGTCCCTTAGTCAGCTCCACTACCAGCCCCACCGGCTCCGTCCCCCGTAGTGCCTATGCCAACCTCTGCTCCTCCTCCAGAGCCCAAGTGTTGGGAACTGATGCTCCAGGACACCCCATTGGGTGTTTCCTCTTCTTCCGAGGCCTCCACTGATCACTCAGTGGAGCTCCCATAGAAGATGTGTAAGAGGAAGCACATTGACTCCCCTGAGTCTGTCACTTCTGATACAGACTTAGATGAATCGGAAGGGTCCCCGAGATCCCCCTCTGAAGATGATGTTCTTCATTCCACATTGCTGCAGTCCTAACTATTGGGTAGTCCGCTGTCCAGTCGGCCCGAATACCAAAGTATATGGCTGACAAAAGTTGGAGATGCCCTTCAGGATCCTACAGCTGAGGGAGCACAAGCCAAAGTAGCTTCCCAGCTAGCGATGCTTAATTCTATTAACTCCTCCATGAGGCTCATTTCCTATGCAGCCGATGGAGCAAGTAGAGCCGTGGGCACGGGTGTAGCCCTTAGGAGGCATGCGTGGATGCGGCTGTGTCATTTTGCGGGACTCTCTTGAGCGTCCTTCACCAATACCCCCTTTGGCTTTTTTCTCTTTGGGCCACAGGTGAAAGACACATTGACTAGGTGTGAGCAAGTAGGCAAGACTCTCTGCCATGGGAGTCCGTTTTTCCATTCCCTCTAGACCTTACCCCAAGGGTCAGAAGAGTGGGAAGATGTGGTTCCGTAAATCTCAGGGAGCCTTGCCTGACACAGGTAGTGATTTTTCCTCCAGAGGCTGAGGAGGAAACAATAATAGACGCTGCCCTCGTGGCAGAGGGGGTCCGCAGAACCAGGGCAACAGAGAATCATTCTCTGATAAGCCCTTCCAGCATCCCTGAAGGATTGCCCAGCTGCTTACCTCTGGAGGCAGTTGGGGGAAGACTTTCACTGTACCCAAAAGCCTGGCAGAATTTAACAAAAGACAGATGGGTACGGTCCATTATATCCGGAGGTTACAAAATTCCTTTCCATCAAACCCCCCCCCCCCCCCTTACAGCCAAAGAAAATCCTTCCAGATGTTCACCCAATCTGAAGGAGCAAGCAGTAATAGAAGTTTCAAAACTGATAGAAAAAAGAGCCATCCAGGAAGTCCTCGCAGACCAGCACGGATCCAGAACTTACTCAAGATTCTTTTTGGTACCAAAAAAGACAGGGGACTGGAGATCGATTCTGGGTCTCAGCAGACTAAATAAATCTGTACAAAGAGCAAAGTTTTGGATGGTTACACTACAGTCCAGTCTACCCTTCCTGGGTCAGGACAATTGGATGTGCTCGATAGATCTTCAGGATGCGTACTACTATATCAAGATGTACAGACGCTCCAGGAGATTTCTTCCATTTCGGGTGGGGGCCAGTCATTACCAGTTCAGAGCTCTGCCCTTTGGTCTCACCACAGCCCCCAGGGTGTTCAGATGTATGGCAGTGGTCACAAGATGTCAAGGATTCCAAGTGTTTCCATATTTAGACGACTGGCTCCTCACTGCTACCACCAGGCATCAACTCCTACAAGTGCAGGATTATACAATCACTTCCTGCACCCAGGTAGGTGTTACAATAAATTTCGAAAAATTTGCCTTGTTGCCCTGTCCAATCTATCACTTACATAGGAGCAGACTTAAAACACAAGGGATATGTTCGCAAGGTTACCACTAGAAAGAGTGTCCACAATTCGTTAAGTGCAAATTCTAACGCAGAGCAAAAGAATCAGTCAGGTATGTCCTTCAAGCTGTGGGCTCCATGGCAGGTGCCATTCTTCTAATCCCACTAGCATGCTTCCACATGAGAATTTTTCAGTGGCTTCTTTTCATGCAGTGGTCTTTCCGAGAGCTACCCA
The DNA here is from genome assembly GCF_019279795.1 of Protopterus annectens. Lineage (NCBI taxonomy): Eukaryota > Metazoa > Chordata > Ceratodontiformes > Protopteridae > Protopterus > Protopterus annectens. Next base: position 312,687,992 of record NC_056744.1, read on the forward strand.
TGTCTCACATGATCCTGATCACGGAGGCTTGCAAAAGGCACCTTTCTTGGTGGATGGTCTTCCCATTAGTTACTCAGAGCAGACCTTTCATACAACCCCCTCCGGTAGCCACAGTGACGACAGACGCCTCCCTGATAGGGTGTTGGGGGCATTATCTGGGCAGGACAGTCCAAGGCACTTGGCAACCTCACGAGTACCATCTGCACATAAATGTCCTAGAAATGAGAGCAGTGCTCCTAGCGTTGCAAGCTCTTCAAGACTCTCTTCTTTTCGGGACCATTGCAATGCAAACAGACATGTCAGTGGTGTGGTACATCAACATGCAGGGAGGGACCAGATCCTACCCCCTGTGTCGAGAAGCACTCAGACTTTGTCAGTGGGCGATTTCCTCCCAACGTTTTCTGATTGCGATGCACATCCCTGGGAGATCCAAAGTCATAGTGGAGAGGCTCAGTAGAGCTATCCTCATGCCTCACGAGTGGTCTCTGAATCAGGAAGTTGCGGATCATATTTTCTGCAAATGGGTCAGCCTTGCTGCCATCTTTTTGCCACCCCCTTCAGCAAATGCAGCAACTACTTCTCCCTTCTTCCGCTTCCAGGTCACATACCCAGAAGCACTCTAGTCCACGATTGGCCTCAGGGACTTTTTTTAAGCTTTTCCTCCTTTTCCCCCGATACCGAAACTCATAAAGAAAGCAACAGTGTTGGGTTGCAAAATGATCCTCATTGCCTCCAACTGGTCTCAACAGATATGGTTCCTGTTCCTGCACCATTACCTTCTCGATCAGCCCTGCACTCTGGACCCAATTCCGGATCTCCTGATTCATCAATCAGGCGGGTTGCATCAATCCTTCCAAACTCTCCAGCTCACAGCTTGGTTGCTCCACTTCCAACCTTAGTCAGGCGTCCCAGCATTTCCCCAGCAGTCCGTGAGATTATCGTCTCCTCATAAGTCTACGACGAGAAAAACTTATGCTAGCAAATGGAAACGTTTTTCTTGTTGGGCAGAATCTAGGAATGTGGATCCCTTCTCAACCCCAGTCCACGAAATTTTGGAATTCCTGGCACATCTGTTTCACTCCGAGGCCACTTCCGCTACGATTAGGGTAGAATTAGCGGCCATTTCTAATTTTCATATTGGTTTGTCAAATTTTAACATTGTCTCATAAGCTCTGTAAAGCTTTTTTGAGAGGAACATCTCTTAGACCACCAGTGAGAGATCCCCCTCCCCCTTGAGACCTTAATTTAGTCCTAACTTCCTTAATTCTGCCCCCTTTTGAACCAGCAGCTTCCTGCTCCATCAAGTTTCTATCTTGGAAGACGCTCTTTCTGGTAGCTATCACTTCAGCTATTCGTGTCTCAGAACTTCAGGCACTGTTTGTCCTCCCTACCTGGTGTTTCACAAGGACAGAGTTTCTCTGAGGACTAATCCTTCGTTTCTTCCTAAAGTCTGCTCAGAAAATAATTTAAACCAATCTATAGATCTCCCTGTGTTCTTCTTAAATCATAGCAACAAGGTAGAGTACAAAATTCAATTGGACATTCATAAACAATTGCGTTTTTACCTGCACAGAACTAAAGAAATAAGAAAGTCAGACCAATTATTCCTTTCTTATGCCTTAAGCAAACAAGGTCTCCCAGTTTCCAAGGTGACCTTCTCCAGATGGTTGTCCCACACTATTACTTTATCAGTTAAGGAACAAAGAGTTACCAGTTAAACCGAAAGGTCATTCTACTAGGGCGTTGGCCACCTCCGTAGCCTTTCAGTCTAAGTTGCCCATGGATTTCATCTGTGCAGCTGCCACTTGGGCAAACCCTCATACCTTTATTTCTCATTACAAGGTGGATATGGTCTCCCGGAGCAGAGCTAACTTTGGTTCCACTGTTCTGAAGAGTCTGTTCCACTGAGCCACCGAGGGTATTAGGTGCTAGGGACGCTGTCCCAAACAGCAAGAATGAAGGCGAGATAGACGACTTAACATTAAGAAGTTATGTACCTACCATAACGTTCCATGTTAGTTGTCTTCATCTCGCCTTCTTTCTTGCGTCCCTCCCTCCGTCCCCCGTCCTAGTGGATTGAGAGGAGTCCCTTTTTTTCACTGGCTAAGTATTCTTTTCTTGTTATTCTTCTGGCCAGGTCTTCCTAATCTGTTCTAGATGTTGGAATGCATGGAACAGCCAGTTTTTTGATAACTGGTTTCTCTCATGTCTGGATTAGCTATTTTAAACGAGATCTGGGTAGCTATTGCTAGGCATCATGGGATAAGGGGTAGCCTCGAGCCAGTAAACAGCTCTCGAGCTATTGAAGATGGCAGAGTCTGAGCCGAGGATCGGCTTCGATCCCAAACAGCAAAAAAGAAGGCAAGATGACTGCTAACATGGAACGTTATGGTAGGTACATAACTTCTTATTCTGTTAGGATGCACATGAGAATTCTCCAGTGGCGCCTCTTTTCTCAGTGGTCCGTACAAGAACTTCTAGTGTCTCACCAGATCCTTCTTAGAGCCTTGCAAGAAGGACCTGAGATTGTGGCTCCTCTCTGGTCATGTCACATCAGGTCGACCTTGTACCCCACAACAGCCTCAGACTACAATGACCATGTACGCCTTACAGATAGGGTGGGGTGGGGGGGGTTATTATCTAGAAGGGATGGTCTAAGGCACTTGGCAACATCATGAGACATATTCGCACATCGATGTCCTAGAGATGAGAGCAGTGCTTTTGGCGTTGCAAGCACTTCAGGACCCTCTTCCATTAGAAACTATTGCAATTCAGTCAGACAATGTCTGTGGTCTGGTACGTAAACAAGGAGGAACCAAATCCCATCCCATTTGCCAAGAAGCTCTGAGTATGGGAGTGGGCAATCTCATCCCAACATTTTCTGGTACCAACGCACATCCTGGGGAAATCCAACGTGATACCAGACAGGCTGAGCAGAGGTATTCTATTGCCTCATGAGTGGTCCCTGAAGAGAGGAGAGGAGAAGATTTTTCCGAGATTGGGTCAGCCTTACTGTGACCTATTTGCTAATCACATGAATGGCAAATGCAGCAGCTATTTTGCCTTGATTCCCCCCTATGGGGGAGTCACCCAGGAATGCTCTTATTCTTTACTGGCCCTCGGGAATTCTGTATGCCTTCTCTCCTTTTCCCCTGATTCCACAAGTCATTCAGAAAGCTTACTTGGGAAGCAGGATGATTCTCATTGCTCCATACTGGCCTAGTCAGATTTGGTTTCCCTTTTGGCCACATCTACAGGAGGAACCGTGGACCCCGGACCTAGTTCCAGACCTTCTCACTCATGTTATGAACCCTCCACCTCTCCCTCCAAACCCTCAATTTGACAGTGTGGTGGCTCCAGTTCCCAACTTAGTCAGGCTTCATAATTTCACTCCAGTAGTTCAACATATCATAGTATCTTCACACAAAGCTGCTACTAGGAAGGTATATTTAAGCAAATGGAGAAGATTCTCACTCTTGGCTCAGAGTAAAAATATTGATCCCTTTTTTGCTCCGATCTCTTCTATCCTCTAGAGATCTTTTAGCAAAGTTCTTCTGCAGCTACCATCAGGGTACAATTGGCTGTCATTTCTAACTTTCATATAGGAGATGGAATTTCTAGCTTGATGTCACACAGGTTGTGTAAGGCCTTTCTCATATCAAAGAGCCACTCTTGCCATGAGATTTGAATTTTGTTCTAACTTGTCTGACCTTGACCCCCTTTTGAACCCTCATCTTGTGACCTCATGTTTTTGTCTTGGAAGAAGGGTCTCTGAATTGCAAGCCCCATCAGTTAAACCCCCTTATTTAATCTTCCATAAGGATAGGGCATCCCTACGGATGAACCCTTCCTTTTTACCTAAGGTGCGTTTTCAAGGTAATTTAAACCAGTCTATCAAATTACCTGTGTTCTTCCCTAATCATAGCAACAAGGCAGAATACAAGTTTCACCAGTTGGATGTGGATCGACAACTTCGCTTCTATTTACATAGAACCAAAGATATCAGGAAATCTGATAATTTGTTTATCTCATTTTCAGACGTCAGGAAAGGTATTCCAGTCTTTAAAGTTTCACTATTAAACTGGCTCTCAAATTGCATTACATTTATTTACAATGCCAGTAAGACAGCTACCATTTAAAGTTAAGGGCCATTATCCTAGGGCCATGGCAACGTCATCTGCTTTACCTAGCTAGACTATCGGTGGACAGTGTTTGTGCAGCTGCTACTTGGGCAACACCTCACATATTCATTACTCACTACAAAGTGGATTTGACCTCCAGCGACAGGGCCTCCTTTGGTTCCACTGTGCTGAAAAGTGTACTCCCATGAGCCACCCTCAAAATATGGCGCTAGTGACGTTGTCACAACTAGTAAGAATGAAGGCGAGACAAAACATAAAGAAGTTATGTACTCACCATAACGTTCCATGTTTGTTGTCCATCTTGGCATTCATTCTTATGACCCCCCTTCCCCCCATTGAAGCATATGTAAATGCTATGCAGTGATGTCTACTGCTCTTTATTTTATTTATTGACATTTGTTAACCGGGTTGGTCCATCTGAGCCTGTGGCCCATTTTCAATGGAGACCCAAGGAGAAAAGCTCCAAAAATACTACACAAGTTTAAAAATCAAGTAAGTAAAACGTATCGACAATAAATCATTTCAATTAGAAAGTCAGTTACACAAAGTTAGAACACATTTAAGCTTGAAACAGACATCATATTTTTGCAGATTAACAATAACATTTACATATTTACAGCAAATGTTTTTGTTTTAAACAGTTTATTTGATTTAGTTAGCAAGTCTACCCATAACAGAGTACATTGGAAGTAGAGGGAGTGTTAGAAATAGGGTGAGGAAGAATTCTCTTAGAATTAGTGGCAAACTTACCTACTTTGTTATAGCAGCATACTAATTTAGATCTGATGATGAACTGTAGATTTTTGAGAATTGTCACTATATAGTAGAGAAGGTAGAAGGAAGGTTTTGGCAAGAGCAACTTTAGTAGATATGTCCAGAAAGCGTGCTTCTATAGAGGTGGCCTACTGTTTGATGCGTGCTAATGTTATGCTGGATGCACAAATCAAACTTGAGTTGATTGACAATGACACCTAGTAAGTTAGTATGAGGGAATATTTCAATGACTGTTTGCTGAGTGCGTTTCAGACTGGTTGCTGTCAATGTAGTGATTTTTAGGCATAGAGAAGTTTTTTTTAAAAGAAACAATTGAGTGTTAATAAGCCAGGATTCAGTGGAGGTAAAGGCATGTGTGATGGAGTGTAGTTGAGAAATTGTGGTAGAGATGCAGATGACAGAATCGTCAGCGTATTGTATGATAGTTCCTAAGGATGAGGAAGTATAAAGGCTGATTGTAAAGATGTTAGAGTAAGGGGTCAAGGATGGTACCCTGTGGAACTCGAGTGTGGGTTTGAAAGGGAGATATTTGGGTATTTAGTCATTTTACTGATGGTTTTATTTTGTTTAGATAACTGTGGGACCACTGTACGGTGAGAGTGGCAAGTCCTAGATTAGAGAGCCTGGTTAAGGTAAGGTGTATGAGATCTTGGCAAAACCTTTTGGATAGGTTGAGGAATAGAGCTGTCAGTTACCTGCATCTTGAGCCCTATTTACGGTGTTTGTGAATTATAGGAGGGCTGTGGAAGAACTGTGGCCTGGATGGAAACCATGTTGGTTTTTGGAAAGTAAGCAGATGTGAAGTTCTATCTCGCCGTTCATTCTTACTGATGGGTTCGGAGCTGATCCCTTGGCTCCGAGTCGGCTTATTACAAAGCTCGAGGATTTCAAGTAGCTCGAGGCCAAGTCCATATTCCATGATGCTCCTAGTTACCTCAGATCTAGTTTGCCGCTGCAACTGATCGGAGGTTATCGTTAACTCGGGTCAGTAAAAACCTTGTTTTTCATTATACTTCATATATTGATATTTTTGCTAAAGATTAGTTAAATAGTTAAGCTCTTGCAGCTTTCTCTGTAGTTTCTCTTTCCTTTTCCCTGTGTGCTTTTTTAACTTAAAATTTGGCCTCGTTTTTTCTTAGGCCTATTTAAAGCTCTCCATACAAATTTGTTTAAACAGTGACTTTGTCACTTTTTTCCGTAGAAATAGTTGGCATTTAATATTGTGTGCTTAGGTAGTGACTTTTTTTTCAGATTAGAATTTAGATAAGGTTTAGTTTTTGTGAAATAGCAGCTATCTTTATTTCTATAGTCTGCTTAGTATAAATACTTGTGTGTTTTAATATTGTGCTTATCCAGCAGTAAATACCATTCTGCACAAGTATGTACCCACTCAGTTATTACAATCCAGTTACCAAAAACTCCTGTCTGTCTGCAGACCTATTTGCTCTGGTGGACATTGTACTCTTATTACTTTGCTAAGGTCTGGAACTCCTTACCTGTATCCATCAGGTCAGTACCCTCCCTTCCAGCCTTCAAAACCATTGCAAAAGACTTCCTAGCCAAAATTTGTCTCCGTTCTTTCTCGACACCAGAATAAACTGTATCCTTAAATATGAGCAAATTACCTGTTCATAACTTATACCTCATTTCTCCTACTTTACTCACTCTGTTACTGTTATCAGTTTCCCCTTAATTTTTCTTTAAATATACCATAAAGGTGCTTTTCTCTGACTTCATGTTGCAATTCCTGTTTTTGTTATACTAACATATCTTTAATATTTCTATAAACTAGATAAAACCTTTCTAAATATTTAGCAATCCTCATATAATTTGTATCTATTGTTAACCAAATGCTTTCCTATTATGTTTAATTTTGTATAATTATTTAAACTTCAGATGTTTTGTGTTATTTTTGCAGATTGTAAAATTATTGTTAGTCTTTTATAATTCTGTGGAGCATTTCTCCCCAGGCCTCTGCTGAAAATGGGCTTCTACTCGAGACTTTCCCAGGAATCAAATGTCAATAAATAGTCTTTCAGAATAATAAAGACCTATGGATGTACCAGTTAAGTCTTGTTTGCTTATCACTTCAGTTTTTGGAAATTCTTTATTCTTCCTGTGCATCAGGTTTTACATAACCATTATTAATTGTGATCTTTGAATGGTGTTCATATACGTTTGTCTTTTTCAGTTTGTGTATTTATTTTACATTTGTTGACCGGGATTGAACGACTGAGCTGAAGAGCCCTTTTTCAGTGGAGGCGCAGGGAGAAAAGCTCCAACATATACAATTTTCAATATAAATTAGCATTAAACAGCAATGTTACAGGATTATTACAAGGCATTAAGTAGCAATACACTGTTGTACAGTGTCAATTTCTTCTGTCGGCTGCTCCCGTTAGGGGTCACCACAGCAGATCTGTTAACATTTCTTCCTATCCTCTGCATCTTGCTCTGTCACACCAACCATCTGCATGTCCTCTCTCACCACATCCATAAACCTTATCTTAGACCTTCCTGTTTTAGTTTTACCTGGCAGCTTCATCCTTAGCAACTTTTTCCCAATATACTCTGCATCTCTTCTCAGCAAATGTCCAAACCAACGTAATCTTGCTTCTCTGGCTTTGTCTCCAAACCTTCCAACCTGGGCTGACCTTCTAATATACTTATTCCTAATCCTGTCCACCCTGGTCACACCCAGTGCAAATCTTAACATCTTAAACTCTGCCGCGTCCAGCTCTGACCCCTGCCTTTTTGTCAATGCCACTGTCTCCAACCCATATAACATATCTGGTCTCACTACCCTCTTGTAGACCTTTCCTTTCACTCTTACTGGTGCTAATCTGTCACAAATCACTCCTGACACTCTTCTCCACCCACTCCATCCTGCCTGTGTACACTCCACCTCTCTTCCACACTCACCATTACTCTGAACTGTTGATCCCAAGTATTTAAACTCATCCACCTTCGCCACCTCTACTTCCTGCATCCTCACCATTCCTCTATCCTCCCTCTCATTCACACACATATATTCTGTCTTAGTCCTGCTGACCTTCATTCTTCTTCTCTCTAGAGCACATCTCCATCTCTCCAGGGTCTCCTCGACCTGTTCCCTACTCTCACTACAGATCACAATGTCATTTGCAAACATAGTCCATGGGGACTCCTGTGTGATCTCATCTGTCAACCTGTCCATCACCATTGCAAATAAGAAAGTGCTCAGAGCTGATCCTTGATGTAATCCCACCTCCACCTTAAACGCATCTGTCACTCCCACCGCAGACCTCACCGCTGTCACACTACCCTCGTACATATCCTGTACCACTCTTAAATACTTCTCTGACACTACCGACTTCCTCATAAAATACCAAAACTTCTTTCTAGGCACCCTGTCATATGCTTTCTCGAAGTCCACAAAGACACAATGCAACTACTTCTGACCTTCGTTGTACTTCTCCATCAACACTCTCAGAGCAAACATCGCATCTGTAGTGCTCTTTCCTGGCATGAAACCATTCTGCTGGTCACGAATCATCACCTCCCTTCTCAACCTAGCTTCCACTACTCTTTCCCATAATTTCAGGCTGTGACTGATCAGTTTAATCCCTCTGTAGTTACTACAGCTTTGCACATCACCCTTATTCTTAAAAATCGGTACCAAAACACTTTCTCCATTCCTCAGGCATCCTCTCACATTCCAAGATTTCATTAAACAATCTAGTTAAAAACTCCACTGCCATTTCACCTAAACACCTCCATGCTTCCACAGTTATGTCATCTGGACCAACAGCCTTTCCATTCTTCATCCTCTTCATAGCTATCCTTACTTCCTCCTTACTAATCCACTGCACTTCATGATTCACTATCTGCACATCATCCAACCTTCTCTCCCTCTCATTCTCTTCATTTATCAGCCCCTCAAAGTACTCTTTCCAGCTGCTCAACACACTCTCCTCACTTGTGAGTACATTTCCCTCATCCTTTCACCCTTACCTTCTGCACATCTTTCCTAGCTCGGTCCCTCTGTCTAGCCAATCTGTACAAGTCCTTTTCTCCCTCCTTAGTGTCCAACCTTTCATACAACTCTTCATATGCCTTATCCTTAGCCTTCACCACCTCTCTCTTTGCCATGCACCTCATCTCCTTATACTCCTGTGTACTTTCTTCATCTCTCTGACAATCCCACTTCTTCTTCGCCATCCTCTTTCTCTGTATACTTTCCTCTACTTCCTCATTCCACCACCAGGTCTCCTTGTCCTCCTTCCTCTTTCCAGATGTCACACCAAGCACTTTTCTAGCTGTCTCCCTTCCTAGCTCTGCTTTAGTTACCTAGCTATTCTGTAACTCTTCACTGCCACCCAGTGCCTGTCTTAACTCTTCCCTGAATTCCACCTCACAATTACTCATTTTCAATTGCCACCATTTGATCCTTGGTGCTGCCCTCACACTCTTGCTTCTCCTCTTGATCACCAATGTCATCCTACAAACCACCATCCTATGCTGCATAACTACACTTTCCCCTGCCACCACTTTACAGTCTCCAGTCTCCTTCAGACTGTCCCTCCTACATAGGATATAATCCACCTGTGTGCATCTTGTATGTCACCCTATGCTCCTTCCTCTTGTTAAAATACATATTCACAACAGCCATGTCCATCCTTTTCGCAAACTCCACTACCATCTGACCTTCTGCATTCCTTTGCTTAACACCATACCTACCCATAACTTCCTCATCCCCTCTGTTCCCTTCGCCAACATGCCCATTGAAATCTGCTCCAATCACCACTCTCACCCTTTGGTACAGTCATCACCACTTCATCCAGTTCATTCCAAAATTTTTCTTTCTCATCCATTGCACGCCCAACTTGTGGAGCATGTGCACTAACAACATTCATCATTACACCATCAATTTCCAGCTTCATAAACATCACTCTATCTGACACTCTTTTCACCTCCAAAACACTCTTAGCATACTGTTCCTTCAGGATAACCCCTACGCCATTTCTCCTCCCATCCACACCTTGATAAAACAATTTGAACCCGCCTCCGATACACCCAGCTTTGCTCCCCTTCCATCTGGTCTCTTGCACACACAATATACCAACCTTCCTTCTGTCCATCATATCAGCTAACTCCCTTCCTTATACCAGTCATACTGCCAACATTCAAAGTTCCGACCTTCACTAAAACAGTCCTAGCCTTTACCTGCCTTCGGGCATGCCTTCTCCCTCTTCTCCTCCTTTGGCCAACAGTAGACCAATTTCTGCTAGCACCCTGCTGGCCAACAGTATTGGTGGCAGTCATTAACCCAGGCCTCGACCGATCGGGTATGTATAGCTGTACTGTCTGCATGTATGATTTGGCAAAAGTTTAAGTTGGATGCCCTTCCTGATGCAACCCTCCCCATTACAGTGTCAGTATGAAAATTTAGGTTATATATATTTTAAATATTTATATGAAAATATGAAAATGTCTTTTTCAGTTTGTTTGTGAATGAGGTGGTCACATGACCCTCAGATGTGCAGTTGTCCTATCTCACCCTCATTCTTGACTGATGGATTCGGAACTGATCCTCTGTTCTAACTTGGCTGTTTGCTTAAAGCTCGAGGTATACAGCTAGCTCGTGGCTGTATCCCTATCCCGTGATGCCATAGGGCATTCCCCACATCTCATTTGCCGCTGAAAGGTTTCGGGTGTCGCCAGCTAGCTCTGGATACGTCTTCACTAAATTTTTCTTATTAATAAGGCTTTATTTACTTATATTTGCTGTTATAACTTTTAGAATGTTAGTTTTTATTGCGTGAATTAACACATTCACTGCTTATATTTTTTGTTTCCACTTTAGATATAATTTAGGCAGCTAGCCTTCTACAGACCCTTTTTTCTCTGAAACCCTATCTCTCACAACATTGTGTATATAAAAAGTTAGATTTTTTTGTTTAGCAGTTGAGTGTTTCAAGGCTTAGTGTGTGTGCGCCTTTTCTTAAGCTTTGCCCATTTTATTCGATGGCTATAACTTGTGTATTTGTTAGTATTGTAGGTTGATACATATAAAGATTTTTAAATAACCTGTTTAAGTTATAGGGTTGTTTGTTTCTTGCAAGTTTTGTTTTTGATAGCCTGTTTGAGTTAGAAGACTCTCATACTGTGTGGTGTTTCTGATATTTTGTGTTCAGGATGACAAGTAACCAAAATAAGAATAACAAGGAAACCAGGGTGTCTGGTTTTAAAAGATGTCCAAAGTGCTCTCGGAAGATGTCTATAACTGATGGGCAGTCCGGATGTGTATACTATTTAGGAGCCCTGCATTTGCAGGAAAGTTGTTCCATTTGTCATTCTTTCAGCTACAGGGCGCTTCAAGAGCGGAATAATACATTGATATTAAGGGGTTTTCGTCATTTTTTGCTGAGGATTTAGATAAGGGTCAAACTCCATTAAAATAGACTTCTTCAACATTTTCATCCAAGTCTGAGAAAAGCTCTGAGAGACCATCTTCATTTTCTTCAGATGGTTCGGAGCATTCCAAAAATTTTTTAAAAATTCTTGGAACCGACCACATCGACTCAGACTTCTACCTCTGCTCCATCTGTGTCTGAGCCGACGGTAGTTGTAGCTAGGAGCCGATCTCCAGTTTTAGATCCGGTGTCTCTTATGCTCTGTTCCTCAATTTTACAATCTCTGGCATCATAGATTCATAGGTTTATACTAGGCTGTCTGCCCTGGGGCATTTACAAGTCTAGCCAGAGTGTGTTTGGCTTTCTCCACCCTTTTAGATTGGTTTACTGTGCCTCTGTATAGTATGTCACAGAAGATAGCCCTTTTAAGGTTAGTTTACTGTGCCCCTGTCTAGCAGGTACACGGAAGAGATCCCAGGGGTGAACTTACGATCTCCCATCCAATCGTCAAGATTTCTCTTGAAGAGGGTCAGTGAGGGGCTCTGCCTAACATGGACTGGGATTCTGTTCCAGAGTGAGGGCAGCCTCTGGGATATGAATCTGTCCCTCCAGCATGTCCTATTTATTTCTGTGCTGAGGCTTAAGTCCCTGGAGTGTGTAGCTCTAAGGGATTTGGATTTCCTGAGGTGGAGCATGTCCATTAATTCTGGGTTGGACATGGCTTTATAAGTCAGGCATAGATCATCTCTGAGTAGGCGGTAAGCAACTGAGTAGAGCTGGAGTTTCTTTAGCTGAACTGCGTAGGGCATCTGTTTGAGTCCCTTGATCCTCTTGGTGAGGTACTTTTGGGGCCTCTCCAGTTGCTGCAGGTGTCTGGTAAGGTACATCCCAAATGGGGCATTGTGTTCAATTATGGGCCTGATGAGAGATGAGTAGAGGGGCACAATGACCTCTCTTGTTCTAGATGTGAACCCTTTCCGTGATAAGGTGGGCTATATAGAAGGTCTTTCTAACCTCTCTGGCAACGTGATTGTCAAAAGAGAGGTTTCTATCTACTTGGGTCCCCAAATCCCTAATTACTAACGTACTTAATGGATTACCACCTATGTGGTAATTTGTGGGCACTTTGTTTTTTCCGAAGTGGATGACTATGCACTTTTTGGCATTTAGCTTAAGGCCATGGCTCCGGCACCAGTTATCCATCTCTGTGAGACCCTTTTGGAGGATGCTTGTGTCAGTCGGAGAGTCGATTATGGCGTCCAGCTTGCAGTCATCTGCGAACTTGGTCAGCCATAGTCCTCCCGTATTAGCCTGTACCTTAGAGAAGTATATACCGAACAATAGAGGTCCCAGGACTGAGCCTTGTGGGATGCCACTTGTAACTGGTTTGGAGTCTGACATGGCACCTGCAATACTGACCATGTGGGTTCTATCCCTGAGCCAGTTTGCAACCCATCTTGTGACATAGGGGTTGATATTTAAGCTGGTGAGCTTATTTATGATGCCCGAGTGGGGTATTGTCAAAGGCTTTTGCGAGGTCCAGGTAGGCCGTGTGGACTACCTTCCCTTCATCTATGGCCTTGGTAACTGTTTCAAAGAAGTCGACCAGGTTCAAGAGGCAAGATCTGCCCTTAAAGCCGAATTGGGTGGGATCCAGTGTCTGGAGGTTACCAATGTCCTTGTTTATGAGTTCCATGATGATACGCTCCATAGCTTTGCAGACCAGACTAGTCAGGCTTATAGGCTGATAGTTTCCTGGGTCCATTGTGGCACCACCTTTGTGGAGCGGGGCCACTGTTGCTGTATGCCATTCCTTGGGTACATATCCTGTAGCAAGGCTGAAACTGAACAGTGACTTTATGTGATGGTTTAGTTCTTCTTGGAGCTCATGTAAGACGCAGCCTGGGACACCGTCTAGTCCCATTGATGCTGTGTTTTTTGCTTTGGAGAGGGCAGCTCTCACCTGTGCGTTTGTGATGTCAGGGAGGCTACATTCTGTTGGGATAGACATTTGGTCTTTTGGGGGGGAAGGGGGGGGAAGTTTGCACTGTACCTGTCTGTCAGGATGTTGGCAATGTGTGGGATCAGTGTATTTTTTTGTCATTTGGTACTAACTCAGAGCATATCTGGGAGCTGCCCCCCAGATTCCTGACATAACTAAAGAAGGCCTTGTGATTATCTTTAGTGTCTTGTGCAATTTTTCTTTCGAAGCTGGCCTTAGATAATTTTATGAGGGATCGCAGATTCTTGCTAGTTCTGATCAGAGATTCCTTCCCTTTTTTGGGATTTTGCTCTGTCCTGTAGTAGCTTCCTCCTCCTTTTGTATAGTTTATTTGTGGCCGGGGTCCACCAGACTGGTCTCCTGCTTTTGGAGGAGTGAGTCTTGGAGGAGTGAGTCTTGGTTTTATTTGGGATAGCATGATCCATGCATTCCTGTAGGTATCCATAGAATGCATTTGTAAAGGATTCTGCTGTTTGCGCAGTATTTTCCACTGGCCCGGTGGCTTTGAAGGATTCCACCTCGGTTTTGAGAAGTGTGAAATTTGCTTTTGAGAAATTTTTCACAGTGATTTCCTTGGCTGAGGGTGGGGATGGGATATGGATGTCCAGTGAGATTAATTTATGGTCTGATCTTACCAACGAGGGACATACCTCTGGTGTGGAACATACGAGTCCCCATGCTGGTGATGACCGGGTCCAATATGTTATCCCCTCTTGTGGGAGTGGTGACCAGTTGTTCCATAGCATTTGAGTTTATAAATTCTAGGAACCGTTGGGCAAGGGTGTTGGGACTTGAGTAGTTTTCCCAGTCGGTGTTTGGGTAGTTGAAGTCACCCAATATTATTGTGTTTGGAGAGACCTTCATATTCTCCAGTGTTCTCAGGAAGGCCGAGTGGGGTTCCTGAGTTTGGGATGGTGGTCTGTAGCAGGCTACAAACTGAAAGGCAGTTTTGCCCACTGTTAACTGTACATGGATGGTCTCTGATGCTTCGTGTAGTGCCACTAACCTGGAGGTATGGGTATCTTTGAATATGGATACTCCCCCTCCTTTTGTGGTTCGGTCCGAGTTTTGGGGTCGAAAAGCATGGTATGAGGTATAACCTGGTAGTGCTGTGGTGCTCTCTGGGGCCTTGAACCAGGTCTCTTGTCACTGCACAGATATCGATATTTTCCATACTGAGGAGAGCCTCGAGTGCGTGCATCTTGAGGTTTAGATTTCTGGCGTTGAGCAGCATTACCCTTAGTTTTTTTTTCTTGTGTTGTTTGTGGAGGTGGGTTTGTCTTTTGAGCCTTGCCTAAAAAAGGCAGTATGAGGGTGGCAAGAGCCTTAGCCAGTATTTGAAAGCCCAGGGATGACAGGTGCAAGCCGTCCCTAGCGAAGCAACGTGGCTTGTCAAGCATGTTATTCCAGGCTGACAGACACAGAATCCCCTTAGAATGACACCAATGCTTTAGCCAATTGTTAAAATTGATCATTTTGTCTTTATACTGTGGCATCATTCTTGGTGAGGGCAAGATGCTACTCAAGGTCAGGGTCATACCGGTCTGGGCTACATGATCAGAGAGCTCCTTTGTCTCTTTTCATGTAGTCCAGGGAGGTACGTCTCAGGTCATTCACACCAGCATGGACAATGACGGAGTCATATTTGTACATGCTTTGGAGTGACCTGAGTGCTTGTGTTACGTGGCGGATCCTGGCACCCGACAGGCAGCTTACAGTGACCTCCTCCTTAAGTCTGGTGAGAGGGACGTCAGTGTGTCTGACAATAGAGTTCTCTATTACAAGTGTGTAAGGTGTGGTGTTTAGCCTTAAGGGCTGTGGCTGTGTGGCACACTGACTTTGTGAAATATGTGATATGTGGGTATTGTTGCGGGGTAGTGGTTGCTTGGATGTCTGCTTTGGAGGTCTCTGCTGCTTTGGCAGATTTTTATTTAGAGCCTCCGAGTATGTTTTTGTGTGTTCGGTTTGTTGATGTGATAGGTCTAGTGTGGTTACCTTCTCCTCCTGACTGACTGTGCCAGTGCTGGGTTGAGAGAGCTCAGCCTCCAGTTTGGCTATATAGTTGCATCTCTCACATATATTTGAGTTTGATGGGAGGAGGAGAGGGTGGTCTGTGTACATAAGGCAGTTGTAACATTGCCTCAAGATACCCAGATTCACGAGCTGGACTGGAGAGTAAACCCGAAACTGATTATTGGACATGCCAGAACAGTATAAGGAACAGTTTGACTGATCAGAAAGGACCAATAGGGAGCCAGGTACTTATGAGTATAAGAGGGTGTAGTGCTTTAGTTAGTGTTTACATATACGATTACTTATAAGATCAGGTGCACGGCTTTAGAATGAAAATAGAGTGCTTACTTTGAGATTTAGAACAGTTCTAAGGGAAAAAGTGGAGAGTGTGGAGCCGGGAATAGTTTAAACCCGTTTAAGTGGCGCTGCGCTCTGCGCAAAAGCGGGTTTTAAGGCAGGGAACTTGAAAGAGCTGGGAATCAGCTCAAAACGTTTCTAGGCAGTAACCACTACTACAGAGGCAGGCAAGCTGTTCAGTGTTGATCACTGCCACTGATGAACACAGAGACTTCCCTTTAGCCCAAGCAAGCACTGGCCACCAAGAAACATGCAAACAGTTCAGAACAGCAAATCTGTAACTGAACATCTTTAAATTTCAGAAAGTGGGAAAAAAGCAAGATGTTTTAGTTTAAAGGTAGCAGAGATACACAAGTAGAAAAATAGTCAGAACAGTGCAATAAATGACCTCACACTTGAGTGCTAGGCTAGAGTCAGGTAAAATGCAATATTAAGAAAAAAAAACTATTTTAAGTGCACCACAGGAAATGCAGTAAACAGGCTCTAGATGTGTTCTAAATACTGTTTCTAATACAGATATAAACTTTAGCAAGCCGGAAAACGCCGAAAAGTATGCGGCAAAGCAGAAATTTTAAACAAAAAATCAGAAGAGAATACTTAAAATGTCAAAGGTGGCTCCTTTCTTCTTTCAGCGTTTTCTCCCCTTGGTAGGTGCTTCAGCAACAACTATCAAGCCTGGAAAGACGCCAAAACTACGAGGCAGCAGGGTTTTAAGAGAGAGAGATCAAGGAGTTTGGAATTGACCCAAAATAGCCAGTAAAACTACAGTTTCTAGGCAGTAACCACTCCTACAGGGGCAGGCAGGCTGTTCAGTGTTAATCAGTGCCACTGATGATCACAGAGACCAGTTCTCCCTACTTTGATTCCTCCTCCGGCTCCTGCAGTGGTTTCGGAGCCAGAATGAGTGGAGCTGATGGTTGTGGACCCTACCTTGCCCGAAGCCTTTTTGGTTCCTACTGGTCAGACTACGACACCAACCGGGGGGGGGGGGGTCTGGGGCCTGGCACTCTCCGGTCAGCTCCAGGAGAGGATAGCCGGACTGATCTTTTATCCGTTCCAGCTTTACCTCTCTGAGCATCGGCTTGGATGAGTTTGGCTCCTACCTTGGCCTCAGAGCAGTCTCTCGTGGTTCCGGAGGGGGCTTCTGGTTCTTCGGAGCCAGAGCTTTCCTCTGGTCATGGGGGGGGGTGCCTTCACGGTTAATGAGGAAAGCATTGTCCCCAGGGACATAGTGTTTCAGATACCATTTTTTTTCCCCTAGAGTTTCAGGTCCATCTTCTGCACCACATGGCCCACAGTATAGAGATTCAGAGCCTCATGAAGCCCTACAGGACATACCTTTCTCTTCAGAAACCTCTCCAGGAGCCCCATCTGAGGAGTCGGCCCGAAAGAATACTTGTAAGAGGAAACATCTAGACTCTCCTGAGGAGTCAGTGACATCCGACACGGACCTTGATGATTCAGAGAGGTCTCCGCGGTAGTCTTCTGAAGATGTCTCATTTGCAGACATCCTAGAAGTCTTAAACAGAGAGATGTCTGGAAGGCCACTTACCCTTCTGATGAGTTGTGTACATGAAGGCTTTTGGTTGTCGAACTTCTGCCTCTTGGGTGTCTCAGCCTTTTGATGAACTCTTGGGTTATTTTGTCAGGAGGCGTGGGGTTCTCCAGATACTGTGGAACCCGTCCCTAGGAGGCCTAATAAATTCATCACTGCACCAGAGGACAAATCTTTCTTGACCAAGGGGGTAGCAGTAGATATGGTGGTTGCATGGCCACTAAAAGGATGTCTGAGATGTCCACATCTGTCCATCCACCGAACAAAGAGTCACGTACAATGAACAGGTATGGGAAGCACACGTTCTCATCAGCAACCTTTACTCTACAGTCCCTGAATTACCTAACTAACCTTGTAAGGCTACAGAGAGATCTCCTAAAGGAGCTTGGAAGTACTCTCCAGGGGAGTGTAGCTGCGAGTGTCTCTGATAAAGTAACTTCTCAGCTTTCCACCCTAAACTCTCTAGTCAACTCTTCCATGAGGTTCATTTCGTATGCAGCCGATGGAGCAGGCAGATCAGTAGGTTCAGGAATTGCCCTTAGGAGACAATCTGATGTTAATCTTCTTTCCATTCATCACTGATGGGTTCGGTTCCGAGCTCTCTGAACCGAGTTGCCCTATTACCAAGCTCGTGCCAGTGAAAACAACTCTCGAGCTAAGTCTCTACCCAGAATGCCCTTCTCCCTGTTATCTTAGATCTTGTTTGCCGCATAGCCGCGTTTCAGCCAAGCCCTCTGCCAAGTGAAATCTTTTTTGATATTTGTGTAAAAATTTTTGAATATCTTAATATTTTACCAAACTTTTGGTATTGCTAGTGTTTCTTCTGTCTAACCGTATTCTTTCTACTCTACCAGTTGTTATATTGGTAAACTTCAAGTACCATTGTTGGTACGGCATTTTTCCTTACCCTTGTGGTATTTCTTCAATACCATAGCAGGTATTGTTTCTCCTGTTTAACCTGCTAGCCTTTATTTTTATTCAGGTGTTCACTTTCTTCTCTTCATACAGTGTATTGTTATATTGGTGATTTTCTTGTGATTTTTTTGAATGGAGTTGACTTTATTATAGATGGATTATACAGTTGGCTGTGGTGTCTTTTTCTACTAAGATGTCGGATAAGAAGGGTACTTCAGGCTTTAAGCATTGTACTTCTTGTAAGGGCAATTTACCTAACAGTGATTCTCATGATGACTTTGTATAATGTTTAGGAGTGGCCCATCTATCGGTGTAGCCTCCATGTGATATTTGTCAGAGCTTCAGCCGACTCACTGAGTGCAAAAATAAACTCATTCTGAAGTGGTTACTCAAGTCTCCCTTGTCAGAGGCCATTTCTGCAATGGAGGTCTCAACCCCTCCTAAGGACAGAGATCCCATTCTGTTCCTCCTTCACCATTGGGTGATCAGAGCAAGCCCGGGAAATCTAAGGTTCCCTAAGTTATCCTCTGAGCATAAATCTACCCCTTCAGCTCTGGCTTCCTCAGCTCTGACCATTTCAAAACCTACGATACCGACGCCTGTTTTGGCACTGGTCCTGCCTCCGGCACCAATCATAGACCTTACTATGCCTATTTTGACTTCAGCACCTGTAGCTACTTCGGCTCAGTGCACACCCTTGATTACGCCATCTGTTTCCATTTTGGAACAGACTGTTTCGGCTCAGAGTGCCACTTTGGCACTGAGCGTTGTACTGACCTCACTGGATCTGACCTCTATGCTTCCAGACTTGAAACTAGAGACTGCAGTGCTGGCAGACCTTGCACCACGGACCCGATACTCCCCCTCCGTAGACCCGTTTCTGGGCCAAGAAGTTATGTACTCACCATAACGTTCCTTGTGAATTGTTCATCTCACCTTCATTCTCACGTCTGTCCCTCCTTCCCCCTCCTGGCTGGCAGTTGACCTGGAGGCTGTCTTCATCCTGGTTTTTCAATGCGTCTTCATTCCTAGGCAGAATAATTATTGTATTTCTATTTGGTACGCAGCAAACAAGATCTGAGGTAATTCCAGCAGTGGATTGTGGGATAAGGGGTTGGGTCTGGAGCTACTGGAAAGCTTTGAGCTTGCTAGTCAGCCGTGTCAGAGGCGAGGATCTGCTCCGAATCCATCAGTGAAGAATGAAGGCAAGATGGAACAACTCACATGGGACGTTATGGTGAGTACGTAACTTCTTTTTTTTTTTGTAGTAGTGATGCATTAGTTGTTGGCTAATGCCTCTCCCCAGTATTTTGGATATGGGGATTGAATAGCTATAGTTCGGAAGTTAGATAGATCTGGAGTAGGGACTTCATTTGTCAACAACCTGTGGGTCTTGGATCCGATATCGGATCCGAGCCGGTAACTATTTATACAGCTATGGATCCGAGCTCCTAGCTCCTCCCCTCACCCATAATCCCCTGTCAACCCCAAATGACCTCAGATCTAGTTTGCCGCTCTAGTGTGTGTCAACTGGATTTTGAGCTCCTGGCGATTGAGATAAGTGTTCCCTTTTTATCTCTTTAGCCTTTTTTTCTGTCAGTTAATTAGTGTGTGTGTAATAGGTTTCCCTCTAGTCTGTTAATTTTTAAAATTTTAGTGTTTACCCTCCCCTCGCTGGTCGTTAGTGTGATTGTGTGTGCTTGCGTTTGGGGCCTTGTGTGTTTGTGTAGTTTACTTAGTTTTGGGATATGTCAGAGGTCCCAAATCCTATTTTTTTTTTAAATGCACAGAGTGTGGCCATAAGCTCTCTCCGGTGATGGCCACACTCGGTGTGTTCGGTGCCTTGGGGTTGAACACCTGTCCTTCGGATGCACCATTTGTTCAGCGTTCAACCCCAGGGCACTGAAGGAGCGGAAGTCGAAGCTGGTCCTGGCGGGACTTTTGCCTCGAGTCGGCTTCGGCCTCCGCTACTCCAGAGGCACATCCTCAGCCTGTGGTGGTGGCCACTCCTGCCCCACTTCCGGCCAGGATTCAAACTCCCACTAAGTCGCCGGAGAACAGGGAGGCCAGGAGGGAGAAACTGAGGGAGAAGCACCACAAGCGGCAGGCTGAGGCCTCCGCTTCGGCCCCCCTGGCTAAGCGGGCTTCTCCCTCCACGGCTTCCTGGTCCCCTCCTCCTCTGCTCCAATCAACTTCTTTCTCCTCAGGGCCTGAGGGGGAGGAGACCCGATCTCCGTCGAGGTCATCGAGGCGGCACTCCAGGCCTGCCTCGATGGCCTCGTCGAGATCCACTTACAGCCTGTCTGATGCAGACTTGGACTGGATGATGAGAAGGTTCATCCAGGCTCAGCTGCAGATGGGAGTGCTCCTGCCCCCCCCCCTTTCGGGGGGGGGGAGCTCGACACCCTTTTTTGCTCAGATAGCTCCTTCTCCGACCCGGTTTCCGGGTTCGGAGCGCTTGGAGCCGAGCAGTGTTGGAGCCGGGGGTGGGTCGGCGCCGACAGTACTGGGTACTTCGGATCCGACCCTGCCCTCGAGTCTGTCGGTTCCATCTTCGGATCCGATCTCTTGGAGCTGTGGCCCGAGCTTTGGATCCGAGGGATTGTGTGCCTTCGGCTCCATCCAGGTCGGAGCACACTGGTCCCTCGGATCCGACAGTCTCTGCGCCGGTTCCGATCCCTTCATCTGATCCGAGTGGGAGTCTGCTGTCTGAGCCCAGGGAGGGCGGCTCCCCCTCAGCCTTCGATGTAGTGGAGAGGGCTCTGTCGAGAGCATCCAGACCTCCAGCCCTTGTCTCTGCTCCGCCCTGCACTCCCTCTCTGCTGGGTCAGGCTTCCATCACCCGGCCACAGGGACAGCCTGCTTCGATGTCCCAGTTTGTTCCTGTGGAACAGGACATTGCTGGTGAGACCTCCTCGGACAGCCCCCCGAGGAAGTGCCTCGCAAGCATAAGTGTAAGAGGAGGCACATGGACTCCCCCGAGTCCTTAACAGAGGACACGGACTTGAAGGGGAAGGCTCCCCAAGGTCACCCCCTGAGGATGTCTCCTTTGGAGACCTCATGGAAATGCTCAGGGAGGGGGTGGTCTGCCCCCAAGGCTTCCTCCAAGTCAGTGTTCCTGGAGGCATTCGAAGCAGGCCCGTCTACCTCTTGGGTGTCCCCTCCGGCCGACTCCCTGGTGGACCTTGTGACTACCAGGGCGTGGAAGGAGCCGGACACTGTGGAGCCAATCCCTAAACGCCCTGCCCGCAGACCGGCCCCACTGGAGCAAGGGTCCCCCTGTAGATGCCATGTTGATGGCGGCAGCCACTAAGAAGGAAGTAGCTCAGGAGAGCCCCTCGGTCCATCCTCCGAGCAAGGAGTCCCACTCGATGGATCGCCTTGGGAAGCGGGTATTCAGTTCAGCGACCTTCTCAGTAAGGTCTCTGAACTACATGGCACACGTCATCAGGATGCAGCAGGATTTTATTAAAGAATACGCTGCTTCCCCCCCCCGGAGTCCATGTCTGCGGAGGACAAGCAATTGTACTTCACTCGTATGGCCACTCTGAGATCTATCTCTAATACCTCTACGCGGCTGTTCTCATGCCACTGAGGGAGCTGCTAGAGCTAGCGGAGCGGGCCTAGTTATGAGATGCCAGGCTTGGCTCCGACATTGCGACTTCGCGGAGCCCTTCAAGGCGTCCTTTGCGAATGCCTCCTTTGATGGTTCTGCCTTATTTGGCAAGACCATTCGCGAGACACTTGTCCAGAGCGAGAAGGACGGGAAGACGTTGTCTGCCGTCGGAGTCCGCTTCTCTGCTCCCCAGAGGTCCTTCTCCAATAACCAAAAGGGACAGAAGAAGATGTGGTTCCGGAAATCACAACATTCCCAACCTGCTCTGGACAACCAGTCCTTCCGTGGCAGAGGAGGACAGGGAGGACGCCGTCCTAGAGGCAGAGGGGCCCCAAGAAATTTTGGGTCCATAGAATCCTTCTCTGATCGGCCCACGCAACAGCCCTGAAGGGTTGCCCGACTGCTCCACTCGGGAGGCAGTCGGGGGGGGGCGCTTCTCGAGGCATCTGGCGGCATGGGAGTCCATCACGTCAGATCGCTGGGTGCTACGGATTATATCCAAAGGTTACAAAATCCCTATGCAACATATTCCCAGATTCAGGAACCTCCCCGACGTACCCACCCGATCAGAGGGAGGCTGCAGCTGCAGAAATCCAGCAGCTGCTAGAAAAAAGGGCCATCCAACCCGTCCCCCCAGACCAGCTCAGATTAGGGTTTTACTCCAGGTTCTTTCTGGTGCCAAAAAAGACGGGGGACCTGAGACCAGTTCTAGACCTTTCCCTCTTGAACCTGTCGGTAACCATGGAGAAATTCCGAATGGTCACTCTTCAATCCATTCTCCCCCTGTTGCGGGGAGAAAGACTGGATGTGCTCAATAGACCTCAAGGATGCGTACTACCACATTTTAATGGACAGACGATCCAGGAGGTTTCTCCACTTCCGGCTGGGAGCCAGGCACTATAAGTTCAGGGTCCTTCTCTTTGGCCTCACCACAGCCCCCAGGGTGTTCACCAAAGTTTTAGCAGTGATAGCGGCCCACCTTAGACTTCAGGGAATGCAGGTCTTCCCGTACCTGGATGACTGCCTCCTGACCACCCCAACAAGGCATCTACTCTGCTCAGCTAGAGATTTTTTTCTCCGCCTAGCTCCCCAGTTAGGCATCACGATCAATATGGACAAATCCTCCCTTGCTCTGACACAAGTGATAAACTTCATAGGGGCTAGAGTAAATACGAGAAGTCTGCAAGCCTACCTCACTTCGGAACAACTACAGAATCTGAGATTACATGTGCGGGCCATCCTCCAATCAGAAGCTGCACCGGTGGAATAGGTCCTGAGGGCACTGGGCTCTTTGGCAGCGGCAATAACACTCCTTCCATGCGCTCGCCTAAACATGAGGGTACTACAGTGGACCCTCCAAGTACAATGGTCCTTTCAGCTTCTTCCTCTCAATCACCCTATCTCTATCAGCAAGGCTTGCAGGAGGGCCGTGTTATGGTGGCTTCATTCCCCAGACCTCCATACAGGCCGCCCCTTCTGCACCCCACCTCCTCTCGTCACGGTGACCACGGACGCTTCTCGCCTCGGGTGGGGGGGGGGCATTGCTCAGGCAGAATGGTCCAAGGCACGTGGAACGACACAGAGACCTCCCTGCATATCAATGTTCTGGAGATGAGGGCGGTGCTGTTAGCGTTGCAAGCACTTCACAACCTTCTTCCTGTAGGAACTATTGCGATACAGACAGACAACATGTCAGTTGTCTGGTATATCAACAAACAGGGGGGAACCAGGTCTTATCCTCTCTGCCAAGAGGCCATGAGGG
Organism: Protopterus annectens; assembly: GCF_019279795.1. Classification (NCBI taxonomy): domain Eukaryota; kingdom Metazoa; phylum Chordata; order Ceratodontiformes; family Protopteridae; genus Protopterus; species Protopterus annectens. The sequence continues at coordinate 312,711,523 of NC_056744.1, forward strand.
TGTGGAAATAGGCAATCTCCACCAACCACTTTCTGATCACAACGCACATTCCGGGATGGTCCAACATTCTGGCGGACAAACTCAGCCGCACTATTCTTTCCCCTTACAAGTGGTCTCTCAACTCCCGAGTAGCGAAGCGGATTTTTGCAAAATGGGGCCAACCCTGCTGCGATCTCTTTGCCTCTCTCTCAAATACAAAATGCGACAGCTTCTTTGTGCTGATTCCCCCACCAGGGGAAACCCCAAGCGACGCTCTAGTGCATGCTTGGCCACCTGGTCTACTTTATGCCTATCCTCCTCTACCCCTGATGCTAAAGATGTTACAGAAAGCCTCTCGGTTGGGGAGCAAAATGATCCTCATTGCCCCATTCTGGCCTCGGCAAACTTGGTTCCCTTACTTGTGGTCTCACTTGGTGAATCCTCCCTGGATTCTAGATCCCAGCCCGGATCTAATATCCCACCCATCAGGCTTACCGACCCCGAACCTGGACAACCTGAAGCTAACAGCTTGGCTGCTCCAGTTCCACTCTTAATCAGGACTCCCGGTATCTCCTCACCAGTCAAAGCCATCTTAGTGGCAGCGCATAAACCTTCCACCAGGAAAGTTTACCGCAGTAAATGGAAGCGCTTCTCCATCTGGGCGGAACACCATAATTTGGACCCCTTCACTGCTCCGCTAACGTCCGTTTTGGACTTCCTTACCGGACTTTTTCAGCAAGGGGCTAGCTGTTCGACAGTCAAGGTACAATTGGCAGCCATCTCCCATTACCATGTAGGACACGAGACAGGTCCTTTGATGTCAGCTAAACTATGGAAAACCTTCCTCAAGGCTACTTTTCTGCTCAGGCCCCCTATCAAAGAAGCGATACCCCCTTGGGTCCTATCACTAGTTCTTCAGGCCTTGACTGCTTCTCCCTTTGAACCAGCTGCCTCGGCTGATCTTAAATACCTGTCTTGGTAAACAGCATTCCTCATAGCCAGAACTTCAAGCTCTGTCCGTAAAACCCTCTTACTTGGTTTGTCGTCAGGATAGAGTGTACCTCAGGACCAATCCATCCTTCCTACCTAAGGTGGCCTCAGAAACCAATATCAATCAGTCCATTAACCTACCTGTTTTCTTCCCTAATTATCAAGATAAAGGAGAGTACAAGCTGCATTCTTTAGATGTGCACAGGCAGCTGCGTTTCTATATTCATAGGACTGCTGGTCACAGACAATCTGATCAGCTGTTCATCTCCTTTGCCAAATTCAGTTTCGGTAAAGCAGTTTCGAAGGTCACCTTATCATGCTGGATTTCCCAATGTATCCTTCTAGCTTATGAGACTTCTGGGAGGCCCGCACCTCAAGGGGTTCTTGCACATTCCACTCGCTCTTTATCTACTTCTGCTGCATTCAGATCTAGAGTCCCCTTGGATGATATTTGCTCGGCAGCCACTTGGGCCTCATCTCATACCTTTATCAACCACTACAAACTGGATGTCATTTCCAGAGGGAGAGCATCCTTTGGCTCCGCAGTGCTCCGGAACATCCTTCCATGATGGCCGCCCAAGATTCAGGTAGCTGGGGACTCTGTCCCACAGGTTGCTGACAAATGAAGTCCCTATTCCAGATTAAGAAGTTATGTACTCATCATAATGTTCCATCTGAGTAGGTGGCTTCATTTGTCTGCAACCATCCCTCCCTCCTTCCCCCTGGCCTTCAGAAGAGTTGGTTTGGTGGTATTATCCTGCCCTTTCCTGTTGGGATACCTTTTTCAGGTATATGTAGGAGGGCAAACTTGATCTGAGGTCATTTGGGGTTGGCAGGGGATTATGGGTGAGGGGAGGAGCTAGGAGCTCTGATCCATAGCTGTATAAATAGTTGCCGGCTCGGATCCGATATCGGATCAAAGACCCACAGGTTGCAGACAAATGAAGCAAACTACTCAGATGGAACGTTATGGTGAGTACCTAACTTCTTATTCATTAGCATTTCCCCCTTTTTTGGCTAGGAATGATGTGACATCTTCCAGATGGTGGAAACTTTAGATTCAGAGATCTGCTATGTATGCTGATGGGGTAAACATCGACAGTTAATTTAAGGTGCTCTGGTGGGAGATAACCAGTAGAGGTAGAGCAAGGTAGAAGTCTTTGCAAGATTCTGGAGTAAGGGTTATGAGAGTTTGTGATTAAGGATGCTGTAGATTGAATAAAAGGAGTGTTGAATTCAGTTGCTGTTTGTAGGGGTTGGGTTTCTAGGGTAGGGCAATGTTCTTTTTTTGGTCCATTGATTGAAATGGGAATGTTTTGCTTATCTGGTTGTTTCAGATTTTGTCACTGTATTGGCAGTGGTTCTGTGCAAGATCAACTAATAGGGTTTAGTGAAAACTTTCTTTCTCCCCTCAATGTTGTATGATCTTGGAGTTGGTATTTTTAACTACCAAGGAGTGTTGAAGGTACTGCCCTGACATTGTGGGGGGGCTTTGGTGTTTTTTCCTGCTAAACATTTTGTTGATGTAAGTTGATAGAATGTTAATCATCTTGATTTATTGTTGTACACTTGTATATTAAACCTGCAAATGCTCTTTGTCGACATCTTTTAATACTGGTAGTTTGACTGCCTTTGGTTGATAGTTTCATGGTAACTTTAACAAGGTATTTCTGTATTTATGCCTTAATATGATTCTCATTCTTTTTTATTCTCACTTGCATTTTATAATTTGGTTTTTCATAAATGTGAAGACAAAATTAAAGTATGATTTGGTTATATTTTTAGGTGACTTGCAAACATGAACAGACTTCATATCCTTTAAAGGCTACTGTATCTCTAGCAAAGCGGTTTTCCTCCAATATTTCTAACCTTCCAAGAGAACTAGTTGAAAAAGTTTTGGAAGAACTAGACCATTGTGTGCCTTTGCTAGAAATCTATCCTGTCAAAGGGCAGGACTCTGCAGTTTGTACAATTGCTCAGAGTCTAGAGATAGCAAGGTATGTAATCGGTATATTTGTTTGGAGAGAAAATTAAAATGACCATGAGTGAAGCTAGTTTCACTAGATTTAGCACTTGTAAGCATTTTGTACGTTACTTTTAGAATTTCCATATAGTGAACAGAACACAGCATGTATTTTTTTATAGAGTGAATGCTTGTAAATTTGAATGTAAAACCAGTATTTTTGTTTACTGAGACTGTATGATGTATATCCGTATTTTGACAGTTGGAGCCATTGTTGTGCTAAAAGAGCTAAAACGTGTTGGACCAAGAAAGCTGCTGACTGAGTGCCAAAAACCAAGAATCTTGGTGCTTATTTTGCACAGCATAGTAGCAAGGTCAGTGTTAGCATTTGGGGGCCCACAGCAAATGTCAAGTTGGTGTAAGTATCATCCTATCACTGCCACACCTAAGTAAAATTTTAGTTCATGCTTTTAAGAGTAGTTTACATAGACTAAAATGTGGCTAAAATACGTACATTAAGATTGGCCTGTGTAACACACATGTTGCTCATCTCAGAGGGGTATTTACAGTTACTGGCATTTAGTTGCAACAGTGATGCATTACAGCAGCTCTATGTATGGAGTGGGCTTAAATGAATTGGTGCCGCAGGAATTGCCTACTTTTTCACCCTCTCCACAAGCACAGACACACACTGTATCTAGTGGCCCCCCTCTACCGCCACCCTATACGAAGCTCACCACAACATGCATATTGTAGTTTTCTTCCTTTTTTCCCATTGATATACAGCCTTTTAAATTTTTTTTGTTTTATATTTTTTACAACCTTTTCATTTATTGATGGTTTGAACAGAAAGTATGATTAAGGAAAAATTCAGTGTTTAGTTTTCCTTGCATCCAGTCAACACACCTTTCCTAACCAGGACAGCACAGTAATAACTGTTTAGGAAATAACTAAATTAAGTTGGGGCTCCCAGAAGCCGAAGGGTTATAGACTATCTGGAATGAATTTAGTAGCTTTTTCACAAACTTAATCCATTGGGTGCCTGAAAAAAAAAAAGATTTTAAGGATGACAAGTTGTGCCCAAGACCTAATGCTCAAAGCCGACAAAATAGTTCACAATAAACTAGGCAATTATTGTGAGGATACACAAATCCTGTCTGGTAATATTGTCTGCCTGCTTTTCTTACCCCCACCCCAAAAAAAAGTCACTCCGTGTGCATCCCTCTGGTGTTAGATTGGGATGTAAGCAGAGGTTCGGATGGTCAGTCATGTATTTCAAGTGACTATGGTCATGTATATGCAGAGCATGCCCACTCACTCCTACATACAACCCAAAAGTAGCCACCTGCATAGGAGCTTGATGTGTGGTTGTATAGAAAATGAATAAAAATGATTATATCAAATAGTCTACTTTGTTGCTAAACAGTACACTGCCCCTGCACAACCCAAAGGAGGCGTCTTTGTACACCTCTGAAGTCTGCAAGAAAAGTAAAAGAAACCATGGCGACCCTGTACCCAGCATAAATTGTAATAACCTCCTGTGCATATCTCTAAGGTTTGATAGTGATGAAAATTAAGCAGGTAATGGCCACCCCCACATAACCTGCAGCAACGTTTGGTGCTCACTTATGAACGGTTTTAGAATGAGAGTGACTGAAGGCCAAAGCCATCCCTAAGTCTGTCACTCCATTTATACAGTCCTGGGTGTGGAGGCTAGCAGATTCCTAAAAGCTCTAAGTGTTTGAATGTACTGTGATGTATTTTATGCCTTACTTTTGAAATGTAATTACTTGTTAGCTGCATTTTATTGCTACCTAGAAGTTAAGTATGTGTGTGACAATATTGTGGTGTGTGTTTGTGTGCCCGCTGCATGTACACAAATCTGTGATATTTTTGCACATGCACACTGCAAATTCAAAGAAGGTGAAACTGCACATTCATCTTCATGGAAACTGCTGCATGTTTTTGAGGTACTGGGCTTTACTAGAGTAGATGGATAGATGAATGCACAGACAGGGGAGGGTATGCAGACTCCACACAGGAAAAAAGCATAGCCAAGACCTCAACCAGAGCAAAGCACTGTGAAATGGCAACTCTACTCACTGTGCCACAGTGGCAGTAAACTGTTAACATCTGAGGTAGTTAACTTCATTTGGTCATCAACCTGTGGGTATCTGATCTGACCTGGATCCGTGCCGGCAGCTCTCCAAGCTAGAGATCTGAGCTCCAAGCTCCTCCCCTTACCCATAATACCCTGTGACCTCCTTCCAATCCCCAGATCTCGTTTTCCGCGGCTTGGTCAAGCACGTGTTTTCGAGCTCCTAGTGTTTTCAGGCGAATTGTGTGTTTTTGCTTAAAAATCTCTCTAATAGTTTTACTGTGTGTGGTTAGGTTAGATTAAATCCCTTAGCTTTACTCCCTCGTTCCCTCATAGTTTAACTCCTAGTAGGCCCCTCTTTTCCCTTAAGTGTTTTTGTAGGGCGTGTCTGTGTCTTTATCTAGGAATCATGGCCGAGGCCTCAAAGGCCATCTTTTCTAAGTGCACTGTGTGGCCATAAGCTATCCCCAGCGATGGCCACACTCAGTGCGTCCTCTGCCTGGGGGTACCTTATCTGACCATATGCTGCCAGATTTGTGCAGCCTTTAACCACCGGGCCCTGAGGGATAGGAGGAATAGGGTGATTCTGGCGGGTCTCCTACCCGCAGAATCTACTTCTTCCTCCTCTCCCTTGATGGCTACAGCCGCAGCTGTGGCTGCTCAGCCTGCTGTCCCCCCTCCCCTGGCTGGGACTCAACCTCCCACCTCTTCCCAGGGAGAGAGGGAATCTAAAAAAGATACGAGAGAGAGGAAAGAGAGAGAGGCACAGAAGCCACAAACGGCGGGCGGGATCAGACCCCTCGGCCCCGTCTGCCAAAGTGCTCTCGTCGCCCCAGAAGGTCTCTGGGCCTTCCTCCCCTTGGCTCCATTCTCCACGCTTCTCCCTGGAGCCTGAGGAGGAGGCCCGGCCATCTTCTAGGTCATCGCGGCGCCCTCCCAGCCAGCTTCGGCCTCTTCAAGGTCAATCCGTAGCCTCTGCGACGCTGATATGGACCGGATGATGCGTCGCTTTCTCCAAACCTAACTGCAGATGGGAGTGTGGGGGGTTCAGCCCCACTTTTTGCCCCGATAGCTCCTTCGATCCACTATCGTGTTTCGGAGCCTTTGGATCTGAGGAGTCTCGGAGTCAGGGAGTTGGCGCCGATGGTTATTGCTACCTCGACGCCGGCCATGCCCTCAAGTTTGATCCCTTTTCGGATCTGAGGGGGCCAGTGTGTCTTCGGCTCAGTTTTGGTCGGAGCACACTTCCCTCTTGGGTCTGAGCGCATCAGCTGCGACGCCAATCCCCGAGCCGGATCAGAGAGTGTTCACCACGGAGCCCAGAGAGATAGGTTCACCCTCGGCTTTCGATGTGGTGGAGAGAGTTCTCTTGAGAGGTTTGAGACCCCCTACTCTTTCTTCGGGATCCGCCCCCACTTCCTTGTAGCTGGGCTTATCCTCCATCGTCCAGTCCCAGGGACAGCCTGCGTTGATGCCCCAGCCCGTTCCACTGGTGGAACATGACCCTTTTGGTGAACCCTCCTCGGACAGCCCCACCGAGGAGGTCCCTCACAAACGTAAGTGTAAGAGGAGGCACTTGGACTCCCCTGAGTCCCTCACGAAGGACACAGATTTGGAGGAATGGGAAGGTCACCCCCGAAGACGTCTCCTTTGGAGACATTATTGAAATGCTTCGCCAAAAGGGGGGGTGGTCAGCCCAAAAACCTTCCTCGGACGAGTTGGTATTCCTGGAGGTGTTCGCAGGCCCATCTACCTCATGGGTGTCCCCTCCGGCTGACCCCCTGGTTGACCTCATCACTACCAGGGCGTGGAAGGAACCGGACACTGTAGAGCCAATCCCCAGGAGGCCAGATAGGATTCTTAGTCCCCTGCGGATAGGACGGCTTGGAGTAAGGGTTCCCTGGTAGATGCCATGGTGGTGGCGGCAGCCACCAAGAAGGAACTTGCTCAGGATAGTTCCTCGGTCCATCCCCCTGATAAGGAGTCTTGGACAATTGATCGTATCGGGAAGCGGATGTTTGCTTCAGCTACCTTTTCCATAAGGGCGCTGAATTATTTGGCCTATGTAATTAGACTTCAGCGGAATCTGTTGAAAGAATACGCTGAGTCTCCCCCTGAGTCCATGTCGGCTGAGGAAAGCGGACCTTCTTAGCTTGCATGGCCACTCTGAAATCTGTGTCAAACACGTCTATGCGGCTAATCTCCCATGCCACGGAAGGAGCTGCTAGAGCCAGCGGGTCCGGCATCGCCTTAAGGCATCATGCCTGGCTGTGGCTTTGACTTTTCAGAACCTTTCAAGGCATCCTTCGCGAACACACCCATGTTAAGTTGTCTATCTCGCCTTCTTGCTGGTTGGGTTCGTAGCCAGTCCTCGGCTCCGACTCGGCCATCTTCTAAAGCTCGAGAGCTGTTTACTGGCTCAAGGCCACCCCATAATCCCATGGTGCCTGGCGCTAGATACCCAGATCTCGTTTGCTGCTTCTTCTGTGAGGTTGTCTTACTGGCTCAGGTCGTAGATTTTTGTTGTTTTATCTGTATTTTGCTAAAAACTGTTAGGATTTGATAGTGTAGATTGTTAGTTGTAGTTACAACCTTTCTCAGTATATCTTTGTTGTACCTATAATTTCTTTCCTGAATCCCTCCCCTTCCTTTCAGAAAACTCGTTTTAGTTAGAGAGTTTTCCCCTTCCCCTTCACTTTCTTCACGTAGATAGCCGTTTAAATTAGAGGCTAACCCTTTCCTTTTTCTCTTTAAAAAAATAAATAAATATTTACCTAATTTAGTTTTATTTGCTTGTAGGTAGCATAAGATATTGTTAGTATTTCTTTTGGCTGTTTTTTGGGTGTGGTAACTTTAGTGTGTGTGATAGTTATCTCCTATTGTTTGTGCATTGTTCTTGGTATTCCAATTTTTTTTCAGTGATGTCCAAGGATACCAAGGTGTCCGGATTCAAGAAGTGTGACTCATGCTGTCAGAAGATGTCTCTGACAGATGGTCACACTTATGTCTATTGTCTGGGCGCCATGCACCTGCAGGACTTTTGTTCGGTTTGCCATGCCTTCACCCCAAGAGTCCTGCAGGAGCGTAAAAATAAGATGTTAAGTTGTCTATCTCGCCTTCATTCTTGCTGGATGGGTTCGGAGCCGACCTCGGCTCCGACTCGGCCACTCTAAAAGCTCGAGAGTTGGTTCCACCGGCTCGAGGCTCCCCTTATATCCCACAATGCTAGGCGTGAGTTACCTCAGATCTCGTTTGCCGCTACAGCGATCGAGGTGTGTTTTCTACCGGCTCCAGGTTAGTGAAAGTTAGACTAGTTTAAATTCTTTAGACTTAAGCTAGCTTAGTATATTTTTCTTTCCCCTTAGTGTAGTGGATATTATCCCTTCATTTTCTTTATCCAGCCCCTTTTTTTCTAAAGAACTTATAGTTCTTTCCCTAAGGCCTTCGGGCCCTCCCTATCCTTAGGGTGTGTGTGTGTTGATTAGGGAATTTTAACTTAATTACCTTTAGTTTAAATTTTCCCTTTGAATCCCTATCAGTGTAATCTGTGTGTGTGTGTTTTTTGTGTGTGTGATTACACTTAGGGTCCTTGAGTATGTCCAAGGATACAAAGGTCTCAGGCTTCAAGAAGTGTGACTCGTGCTGTCAGAAAATGTCTCTGACAGACGGTCACACTTCTTGTGTGTATTGCCTGGGACCTTTACACCTGCAGGACTCTTGTGCTGTATGTCATGGCTTCAGCCCTAGAGTCCTGCAGGAGAGAAAAAATAAACTCATTTTGAGGGGTTTAATCAAGCCTGAAGGTTCCCTCTCTGTGTCATCGGGGAAACCTTCTAAGGCTTCCAAGACCTCGGCTGCAGCTTCAGAGTCGAGGCCTAAGGCTTCGAAGCCTACTGCTTCATCGGCTCCGGCTGCAGCCGATGAGTCTTTGACTGCAGTATCTGTGGTTTCCTCGGCTCCGGCTGGAGCAGAGGCATTAGAGATTCCTGGGTCGGCTCCGATCAGACCATCGGAGCCGACATCTAGAAAGAGATCGAGGTCACCGTCCCTTGGCTCCGTACATTCGGCTCCAGCGTCTCCCTTGCTGTCTGAACGGAGCCACAGATCTCACTCCTCCAGGTCATCGAGGCTCTCAGATCACGACCTCCAGAGGGTAGTGAGTAGACTTTTGAAGTCCGAGGCACTGGCCCAAATGCTCCAGAGTCCGACTCATCAGTCGATGCCTCAACTAGTTCCAATAAATATTCCTCCTCCGACTCCTTTGAGCTCGGAGCCGGGGTGTCTCGGGACCGAGACTGTGGTAGCGTCGGAGCCGATACAATTGTCTTCGGCTCCGTCGTCGGCTCCGATTTCTTCCCTTGAAGAATCTCGGCGCCGGGCTTCCCTCGTCTGCTCCGAGGGGGTGAGTGGCATCGGACCCTTGTCCGACCCCCCTCTTCCTCTCGGTGCTTCGGCGCTGGTGAGTTCGGCTCCGACATCGGCCTCGGAGCCATCTCTGTCGGTGCCGAGGGAGGTTCTCAGCTTCTCGGAGCGGGGACCTCTGGCTCTGCCAGACAGGGGTGCGTTCGAGGTCATGCGGAGTGTGTTGGAACCTTGTTAGACTCCACAGTCTGCTCCGTCCGCCCCTCCCTCTTCGGTGCCTTTGGTTATGTCGACTCACTCCCTCATCCCAGACCGCAGAGAGCTAGCTCCTCAAGAATCCCCTGTGGGGATCTCATCCTCTTCCGAGGCCTCCCCTGAATTGGCAGGGAGCCCCTAGGAAGAGAAAGTGTAAGAGGAAGCACATAGACTCACCTGAGTCTGTCACCTCTGACACAGATTTAGAGGATTCCGAGGGTTCCCCACGTTCCCCTTCTGAAGATGTCTCATTTGCAGACATTCTAGAGATCCTGAAACAGAGGGGAAATTGGCCAGCCCTTAACCCTTCGGAGGATGAATCTGTGTATCTTGAGGCGTTTGGCTCTCGCCCTTCCACCTCCTGGGTCTCCCCCTTTGATCCCTCATGCAGGTGGTTGCAAAGAAGGCCTGGATGGCTCCTGATTCAGTGGACCCTACCCCCAGGAGACCTTCCAAATTTATAACAGCACCAACTGACAAGCAATTTCTCACAAAGGTGTTTCTGTGGATGCTATGGTGGTAGCTGCTGCCACCAAGAAGGAACTAGCTGATCCTTCAGTGCCTGTTCATCCCCCTAACAAAGAATCTAGGTCAATGGACAGGTACGGGAAGCGGATGTTCTCGTCAGCGACCTTTGCTATGCGTTCGCTGAATTACCTATGCCATTTTACTCGTCTTCAAAGGGACTTGATCAAAGAAGCGGTGACATGTTGAAGGATCCCACGGCCGCGGGTTTTCAGGACAAGATGAACACTCAGCTGGCTACCCTGAACTCCATAGCTAACTCCTCCATGCGCCTCCTTTCTTATGCGGCTGATGGAGCGAGCAGGGCCGCAGGGACAGGTGTGGCCTTACGCAGGCATGCCTGGATGCGGCTATGCAACTTTGCGGACCCCTTTAAAACGTCATTCACTAATTCCCCGTTTGATGGATCATCTCTTTTTGGTCCTCAAGTGAAAGAAACCTTGACTAGGTGCGAGACAGATGGCAAGACTCTTTCTGCCGTCTGAGTCCGTTTCTCCACTCCTTCTAGGTCTTACCCCAAAGGCCAGAAAAGTGGAAAAATGTGGTTCCGCAAACAATCTCAAGGGACTTCGCCTGACGCACAGAGTCGGTTCCCTGCCAGAGGCAGAGGGGGGAACAACAATGGTAGACGTCGCCCTAGAGGCAGGGGGGGGGTCCGCAGAACCAGGGCAATCGAGAATCCTTCTCTGATAAGCCTTTTCAGCATCCCTGAGGTGTTGCCCGACTGCCCACCTTCGGAGGCAGTCGGGGGAAGATTGTCTCTGTACCCAGAAGCCTGGCTATCCCTGACTCAAGACAAATGGGTACAGTCCATCATTTCCGAAGGCTATTCCATTCCCTTCGTTCGCATTCCAAACCAATCAAAAATCCCTTCCAGATGTTCCACCCGCTCAAAGGGATCTTGCAGCTTTGAAATTTCAAAGCTGCTTGCAAAAGAGCAATACAGCCAGTTCCAGCAGACCAGCAAGGATCCGAATCTACTCCAGGTTCTTTTAGTTCCAAAGAAAACAGGGACTGGAGACCAATTTTGGATCTCAGTATCTTGAACAAGTCAGTCAAGAAAACAAGATTTCGGATGGTCACGCTGCAGTCCATCCTTCCCCTTTTGGGAAAGGGAAACTGGATGTGCTCTATAGACCTTCAGGATGCGTACTATCACATAAAAATGAACAGACGCTCCAGAAGATTCCTCCGCTTCAGGCTGGGAACCAGTCATTTTCAATTCAGGGCCCTGCCCTTTGGTCTCACCACTGCCCCCCGGGTGTTTACCAAATGCATGGCAGTGGTAGCTTTTCACCTGAGACGTCAAGGATTCCAGGTGTTTCCATATTTGGACGACTGGCTCCTCACAGCTCCCACCAAGCATCTTCTTCTATTGGCCAGGGACTACACCTTTCGCATTTGTCAAAATGTAGGCATTTCAATAAATTGCGAAAATCTGTTTTGCCGCCTTGTCGTACTATTACCTTCATAGGCGCAAATCTAGACAGTCAACATGTTCAAGTAGACTAACAGATCAAAGAATAACAGACATACACAAACTGGTCTCGCTCCTCTTCAGCAGCAACAGAATCAAAGCCAGGTTAGTTCTGAAAGTGTTGGGGATTATGGCGGCTGCCATACCTCTGCTTCCATTAGCCAGATTCCACATGAGAATCCTTCAATGGATGCTCTTCACGCAATGGTCATACCAGCAACTTCCGATGTCCCACACCATCATGATTACGCAAACATGCAGAAATCATCTTCTGTGGTGGATGTCTTCCCCTCTTGTTGGGAAGACCCTTTGTCCCTTCCCCTCCGGTTGCTACTCTGACAACGGACGCCTCCCTGATCGGGTGGGGGGGGCATTATCAGGGCAGAACTGTCCAGGGCATATGGCGACCAGACAAATGCCACTTGCACATAAATGTTCTAGAGATGAGAGCAGTGCTTTTAGCGTTGCAAGCCCTTCAAGACTCTCTTCCCTTGGGAACGATAGCAATCCAGACGGACAATATGTCTGTAGTGTGGTATATCAACAAACAAGGCGGAACCAGGTCCTACCCCCTGTGTCGAGAAGCACTCAGACTGTGGCAATGGGCGATTTCTTCTCAGCGGTTTCTGATAGCAACGCACATCCCCGGGAAGTCCAATCAAATCGCGGACAAATTGAGCAGAGCTATCCTCATGCCTCACGAGTGGTCTCTGAAAGACTCTGTTGTGAGAGAAATTTTTCTCAAGTGGGGTCAGCCTTGCTGCGACCTTTTTGCTACTCCCAAAACAGCAAGTGCAGAGATTATTTCACCCTATTCCCTTTACCAGGCCAACCCAGCAGAGACACTCTAGTCCAAGTTTGGCCCCGGGGACTTCTGTATGCATTTCCTCCCTTCCCACTAATCTCTCAAGTGATACAGAAAGCTATCGCTCAGAAGGCCTCGTTGATCCTCATTGCTCCTTACTGGCCTCGACAGGTTTGGTTCCCCTTTCTTCATTTTCTGTTGGAGCGACCTTGGCATCTGGACCTAGTTCCAGATCTTTTGATCCATCAGTCGGGTCAGTTTCATCGCTCCCTTCCCTCTCTGAACCTCACTGCTTGGTTCCTCCAGTTCCAACCTTAGCCAGGCTTCCCATAAATCTTCCACTCGAAAGATTTATTTGAGTAAATGGAAACGTTTCGCCTATTGGGCTCAAGGAAGGGACATAGATCCTTTCACTGCTTCCATCCAAATGGTCCTTGATTTTCTAGCTGAACTCTTCCATGCAGGGTCATCTCCATCTACTCTTAAAGTTCAATTGGCAGCTATTTCTAACTTTCATGGGGGCATTTCAGAGTCTGCCATAATGTCCCACAAGCTTTGCAAAGCATTTTTGAAGGGAGTTTTTCTTCTCAGACCTCCAATAAGAAATCCTCCTCCTCCTTGGGACCTAAATTTAGTTCTTAGTTCTTTGATTCTTTCCCCTTTCGAACCTGCAGCCTCCTGTTCTTTAAAATTGCTATCATGGAAGACACTCTTTCTGGTAGCTATTACTTCAGCTAGAAGAGTTTCGGAACTTCATGCACTCAGCTGTCGACCTCCTTATCTGTTGTTTCATAAGGACAGGGTATCCTTACGAACCAACCCGTCCTTTTTACCGAAGATAGCCTCGGCGTCTAACCTAAATCAAAGCATTGACCTTCCTGTGTTTTTTCCAGAATATTCTAACAGGTCTGAACAGAAATTGCATTGGCTAGATGTTCATAGTCAGTTAAGGTACTATTTGGATAGAACCAAACAATTCAGAAAATCTGACCAGCTGTTTGTCTCTTATGCAGAAGGCAGAAAGGAACTTTCAGATCTGAAGTAGGATATTCATTTGTCTGCAACCTGTGGGTTATGGATCCGATATCGGATCCGAACCGGCATAGTTTTCCAGCTATGGATCCAAGCTCTCAGCTCCTCCCCTCACCCATAATGCCCTGCTCTACCCTCATGACCTCAGATCTTGTTTGCCGCGCTGGTAACTGGATGTGGGTACATAGCTCTCAGCTAAGTGAACTTTTTCTTGGTTAAAAATAGAGAATTTTTTGATTCTTTAAGTAAATTTGTGTGAAAGTATTAGGTTTCCCTTTATTATAGACTATTTTGAGTTATTTTTAGTTAAGGTAAATAATTTTTATTCCCTCCTCGCTGTTGCGTAGAGTGTGTGTGTAGGCCTGTGTGTTTTTTGTTGTTAAGTTACTTTCTGTAGCTTTAGGTAACTTTAGGTAGTATAGATTATGGCTGACCAGCCTAAATCTATATTTTCTATGCTCGAGTGTGGCCATAAGCTCTCACCGCTGATGGCCACACTCTGTGTTAGTGTCTTGGGGTTGAACACCTCACATCTGGTTGTTCCATTTGTGCAGGGTTCAACCCCAGGGCACTGAGGGAGCGGAGGTCCAAGCTGGTCTTGGCGGGTCTTTACCGCCGGACTCGCCCGCCTCCGCTCCTTCGGGACTCCTGGCTGCAGTTGTTCCCTGTGGCACCCTCCTGCTCCTGGGACTCAAACTCCCGCTTCTGGAGAGGAGAGGGATGCGCTAAAGGACCGGAGGGAGAAGCACCACAAGCGCGGCCGAGACCTCTGTTTCGCCCCGCCAGCCAAGCGGCTTCTCCCAGCTCCGTTGGCGGTTCGGTCTCCTCCTTCTCGCCCGTCCCCTGTGTGCTTCTCACCGGGTCCTGAGGAGGAGGAGACCCGATCTCCGCCGAGGCTATCGAGGAGGCACTCCAGGCCTACCTCGGTAGCCTCGCCGAGATCTACCCATAGCCTTTCTGATGCTGATCTGGACCGGATGATGAGAAGGTTCATCCAGGCCCAGATGCAGATGGGAGTGCTCTTGCCTCCTCCGGGGAGCTCAACACCCTTTTTAAGCCTATTGCTCTTCTCCGACCCGCTATCCGGGTTCGAGCAACTGGAGCCGAGCAGCTTCGAGCGGGGAGGTCGGAGCCGATAGTACTTGGTACTGATCCACCCTGCCTCGAGCGCCGGACCCGATCTCGGAGCCTGGATCCGAAGCTTCGGATCCGGGGATCAGTGCTCCTTCGCGCCGCCTGTGTCGTAGCGCACTGTCCCTTCGGATCCGAGTGCTTCGGCGCCGGCTCCGATCCACTCTTCGGATCCGAGGGGGAGCCGATTGTCGGATCCTTTGGTCTGCGGGGACAGGACTGGTCACTAGACGTCAGGCCTGGCTCCGTCACTGCGATTTTTCTGAGCCCTTCAAGGCGCTGCTTGCGAACGCCCTTTGATGGTTCTGCTCTGTTTGGCAAGACCGTTCGCGAGACGTTGACCCAGAGCGAGAAGGACGGGAAGACGCTGTCTGCCGTCGGAATCCGCTTCTCTGCACCCCAGAGGCCCTATTCTAGGAACCAAAAGGGTCAGAAGAAGATGTGGTTCCGGAAGTCGCAGCAGTCCCAGCCTGCTCCGGACAACCAGTCCTTCCGTGGCAGAGGAGGACAGGGAGGACGCCGCCCTAGAGGCAGAGGGGCTCCCAGAAACTTCGGGTCCAGGGAACCTTTCTCTGAACGCCCGCAGCAACCCTGAGGTTGCCCGACTGCTCTACTCTGGAGGCAGTCGGGGACGTTCGGGCACCTAGCGCATGGGAGTCCATAACATCGGACCGCTGGGTTCTCCAAATCATATCCAGGGATATCGCATTCCTTTCCTTCACCTTCCAAAGTTGAAGTCCCTCCCAGACGCTCCACCCGGTCAACGGGAGGCCGCTTTGGCAGAAATTGGCCATCTGCTAAAGAAAAGAGCCATCCAGCCCGTTCCCCAGACCAGATCGGATCAGGGTTCTACTCCAGATTCTTTTAGTGCCAAAAGACGGGGAACTAAGACCAATCCTAGACCTCTCTCTCTTGAATCTGGCAGTCCCCAAAGAAAAATTCAATGGTCACTCTGCAATCTATTCTCCCTTCTGGGAGAAAATCACTGGATGTGCTCGATAGATCTCGAGGACGCTACTACCACATCCTGATGGACAGGCGCCCAGGAGGTTTCTCCGCTCGCTGGGAGCCAGTCACTACCAGTTCGGGTCCTTCCCTTTGGTCTCACCACAGCCCCCAGGGTGTTTACCAAAGTACTAGCAGTGGTAGCGGCCCACCTGAGGCTTCAGGGGGTGCAGGTCTTTCCCTACCTGGACGACTGGCTCCTTACCGCCCCAACAAGGCATCTACTTCTCTTGGCGCGAGACTCCTTTCTCCATCTTGCTCCATTTCTGGGCATCACAATAAATACAAAAAAGTCCAACCTGGCGCCCACACAGCTCTTAGATTTCATAGGGGCCAGACTAGACACAAGGAGTTTACGAGCCTTCCTCACTGCAGACAGAGTTCTAAATCTGCAGCTCCAGGTGCGGGCCATTCTCCATTCATGTTCTGTTCCAGCGGAGTTGGTCCTGAGGGCTCTAGGGTCCATGGCTTCGGCTATAGCACTTCTTCCTCTTGCCAGGCTCAATATGCATTCTACAGTGGACGCCTTAGTACAGTGGTCATACCTTGCTCTCCCATGCATCATCCCATAGCGATCAGCAAGGCTTGCAAGCGGTCCCTCTTGTGGTGGCTCCACCCCGGATCTCCACGAGGGTCGCCCATTTTGTGCTTCTCCCCTCGCCACGGTGACCACGGACGCCTCCGCCTCGGGTGGGGGCACTTTGGGCCGGACAGTCCAAGGCACGTGGAACGATTCAGAGACCTTACTGCATATCAATGTTCTAGAGATGAGAGCAGTGCTCTTAGCGTTGCTAGCACTTCAGGACTTTCTTCCCTTGGGAACAATTGCGATTCAATCGGACAATATGTCTGTTGTCTGGTACATCAACAAGCAAGGGGGAACAAGGTCTTACCCTCTTTGTCGAGAGGCCATGAGAGTTTGGGAATGGGCAATCTCCACCAATCGCTTTCTCATAGCAACGCACATTCCAGGTCGGTCCAACATCCTAGCGGACAAGCTCAGTCGCACCATTCTGACCCCTTACGAGTGGTCTCTCAATTGTCAAGTAGCGGAACGCATATTCGCACGGTGGGGAACCCCTTCATGCGATGTCTTTGCTTCTCCCTCAAACACCAAGTGCGACAGTTTTTTCGCTCTAATACCTCCTCCCGGAGGTACCCCAAGAGACGCTCTGGTGCATGCTTGGCCACCCGGTCTTCTGTATGCCTATCCACCCTTGCCTCTGATGCTGCAAGTTCTTCAGAAAGCCTCTCGGGTGGGTTGCAGAATGATTCTCATTGCTCCATTCTGGCCTCGACAGATCTGGTTCCCCTTTCTAAGGTCTCACTCGGTGAATCCTCCTGATTCTAGATCCCATTCGGATCTGATATCCCATCCATCCTGCATTCCTCCTCCGAACCTGGACAACCTGAAGCTGACCGCTTGGCTGCTCCAGTTCCACTCTTGATAAGGACTCCGGTATTTCTTCACCGGTAAAGGCTATTTTGGTGGCGGCTCATAAACCATCCACTAGAAAGGTTTACCAAGCAAATGGAAACGCTTTCTCTGTGTGGGCGGGCAAGGCCTAAATCCCTTCACGGTTCCTCTCCTGTAGTGCTTGATTTTCTAACCTCTCTCTTTAACGATGGTGCCAGCAGTTCCACAGTCAAAGTTCAACTGGCGGCGATTTCTCACTATCACATTGGTCAAGAGTCTAATCCTCTTATGTCAGCCAAATTGTGCAAAACATTTCTTAAAGGTACTTTCCTTCTCAGGCCCCTATAAAGCAAGCAGTTCCTCCTTGGGACCTTTCTTTGGTCCTACAGGCCTTGACCGCTCCCCTTTCGAGCCGCTGCTACGGTGGATCTCAAATTCTTGTCCTACAAGACAGCCTTTTGGTAGCCATTACATCAGCCAAGAGAGTTTCTGAACTTCAAGCTTTATCAGCTAAACCTCCTTACTTGGTATTTCATCCGGACTGTATCCCTCAGGACCAACCGTCCTTCCTTCCTAAAATCGCTTCTGAAGCAAACATCAATCAATCCATTAACCTCCTGTTTTCTTCCCTAAGTATGAAAACAAAGGTGAATATAAGCTACATTCACTAGATGTTCACAGGCAACTTAGATTTTATCTCAACAGGACAGCTGGTCATAGGCAATCCGACCAGCTGTTTATTTCCTTTGCAAAATTCAATTTGGGCAAGCCAATTTCTAAAGTTTCTCTGTCCCGCTGGATTTCACAGTGCATTTTATTGGCTTATCAAGCCAGGAAGGCCGCACCGGGGTGTTCATGCCCATTCAACCCGGTCAGTATCTACCTCGGCAGCCTTCAAGGCTAGGATTCCTCTAGATGATATTTGTGCAGCAGCCACGTGGGCTTCATCTCATACATTTATTTCTCACTATAAGTTGGATCTTGCATCTAGGGTAGAGCATCCTTTGGCTCGGTGCTCCGGAATATCCTTCCATGATGGCCCCAAGATTCAGGTAGCTGGGGACTCTGTCCCACAGGTTGCAGACAAATGAATATCCTACTTCAGATTTAGAAGTTATGTACTCACCATAACGTTCCATCTGAGTAGGTGTATTCATTTGTCTGCAACCATCCCGCCCTCCTATCCCCCTGGCCTTTCAGTTTCCTGCATATTCCTTGTTACCCTTTTTAGGGTATTGTTGCTTTGGCAAACTCGATCTGAGGTCATGAGGGTAGAGCAGGGCATTATGGGTGAGGGGAGGAGCTGAGAGCTTGGATCCATAGCTGGAAAACTATGCCGGTTCGGATCCGATATCGGATCCATAACCCACAGGTTGCAGACAAATGAATACACCTACTCAGATGGAACGTTATGGTGAGTACATAACTTCTAATTTCAAAGGTTTCATTATTTAGATGGCTAACCTCTCTAATTTCCCTTGTTTATGAAATTAGACACCAAAAGCTGCCTAACAAACCTAAAGCCCATTCTACCAGAGCTTTGGCTACTTCTATAGCCTTCCAAGACAGACTGCCTATTGACACCATTTGTGCAGCGGCTACATGGGCTACTCCTCACACTTTCATTTCTCATTATAAGTTGGATTTAGCTTCT
Source organism: Protopterus annectens (assembly GCF_019279795.1). Taxonomy (NCBI): domain Eukaryota; kingdom Metazoa; phylum Chordata; order Ceratodontiformes; family Protopteridae; genus Protopterus; species Protopterus annectens. The sequence continues at coordinate 312,730,216 of NC_056744.1, forward strand.
AGGCATAGAGCTAACTTTGGTTCCACTGTTCTCAAGAGTCTGTTCCGTTAGGCCACCCGGGACAAGGTGCTAGGGACGCGGTCCCACCCAGCAAGAATGAAGGCGAGATAGACAACTTAACATATAGAAGTTATGTTCTTACCATAACGTTCCATGTTGGTTGTCTTCTTCTCGCCTTCTTCTTGCGTCCCACCCTCCTTCCCCCTGGCCTGGACAGACCTAGAGGAGTTTTGATTGTGACCTCTCTTTCTACCACCTCTTACTTTAGGTATATGCTGCTGTGCATATTTTCCTGGATCAGGATGTAGGTCACCCTTCTCTTCTCCCTGGTTTATAGAGGTGGACTTTGTTTATAGTTATTCTATTACTAGTATAAGCTGGGCCTAGCTTAGAAACGAGATCTGAGGTAACTCACGCCTAGCATTGTGGGATATAAGGGGAGCCTCGAGCCGGTGGAACCAACTCTCGAGCTTTTAGAGTGGCCGAGTCGGAGCCGAGGTCGGCTCCGAACCCATCCAGCAAGAAGGCGGCGAGAAGAAAACTAACATGGAACGTTATGGTAAGAACATAACTTCTATTTAATCCTGCAGGGTTATTCACCGGCTAAGGCTCAGCCCATGAAGTCCTCCAAGCCACCTAAATCTTTGGCTCCCAGTTCAGAGCCGTCGTTGGGTGAAGCTGTTCCTTCTGCCTCTGTTCCGGCTGGAACCGATGTGCCTGCCTCCCAGTCGGTCCTGACTCGCACTTTGGAGCCGTCGGGGAGTCGAAAGAGATCTAGGTCTCCCTCCCTGGAGTCGATGCGCTCGTCTCCGAGGTCTCCTCTGCTCCAATCGGAGCACAGTCATCGGTCCTCCCACTCTTCTCGGTCCTCAAGGCTTTCAGATCACGACGTGGAGAGAGTGGTCAGGCTGTTGAAATCGCAGGCCCTAGCAAAAATGTTGCCCAGCCCCCCTTATGTGTCTGCTCCATCCATGTCTGCAGTTATTCCTCCACCGACTCCTCCCTTGAGCTTGGAGCCGGAGTTCGTTGGGGTTCGGGTTGTGGAACCATTGGCACCGATACCTTCTCCTTCGGTTCCGTCGTCGGCTCCGATCACTTCCTTGGTACCGTCCTTGGAAGGGTCTGGGCGCCCTTGTCCAACCCCATTCTCCCCCTCAGCGCTTCGGTCCAGGTGAGCTCGGCTCCTAAATTGGCTTCGGAGCCGTCCTCTTCGGTGCGGAGAGGGATTCCGATCTCTTCGGAACCGGAGCCTTCACGGCATCTGAGCAGGGATGCCTTCGAGGTCATGAGGAGTGTGCTAGCCTCTGAGTCAGCCCCACGATCATCTCCATCAGCTCCTCCCCCTATGGTACCTGAGTCTGCCCTTCCTCCAGATCCCAAGTGTGGGGAACCAACGCTCCAGGGCACCCCCTCGGGTGTATCTTCCTCTTCTGAGGCCTCCCCTGATCATTCAGAGGAGCCATCTCATATGAGGAAATGCAAGAGGAAGCATGTTGATTCCCCTGAGTCTGTCACATCAAATACTGACTTAGAGGATTCGGAAGGGTCCCCGAGATCCTCCTCTGAAGATGTCTCCTTCTGAGACATCCTTGAGATGCTTACGCAGAGGGGGAACATGACTACCCTAAGCCCTTCCGAGGATGAGTCTGTATTCCTGGATGCGTTCGGATCCCGACCTTCCACCTCCTGGGTGTCTCCGCCTTTCGACCCACTGATGTCTGTGGTGGCTCTGAATGCGTGGTTAGCTCCAGACACAGTGGAACCGACCCCCAGAAGTCCCGCTAAATTCATAACTGCACCACAGGATAAACAGTTTTTGACCAAAGGTGTTCCTGTTGATGCCATGGTGGTAGCGGCGGCCACAAAGAAGTAATTGGCTGAAACTTCATCTGTCCATCCCCCTAACAAGGAGTCCAAGATGATGGACAGATATGGGAAGCGGATGTTCTCTTCAGCGACCTTTTCCATGAGGTCTCTGAATTATTTGTGCCACTTTACCCGTCTTCAAAGGGATCTCCTTAAAGAGCTTGGAGATACCCTCCAAGATCCATCAGCTGAGGGGGCCCAGGCTAAGGCACCCTCCCAGCTGGCGACTCTTAATTCAGTGGTGAACTCCTCCATGAGGCTTATTTCTTATGCAGCCGATGGTGCGAGTAGAGCCGCGGGCACAGGCGTTGCCTTAAGGAGGCACGCTTGGATGCGGCTATGTAACTTTGCGGAACCTTTTAGAGCGTCTTTCACCAACACCCCCTTTGATGGTTCCTCTCTTTTTGGATCACAGGTGAAGGACACCCTTACCAGGTGTGAGCAGGAAGGCAAGACTTTCTCTGCCATAGGAGTCCATTTTTCCACTCCTTCCAGACCATATCCCAAATGTCAGAAGAGTGGGAATATGCGGTTCCGGAAATCCCAGGGAGCCTTGCCGGACACACGTGGTGAGTTCCCATCCCTTCTAAGCCTATACAAGAAAATCAGAGCAAATTACGAAACTAAAATCACATCTCTAGCCAAGGATATTTGTAAGGCATTCTTTAACTACGTTTGAAGTCTAAAAGAGAATGCCCAGCTATGTGCCACACTGGTTGTGGATGGGATCACGCATGCTACACTGGAAGATATTGCCAACTTGCTAGCTGAGATATTCAGGGCAGCCTTCACCCCCCTATCCCAAAGCATACCTGACACCAGCCCTCTGTCTAGTATCTCTAGAGAAATGGTCATCTCTGCACTCACCAAGGCCAAAAACATGACATCAGTGGGACCGGATAATATTCCAGGTTGTTTACAAAAAAAAAAAAATCAAACAAGACCTAGCAGACCCACCTGGAGTTCTCTTTAATTATAGCTTGAGAACTATCTGTGTTCCTGCAGAATGGAGAACAGTAGTAATCCCCCCTACACAAAGGGGGGCCATCAACTGACCCTGAGAACTACAGACCCATAAGTCTAGCCAGCCTCATCTGCCAGGCCATGGAAAGAATTATCGTGGACCTTATCAAAAAAGACATGGGTGACCTCCAAATGGTGGATCCAACCCAGTTTGGCTTCATTAAGGGTCGATCCTACTTATTAAACCTGGTAGACTTCTTTGAGAATGTTATCAAAGCCATGGATGAAGGTATGACAATGCACATAGCCTATCTCAACCTTGGCAAGGCTTTCAACACATATCCATCTTACTTTTGGACAATAGTTTCTTCTTGTTGTATAATCTTTTTATACTAGAAATCCACCATGGTAGTCTGTTTTTACAGGAAGAGCTGTTTTTGATAGAGTCAAGTACTGCAGAGTTTATGCAGTCACTTAAGTGTTTGTACAGGGCATTTGCATACACGTCTGCATAGTGATCATTGATGTGTGCTATTTTGGGTGGTATGAAGCTTTTTATACCATTGCTTAGGAGGTTGTAGTTAGCTTTGAGGAAGTTTTTCATAATTTTTGTTCCTGTGAGGGTGTCAGTTCCGGTAGTTAACTTCAACAAGACTGATTTGTCGTTGGACCTAACCATGGAGGTCATCATGCATGGGGGAGTACAATGACCCCCCCCCCTCCCATGTTGGTGAGTACTATGTCCAAAACATTAGAGCCCCCTGTGCGTCTGTAATTTCCGGGACACTGCACTTTTCCGGTATTGTTGTGGGCCCTTTCGGGGGTGAGAGGGGGGGTGAAGTTTGCACTGAATCCATCTGCCAGGATGTTGGCAATATCAGTGGGTTCAGTATATTTTGTGCTATTTTGCACTAGCTCAGAGCATATCTGCGAGTTGCCACTTAGATTCTTGACATAGCTAAAGAAGGCTTTGTGGTTACCATTCGAATCCTTGGCTATTTTTCTTTCGAAGTTAGCCTTGGAAAATTTTATAAGGGACCTCAGTTTCTTACTGATACTGATCAGGGATGTCTTTCCTTCTTGGGATTTGCTTTTTTTCTAAACTAGTTTCCTTCTATTGTATAGCCTGTTTATGGCAGGGGTCCACCAGACTGGTTTCCTTCTCTTAGGGGAGTGAGTATTGGTTTTGCTAGGTATGGCACGATCCATGCATCCTTGTAGGTGCTCATAGAGTGCATTTGTAGAGGTTCCTGCATCTTGGACACTGTTATCCTTTAGCGTGGGGGCTGTGAAACTTATCACCTCTGTCTTAAGTAAGGTGAAGTTTGCTATAGAAAAGTTTTTCACTGTGGTTTCCTTGGTTGGAGGTTGTGGTGTGGACATCCAGAGTGATTAGTTTATGGTCTGATCTAACCAATGACTGTTTGACTTCTGGTGTGGAACACCTGTCGCCCATGTTGGTGATGACCAGGTCCAATATGTTTTCACCTTTGGTAGGGGAGTTTACCAGCTGATCCAGGGCATTGGAGTTGATAAATTCCAGGAAGAGCTGGATCTGGAAGTTTGTACTTGAGTAATTTTCCCAGTTAACGGTAGGGTAATTGAAATCGCCCAATATCAGGATGTTCGGTAGGACCTTCATGTTTTCCAGTGTCTCCAGAAAGGCAGAGTGGTGGTCCTGGGTCATGGAGGGTGATCTGTAGCAGGCCACAATTTGCATGGCAGATTTGCCTGATGTTAGTTGCACATCGATGATCTCGGAGGTATCATGCTGCACCACTAACCTGGAGGTGCACGTATCCTTGATGAATATGGATATACCCCCTCCTTTTCTGTTTCGGTCCATGTTCTGTGGCCGAAATGTGTGGCATGAGTTGTAGCCCGGTAGTGCTGGGGTGCTCTGTGGAGCCTTGAACCAGGTTTCTGTTACTGCACAGATGTCAACGTTCTTCATACTGAGGAGTGCTTCGAGCGTGTGCATTTTGAGATTTAAACTCCTGGCATTGAGTAGCATAACCCTTAATCTGAAGTAGGATATTCATTTGTCTGCAACCTGTGGGTTATGGATCCGATATCGGATCCGAACCGGCATAGTTTTCCAGCTATGGATCCAAGCTCTCAGCTCCTCCCCTCACCCATAATGCCCTGCTCTACCCTCATGACCTCAGATCTTGTTTGCCGCGCTGGTAACTGGATGTGGTTCTCATAGCTCTCAGCTAAGTGGATTTTTCTTGTTCAAGAATAGAATATTTTTGCTTTCTTTAACCTTTTTTGTGTGAAAGTTGTAGGTTTCCTATTATTATTGACTGTTTTTTAGTTTAATTTAATTTTCAGTAGTATATTTTATCCCCTCCCCTCGCTGGTACGTAGAGTGTGTGTGAGGCCTGTGTGCTTCTTTATTGTTTTATTGTTTTAAGTTACTTCTGTAACTTTTGGTTAGCTTTAGTGACTATGGCTGAACAGCCTAAGTCAATATTCTAATGCTCGAGTGTGGCCATAAGCTCTCTCCGCTGATGGCCACACTCGTGTGTTAGTGTCTTGGGGTTGAACACCTCACATCTGGTTGTTCCATTTGTGCAGGGTTCAACCCCAGGGCACTGAGGGAGCGGAGGTCCAAGCTGGTCTTGGCGGGTCTTTTACCGCCGGACTCGGCTCCGACCCCCGCTCCTTCGGGGACTCCTGCGGCTGCAGCTGTTCCTGTAGCACCCCCTCCTGCTCCTGGGACTCAAACTCCCGCTTCAGGACAGGAGAGGGATGCATCTAAAAAGGACCGGAGGGAGAAGCACCACAAGCGGCGGGCCGAGACCTCTGTTTCGGCCCCGCCAGCCAAGCGGGCTTCTCCCCCGGCTTCCTTGTTGGTGCGGTCTCCTCCTTCTCGGCTCCGGTCACCTGTGTGCTTCTCACCGGGTCCTGAGGAGGAGGAGACCCGATCTCCGTCGAGGCTATCGAGGAGGCATTCCAGGCCTACCTCGGTAGCCTCGTCGAGATCTACCCATAGCCTTTCGGATGCTGATCTGGACCGGATGATGCGAAGGTTCATCCAGGCCCAGATGCAGATGGGAGTGCTCTTGCCTCCCCCCCCTCCGGGGGGGAGCTCAACACCCTTTTTCAAGCCTATTGCTCCTTCTCCGACCCGCTTCCCGGGTTCGGAGCAACTGGAGCCGAGCAGCTTCGGAGCCGGGGGGAGGTCGGAGCCGATAGTACTTGGTACTTCGGATCCGACCATGCCCTCGAGTGCGTCGGACCCGATCTCTCGGAGCCTGGATCCGAGCTTCGGATCCGGGGGGATCAGTGCTCCTTCGGCGCCGTCTGTGTCGGAGCGCACTGTCCCTTCGGATCCGAGTGCTTCGGCGCCGGCTCCGATCCACTCTTCGGATCCGAGGGGGAGCCGATTGTCGGATCCTTTGGTCGAGGTCGGCTCCCCTTCGGCTTTTGATGTAGTGGAGAGGGCTCTGTTGAGGGTCTCCGGACCCCCGGCACTTGCTTCGCCCGCCCCGCTCCCTCTGCACTGGGCCAGGCTTCCACCATCCGCCCCTGGGACAGCCCGCTCTGTGCCCCAAGTTGCTCCCATGGAGCAAATTGCTGCTTGCGAGGACTCCTCTGACAGCCCCCCAGAGGAGGCTCCTCGCAAGCATACGTGCAAAAGGAGGCACATTGACTCCCCTGAGTCTCTCACTGAAGACACGGACTTGGAGGAAGGGGAAGGCTCCCCACGGTCACCCCCCGAGGATGTCTCCTTCCGTGACATCATGGAAATGCTCCGTATCAGGGGTGGTCTGCCCCCAAGTCTTCCTCGGACGAGTCCGTGTTCTTGGAGGCATTCAAACGGGCCCGTCTACCTCTTGGGTGTCCCCTGCCGACCCCCTGGTGGACCTTATTACCACCAGGGCGTGGAAGGAACCGGACACCGTGGAGCCAATTCCCAAAAGACCTGATAAAATCCTTAGCCCGCCTTCTGACAGGACCCATTGGAGTAAGGGGCCTCCTGTAGATGCCATGTTGATGGCGGCGGCCACAAAGAGGGAACTGGCTCAGGAGAGTCCTCAGTCCACCCACCGAGCAAGGAGTCTCGATGATGGACCGCTTGGGGAAGCGGATGTTCAGTTCGGCGACCTTCTCGGTAAGGGCGCTGAACTATTTGGCACATGTTATTCGGATGCAGCGAGACCTTATTAAAGAGTACGCTGCATCCCCCCCTGAGTCCATTTCGGAGGAGGACAGAGCTCTGCACTCCACCAAAATGGCCACTCTTAGGTCAGTCACAATACTTCTATGCGGCTACTCTCCCATGCTACGGAGGGCGCCGCTAGAGCTGCGGGACAGGACTGGTCACTAGACGCCAGGCCTGGCTCCGCCACTGCGATTTTTCTGAGCCCTTCAAGGCGCTTGCGAACGCCCCTTTGATGGTTCTGCTCTGTTTGGCAAGACCGTTCGCAGACGCTGACCCAGAGCGAGAAGGACGGAAGACGCTGTCTGCCGCCGAATCCGCTTCTCTGCACCCCAGAGGCCCTATTCTAGGAACCAAAAGGGTCAGAAGAAGATGTGGTTCCGAAGTCGCAGCAGTCCCAGCCTGCTCGGATAACCAGTCCTTCCGTGGCAGAGGAGGACAGGGAGGACGCCGCCCTAGAGGCAGAGGGGCTCCCAGAAACTTCGGGTCCAGGGAACCTTTCTCTGAACGGCCCGCCAGCAACCCTGAGGGTTGCCCGACTGCTCTACTCTGGAGGCAGTCGGGGACGTTGGGCACCTAGCGGCATGGGAGTCCATAACATCGGACCGCTGGGTTCTCCAAATCATATCCAGGGGATATCGCATTCCTTTCCTTCGCCTTCCAAAGTTGAAGTCCCTCCCAGACGTACCACCCGGTCAAAGGGAGGCCGCTTTGGCAGAAATTGGCCATCTGCTAGAGAAAAGAGCCATCCAGCCCGTTCCCCCAGACCAGATCGGATCAGGGTTCTACTCCAGGTTCTTTTAGTGCCAAAAAAGACGGGGGAACTAAGACCAATCCTAGACCTCTCTCTCTTGAACCTGGCAGTTCCCAAAGAAAAATTCCGAATGGTCATTCTACAATCTATTCTCCCCCTTCTGGGAGAAGGCCACTGGATGTGCTCGATAGATCTCAAGGACGCGTACTACCACATTCTAATGGACAGACGCCCAGGAGGTTTCTCCGCCTCGCTGGGAGCCAGTCACTACCAGTTCGGGTCCTTCCCTTTGGTCTCACCACAGCCCCCAGGGTGTTTACCAAAGTACTAGCAGTGGTAGCGGCCCACCTGAGGCTTCAGGGGGTGCAGGTCTTTCCCTACCTGGACGACTGGCTCACCGCCCCAACAAGGCATCTACTTCTCTCGCGAGACTCCTTTCTCCATCTTGCTCCATTTCTGGGCATCACAATAAATACAAACAAGTCCAACCTGGCACCCACTCAGCTCTTAGATTTCATAGGGGCCAGACTAGACACAAGGAGTTTACGAGCCTTCCTCACTGCGGACAGAGTTCTAAATCTGCAGCTCCAGGTGCGGGCCATTCTCCATTCATGTTCTGTTCCAGCGGAGTTGGTCCTGAGGGCTCTAGGGTCCATGGCTTCGCGATAACACTTCTTCCTCTTGCCAGGCTCAATATGCATTCTACAGTGGACGCCTTAGTACAGTGGTCATACCTTGCTCTCCCATGCATCATCCCATAGCGATCAGCAAGGCTTGCAAGCGGTCCCTCTTGTGGTGGCTCCACTCCCCGGATCTCCACGAGGGTCGCCCATTTTGTGCTTCTCCCCTCTCGCCACGGTGACCACGGACGCCTCCGCCTCGGGTGGGGGCACTTTGGGCCGGACAGTCCAAGGCACGTGGAACGATTCAGAGACCTTACTGCATATCAATGTTCTAGAGATGAGAGCAGTGCTCTTAGCGTTGCTAGCACTTCAGGACTTTCTTCCCTTAGGAACAATTGCGATTCAATCGACAATATGTCTGTTGTCTGGTACATCAACAAGCAAGGGGAACAAGGTCTTACCCTCTTTGTCGAGAGGCCATGAGAGTTTGGGAATGGGCAATCTCCACCAATCGCTTTCTCATAGCAACGCACATTCCGGTCGGTCCAACATCCTAGCGGACAAGCTCAGTCGCACCATTCTGACCCCTTACGAGTGGTCTCTCAATTGTCAAGTAGCGGAACGCATATTCGCACGGTGGGGAACCCCTTCATGCGATCTTTTTGCTTCTCCCTCAAACACCAAGTGCGACAGTTTTTTCGCTCTAATACCTCCTCCCGGAGGTACCCCAAGAGACGCTCTGGTGCATGCTTGGCCACCCGGTCTTCTGTATGCCTATCCACCCTTGCCTCTGATGCTGCAAGTTCTTCAGAAAGCCTCTCGGGTGGGTTGCAGAATGATTCTCATTGCTGCTCTGGCCTCGACAGATCTGGTTCCCCTTCCTAAGGTCTCACTCGGTGAATCCTCCTTGGATTCTAGATCCCATTCCGGATCTGATATCCCATCCATCCTGCATTCCTCCTCCGAACCTGGACAGCCTGAAGCTGACCGCTTGGCTGCTCCAGTTCCACTCTTGATAAGGACTCCCGGTATTTCTTCACCGGTAAAGGCTATTTTGGTGGCGGCTCATAAACCATCCACTAGAAAGGTTTACAAGCAAATGGAAACGCTTTCTCTGTGTGGGCGGAGCGGCAAGGCCTAGATCCCTTCACGGTTCCTCTCCCGTAGTGCTTGATTTTCTAACCTCTCTTTAATGATGGTGCCAGCAGTTCCACAGTCAAAGTTCAACTGGCGGCAATTTCTCACTATCACATTGGTCAAGAGTCTAATCCTCTTATGTCAGCCAAATTGTGCAAAACTTTTCTTAAGGGTACTTTCCTTCTCAGGCCCCCTATAAAGCAAGCAGTTCCTCCTTGGGACCTTTCTTTGGTCCTACAGGCCTTGACCGCTCCCCCTTTCGAGCTCAAGGCTACAGTGGACCTCAAATTCTTGTCTTACAAGACAGCCTTTTGGTAGCCATTACATCACCCAGGAGAGTTTATTAGCTTCAAACTTAATCAGCTAAATCTGCTTATTTGGTTTTTATCCGGACCGTGTCTCCCTCAGGACCAACCCGTCCTTCCTTCCTAAAATCGCTTCTGAAGCAAACATCAATCAATCCATTAACCTCCCTGTTTTCTTCCCTAAGTATGAAAACAAAGGTGAATATAGGCTACACTCACTAGATGTTCACAGGCAACTAAGATTTTATTCAACAGGACAGCTGGTCATAGGCAATCCGACCAGCTGTTTATTTCCTTTGCAAAATTCAATTTGGGCAAGCCAATTTCCAAAGTTTCTCTGTCCCGCTGGATTTCACAGTGCATTTTATTGGCTTATCAAGCGCCAGGAAGGCCCGCACCGGAGGGTGTTCATGCCCATTCAACCCGGTCAGTATCTACCTCAGCAGCCTTCAAGGCTAGGATTCCTCTAGATGATATTTGTGCAGCAGCTACGTGGGCTTCATCTCATACATTTATTTCTCACTATAAGTTGGATCTTGCATCTAGGGTAGAGCATCCTTTGGCTCCGCGGTGCTCCGGAATATCCTTCCATGATGGCCGCCCAAGATTCAGGTAGCTGGGGACTCTGTCCCACAGGTTGCAGCCAATGAATATCCTACTTCAGATTTCGGAGTTATGTACTCACCATAACGTTCCATCTGAGTAGGTGTATTCATTTGTCTGCAACCATCCCGCCCTCCTATCCCCCTGGCCTTTCAGTTTCCTGCATATTACTTGTTACCCTTTTGAGGGTATTGTTGCTTTGGCAAACTCGATCTGAGGTCATGAGGGTAGAGCAGGGCATTATGGGTGAGGGGAGGAGCTGAGAGCTTGGATCCATAGCTGGAAAACTATGCCGGTTCGGATCCGATATCGGATCCATAACCCACAGGTTGCAGACAAATGAATACACCTACTCAGATGGAACGTTATGGTGAGTACATAACTTCTAATTTTTTTTTATTTGTGCTGTTTACGGAGGTGGATTTGACTTTTGAGCCTTGCCTAAAAAAGACACTATGGGGCTAGCAAGAGCTTTGGCCAGTATTCGAAATCCTAGGGGTGACAGGTGCAAGCTGTCTCTTGCGAAGCAACGAGGCCTATCGAGCATGTCGTCCCAGGCTGACAGACACTGGATCCCCTTTGAATGACACCAGAAGCTTAGTAGTACATATTCTGACATCTCACAAATCTTCAACTAGAAAGACTTACACCAGTAAGTGGAAAAGGTTTTCTCTTTGGGCCCGTGAGAGAAATCTTGATCCCTATGCAGCTCCAATCTCTGCCATTTTGGACTTCCTTACTCAGTTGTTCCATCAAGGCTCAGCAACTGCCACTATTAAAGTTCAACTGGCAGCTATTTCTACCTTTCATTTGGTTAATGAATCCTAACTTTATGGCGCATAGATTGTGTAGAGCTTTCCTTAATGGAGCCACTTTATTACGACCTCCAGTCATGGATCCTGCGGCACCCTGGGATTTGAATCTTGTACTTCAAAAACTTTTGAATCTTCAGCAACTTGAGACCTCAAGTTTCTGTCATGGAAAACCATATTTTTAGTGGCCATGACATCTGGAAAGAGGGCCTCAGAACTGCAAGCCCTCTCTATTAAGCCCCCTTATTTGGTGTTTCACAGAGATAGGGTTTCCTTACAGACCAATCCTTCATTTGTTCCTAAGGTCTCTTCTCAGGCCAACATTAATCAATCCATTGAATTACCTGTTTGTTTTCTTCCCTAATTTTTCTGACAGGGCAGAGTACAAATTTCACCAGCTTGACGTTCATAGACAATTGCAATTTTATCTCGATAGAACTAAGAATTTCAGAGGGTCTGACCAATTGTTTATTTCCTTTGCGGATGCAAGGAAGGGCCTACCAGTCTCCAAAACCATCTTGTCTCACTGGATTTCCAGCTGCATTTAATTTATTTATACATCAGTGGCAAAGATCTTCCCTTCAGGGTTAAAGCTCACTCTACCAGATCTGTTTCTACTTCGGTAGCCTTTCAAGCAAAGATCCTATAGATAACATCTGCAGCAGCAACATGGGCTTCACCTCATACATTCAAAACTCACTACAAATTGGACGTGGCTTCCAGGAACAAGTCTTCCTTTGGTTCCACAGTACTCGGGAGCATTTTCGAGTGAGCCACCCAAGATAAAGGTGCTAGGGTCGCTGTCCCAAGTATAAGAATGAAGGTGAGATAGGACTACAGAACATAACGTTCGATGTTTGTAGCATCTCGCCCTTCATTCTTATGAACCCTCACTCCTGCCCCCTCCATGAGGACCTGGGGGTATTGTGACTATTGCCTTATCTCTGTGTTAAGACCTTTCTACATGGTTTGTTCTTTGTCTCTGCGTATTTACCACTTGCAGCAAACAAGGTCTGGGATATGTTAGTGCATTATGGGATACCTCTTGCCACGAGCCAACAAGAAGATTTTGAGCTAGAGAATTGCCAAGTTGGAGCCGAGGTTTGGCTGCAAACCTAAGTGTAAGAATGAAGGGTGAGATGGACTACAAACATGGAATGTTATGGTAAGTACATAACTTCTTTTTATTAAACATTCATATGAGTAATGGGAGTACATAATAGCATAGATAGTATACATTTCAAATGCGTGGTATACAAATTAAAATATATGCTGATTATTAATAAACTGAAGAAGAATAATCTTATGAAATGTAGTAGTAGAGATGGGCAATGCATGATTTTAGTGATAGGTAAGTAAAGAAATGGATAGGAGGTGGAAAAGGTAAAAATTATAGTGGTGTGACTGAATAGGAAGTCAGACCAGAAAGACTTAGAGGTACAGAGATGCTTTTCAGCCTGGTTTGCTGCAAGAACAAAGCCATTTATTGGCTTGTTGTTCCTTTAGAAGATGTTTGAATTTGGAAGTATTTATAGTGCTAAGAATAGTTTTGTGGTAAAGAATTCCATATTGGTAGAAACTTTGTTAGAGAATCGCTGTAGCTATTGTTGTATTTGGTTACTTCTATAGTTTTTGTTGGAGAACCTTAGCGATCAAGGGCAAGAATAGGATTGAACTAGGTTATTTAGAGCAGGGCAATTTGGATGGTAGAAGATGGAATGAATGAAACTTAATTGATAAAAGGTAAGTAGATTGGGAGGTTCAAGCCATTTTAGGAGGTTAAGAGCATTGCAGTTTAACGTACATGAGAGGCTATAGAGGCAAGTCTTGCTATTTTATTGTAGCAAGACTCAAATTTATTTAAATCAGATTTTTTATCTGTAGAGGGAGCCTAGCTTGACACGCACCCTTTTTATAGTTAGTGCAAGGTGTTTGTTACATCCAAGTTTATTATCTATGGCCGCACCCAGAAGCTTGATCTGTTACTGGTTCTGTTATAGTATTGTTGGAGGGCAAATGCTTTGTCCCAGTAGTGGAGCACTGTCAAGTCTAGAGCATCCATATTTTTTCCTTACTTGGATGACTTTCTGATCTGTACAGAGTCTGTATCCAGGTGTTTTAAATTCACTATACAAGGTCTCGGCCTGACCCTCCTCACGAGGGTTCAGGTTGAACCTCCAGATGTCATGTTTGACATCCTTGCAAAGACTGTTTTTTCTGAGGTGCTTAATCTATTTCCAGAAGAGAATGGCCTACTTCCAAATGACTAGATTTTGTTTTACTAGATGGTGTTTCTGGAATTCTCCAAGAAGGTCACCTCGGCAAGAAAATTCCTAAAGTCTTGGACTGATGGCATTCATGATTCTCATAATACCATTGACACATCTTCACAAGAGAAAATTTCATTGCTGTGTTCAAAATTTTTGATCTGAAGTTAACTTCATTTGTGCAGCAACCTATGGGATTCGGATCCGACCTCTGATCCGAGCTGGCAGTTTTCAACAGCTTTAGATCCGAGCTCCAAGCTCCTCCCCCTACCCATAATCCCCTGCCAACCCTGACTGACCTCAGATCTAGTTTGCTGCGGTTATCCAACAGCAGATTGATCTACAGCTCCAAGCTTTCGAGACTTTTGTGAGATAAAAATTTACCCTTTTCCTCTCCTTTCTTCTGTTTTTTGGTTGTGGGTGTTTACAGGTCCCTTTTTGTAAAAACCCTCTCTAGTTTAACTCTATATTTTTTTGACTTTTACCTCCCCCTTCCTTCGTGGTTCCATTAGGGTTGTGTGTGTGTGTGTGTGTGTGTGTGTGTTTTTGGGGCCTAACGTGTGTGTTTCTTTTAGTTAAAATGGCTGAGGCCCCAAAATTGATCTTTTTTAAGTGTACCGAGTGTTGCCATAAGCTGTCCCCGGTGGATGGCCACACTCTGTGTGTTGTGCCTTGGGGTTGAACACCTGTCTTCTGGTTGTTCCATCTGTGCGGCGTTCAACCCCAGGGCACTCGAGGACCAGAGGTCCAAGCTGATTCTGGCGAGTCTTCTGCCCCCGGATTTGGCTTCTACCCCCCCCCCCCCGTCCTCCTGTGGCTCCCACTGCGGCGGCTGCCACTCCTGCTTCCCTCCTCCCGGCCGGGACTCAACCTCCCGCCTTAGGCCCGGAGGAGAGGGAGGCCAGGAAAGAGAAAAGGAGGGAGAAGCACCACAACGGCGGGCCGAAGCCTCCGCTTCGGCTCCCCCCGGCTAAGCGGTCTTCTCCCTCCAGGACTTCTGGGTCTCCTCCATCTCGGATCTGGTCCCTGTGCTTTTCACCGGGTCCTGAGGAGGAGGAGATCCAATCTCCTTCGAAGTCATCGAGGCGACACTCCCATCCTGCCTCGGTGGCCTCACCGAGATCAACCCGAAGTCTCACAGATGCAGATTTGGACCGGATGATGAGAAGATTCCTCCAGGCCCAACTGCAGATGGGAGTGCTCCTGCCCCCCCTCCCCCTCCGGGGGGGGGAAGCTCGACCCCTTTTTTTGCCTCGATAGCTCCTTCTCCATCCTGCTTCCCGGGCTCGGAGTCTTTGGAGCTGGGCAGCCTTGGAGCCGGGGGTGTGTCGGCGCCGATAGTCTCGGGTACTTCGGTGCCGACACTTCCCTCGAGTCTGTCAGGCTCATTTTCTTTGGATCCGAGCTCTCTGAGCAGAGGGCTGAGCTTCGGATCTGGCGGTATGCCTTCGGCTCCATCCAGGTCGGAGCATACTAGTTCGTCTGATCTGATCACTTCGGCGCCGGCCCCGATCCGTCCGTCTGATCTGAGTGAAGGTCTGCCTTCGGATCCCAGAGAGAGCATCTCGCCCTCTGCATTCAACGTGGTGGAGAGGGCCCTGTCGAGAGATTCCAGGCCCCCGGCCCTTGCCACGGCTCCACTCTGCACTCCTTCTCTGTTGGGCCCGACTTCCATCACCCGGCCCCAGGGACAGCCTGCTCTGACGTCCCAGGTCGTTCCTTTGGAACAAGACGTGGCTGGTGAGACCTCCTCGGACAGCCACCCTGAGGAGGTTCCTCACAAGCGGAAGTGCAAAAGGAAGCACCTGGACTCCCCCGAGTCCTTGACTGAGGACACGGATTTGGAGGAGGGGGAAGACTCCCCAAGATCACCCCCTGAAGATGTCTCATTTGGTGACATCATGGAGATGCTCAGGATAAAGGGGGGGGGGTCTGCCTCAAAGCCTACCTTGGATGAATCCATGTTCCTGGAGGTGTTTGAAGCAGGCCCGTCTACCTCTTGGGTGTCCCCTCCGGCCAACCCCCTAGTAGATTTGATTACTACCAGGGCGTGGAAGGAGCTGGACACTGTGGAGCCAGTCCCCAAGCGCCCGGACAAACTTCTTAGCCCACCCTCTGACAAGTCCCACTGGAGTAAGGGTCCCCCTGTAGATGCCATGTTGGTGGCGGCTGCCACCAAGAGGGAACTAGCTCAGGAGAGCCCCTTGGTTCATCCCCCGAGCAAGGAGTCTCGGTCGATGGACCGTTTAGGGAAGCGGGTCTTTAGTTCGGCTACCTTCTCTGTGAGGTCGCTGAACCTACATGGCACATGTGCTTCGGCTGCAGCGGGACCTTATCAAAGAGTACACTGCCACCCCCCCGAGTCCATGTCGGCGGAGGACAAACGTTTGCACTCCACCCAACTCTCCGATCCATATCAAACACCTCTATGCGGCTTCTATCCCATGCCACTGAGGGAGCCGCTAGAGCCAGCGGAGCGGGCCTTGTCATGAGACATCAGGCCTGGCTCTGGCACCGTGATTTCGTGGAACCCTTCAAGGCGTCTTTCGCTAATGCTCCTTTCGATGGTTCTGCCTTCTTTGGCAAAACTGTTCGCGATACCTTGGTCCAGAGCGAGAAGGTCGGGAAGACTTTGTCTGCCGGAGTCCGCTTCTCTGCTCCCTAGAGGTCCTTCTCCAAGAACCAAAAGGGACAGAAGAAGATGTGGTTCCGGAAGTCGTAACAGTCCCATCCTGCTTCGGACTCCCAGCCCTTCCGCGGCACAGGAGGGCAGGGTGGATGCCGCCCTAGAGGTAGAGGGGGCCCACGCAACTTTGGATCCAGAGAACCCTTCTGTGACCAACCCACGCAACACCCCTGAGGGGGTTGCCCGACTGCTCCACTCTGTAGGCAGTCGGGGGGCGTTTCTCAAAGCACCTTTCAGCTTGGGAGTCCATCACGACACACCGCTGGGTGCTTCGCATTACATCCAGAGGATATCCGATTCCCTTTTCTCTTTACCACGCAGCCCCAGATACCTCCCTGATGTCCCACCCGATCAGAGGGAGGCCGCAGCAACAGAAATCCAACAGTTGCTGGAAAAAAGAGCCATCAACATGTCCCCCCAGACCAGTGCGGGTCGGGGTTTTACTCCAGGTTCTTTTTGGTGCCAAAAAAGACGGGGGACTTGAGACCCATCCTCGACCTCTCCTCCCTGAACCTGTCAGTAACCAAAGAGAAGTTCTGCATGGTCATCCTTCAATCCATTCTCCCCCTTTTGCGGGAGAACGACTGGATGTGCTCTATAGACCTCAAGGTTGCGTACTACCACATTCTGATGGACAGGTGATCCAGAAGGTTCCTCCGCTTCCGGCTAGGAGCCGGTCATTTCCAATTCAGTGTCCTTCCCTTTGGTCTCACCACAGCCCCCAGGGTGTTCACCAGAGTTAGTGATTGCGGCCCAGCTGAGGCTCCAGGGAATCCAGGTCTACCTGTACCTGGATGACTGGCTCCTGACCCCCCCCAACAAGGCATCTACTCTGCGCAGCCAGAAACTACTTTCTTCGTCTAGCTCCCCGGCTGGGGATCACTATCAACATAGAGAAGTCGTCTCTTACCCCGACTCAGACTATAGACTTCATAGGGGCAAGATTAGACACACACCAGCTCCTAGCTTTCTGGACCACAGACTGGCTACGAACCCTGAGGCTACATGTGTGGGCCATTCTACATTCTCCAGCTCCTCGGGCAGAATTGGTCTTGAGGACTGTAGGCTCAATGGCAGCAGCAATCAACCTTTTGCCAATGGCGTGTTTGACCATGAGGGTCTTGCAATGGACCCTCGATTTCCTCTGAGCCATCCCATTCCCCTCAGCAGGGCTTGCAAGAGGGCCCTATTATGGTGGCTCCAATCTCCAAACCTCCAGGAAGGACGCCCCTTTTCTATGGCCCCTCCCCTAGCCACGGTGACCACGGACGCCTCTCGCCTCGGGTGGGGGGGGCATTGTTCGGGCAGGACAGTCCAAGGCACTTGGGACCCCATGGAGACCTCTCTGCATATCAGTGTCTTAGAGATGAGGGCAGTGCTGTTAGCGTTGCAAGCACTTCAGCACCTTCTTCCTGTAGGAACTTTTGCGATGCAGTCAGACAATATGTCTGTTGTCTGGTACATCAACAAACGGGGGAACCAGGTCCTACCCACTCTGTCGAGAGGCCATGAGGGTGTGGGAATGGGCGATCTTCACCAACCGCTTTCTTATAGCAATGCACATTCCGGGGCGGTCCAACATCCTAGCGGACAGACTAAGTCGCACGATCCTGTTACCACACGAGTTGTCTCTGAATCCCGAGATAGCAAATCGGAATGTTAAGTTGTCAATCTTGCCTTCATTCTTGCTGGATGGGTTCAGAGCCGATCCTCGGCTCCGACTCTGCACTTGCTTAGCTTGAGAACTCCTTTTACCAGCTCGAGGCAACCCTATATCCCATGATGCAAGGCGGGACTACCTCAGATCTCGTTTGCCGCTTTGAGAAGAGGTCTCCTTTTTGCCAGCTGAGGTAAGTTTGAGTTTTTCAAACAGCTTTAGTCAGGGTTTATCTTCCCCATTTCCTTTTTTATAGAGTGTAGTGTTCATACTATCCACCCTATTCCCTAGATAGTTTAAAAAGTTTAAAAAAGTTTGAAAAAGTTTAAAAATTTTTCAGTTAGGCCTGAGCCTCCCTTATTGATCCCTATCTGTGTGTCTGTGTTTGTGGGATTAATTGTGTGACTGTTTTTGGGGTGTGTGTGAGTATTTTTTGTTACTCTTTTCTTGGACAATGTCTAAGGAGGTAAAGGTCTCGGGCTTCAAGAAGTGTGACTCGTGCTGTCAGAAAATGTCTCTGACAGACTGTCACACTTCTTGTGTTTACTGCCTGGGGCCTTTACACCTGCAGGACTCCTGTGCTTTGTGTCACTCTTTTAGCCAGCGAGTCCTGCAGGAAAGGAGGAATAAATTAATCCTCCGTGGCTTATTAAAGCCGGAAGGTTCACCCTCTAAACCTGGGTCCAGTAAACCTTCCAAGTCATCTAAGGGTCAGGCTACAGCTTCCAAGCCTTCCCCGGTGGCTCCGACTCGAGCCGAGATCGCCCGCCGGAGCCGATCTTTTCAGGTGGTGTCGGCCCGATCGGTTCCGACACCCAATCATTGTTGCCTTGTCGGCTCCGGCTGGAGCCGACATATTATCCAGTATCGAGCCGAAACCTTCGCTCCATCTGGAACCCAGGGACGCCGGCGATGACTTCGTCCAGGAAGAGATCTCGGTCCCCTTCTTTGGAATCTATCCACTCTGCTCCGAGATCTCCTCTTTTGTCGGAGCGGAGTCATCGGAGCCGATCTTCGAGATCGTCCAGGCTGTCTGACCACGATTTAGAGAGGGTGGTAAGCAGGCTGTTGAAGTCGCAGGCACTGGCCCAAATGCTCCATAGCCTGTTTCAGCAGACTTCGGCTATTGCTTCACCCCTTGAACTTCCTCCTCCGACTCCCCACCAGAGTTCAGAGCCGGAGCTTCTCGGGACAGCGACTGTGTCGGCGCCGGAGCCGATGCATCCTTTTTTGGCTCTGTCGTCCTCGGCTCCGATCTCCTCCTTGAGACCTTCCTTGGAGGGATCCGGTCGTCGAGTTTCCCTTGTCTGCTCCGAGGGGGCTAGTGGCATCGGACCCTTGTCCGACCCCGCCTCCCTCTCGGGCTTCGCTTTGGTAAGCTCGGCACCGACATCGGCCTCGGAGCCTTCCCTCTCAGTGGAGCCGGGAATTCCTATTTCTTCGGAACGGGAATGTTCCGGCCTCCCGGGGAGGGGAGCCTTTGAGGTGATGTGTCCTGGCTCCTGAGCCAGGTCAACGGTCCATCCCTCTAGCTCCTCCCTCTTCGGTGCCTGTAGACGCCTCTTGCCAGCCTCTTGCTCTCAGGCCCAGGGATCCATCGCCCCAGGTTTCCCCATTGGGAATATCTTCCTCTTCCGAGGTTTCTCCTGATCCTGCAGGGGAACCCCCTCGGAAGAGGACGTGTAAGAGGAAGCACACAGACTCCCCTGAGTCTACTACATCTGATACCGACTTAGATGAGTCGGAGGGTTCCCCACGATCCCCCTCTGAGGATGTCTCCTTCTCAGACATCCTTGAGCTCCTCAAACAGAGGGGGAATTGGCCCTCCATCGACCCCTCCGAGGATGAGTCGGTATACCTGGAGGCTTTTGGATCCCGACCCTCCACCTCCTGGGTGTCTCCGCCTTCACCCACTTATGCAGGTAGTGGCTTGGAAGGCGTGGGCAGCTCCAGATTCTGTGGAACCTGTCCCCAGGAGACCATCCAAATTTATTACGGCCCCTACGGGCAAGCAGTTTCTTTCCAAGGGCGTCTCTGTGGATGCTATGGTGGTGGCGGCCACTAAGAAGGAACTGGATCCTTCAGTACCTGTCCATCCTCCTAACAAAGATTCTAGGACCATGGACAGGTATGGAAAGCGGATGTTTTCTTCAGCGACCTTTGCTATGCGCTCGCTGAACTACCTTTGTCACTTCACCAGGCTTCAAAGAGATATTCTCAAGGAACTAGGTGAAGTAGTCCAGGATCCTTCTGCTGCTGGGGCTCAAGAAAAGATTGCCTCACAGCTAGCAATCCTGAATTCCTTAACCAACTCCTCCATGCGGCTCATATCCTATGCAGCCGATGGAGCGAGCAGGGCCGCAGGCACAGGAGTGGCTCTTAGACGTCAAGCCTGGATGCGGCTTTGTAATTTTGCAGACCCCTTTAAGGCGTCCTTCACCAATACCCCCTTTGACGGTTCGGCTTTGTTCGGACCTCAGGTGAAGGAAACCTTGACCAGGTGTGAGCAAGACGGTAAAACTCTTTCTGCCGTTGGGAGTCCATTTTTCCACCCCTTCTAGACCCTATCCCAAGGGTCAGAAGGGAGGGAAGATGTGGTTCCGCAAAGCCCAAGGAGCTACACCGGACACATGTGGTCAGTTTACCCCCAGAGGCAGAGGGGGTAACAATAATAGACGCCGCCCTAGAGGCAGGGGGGGTCCTCAGAACCAGGGCAACAGGGAGTCTCTTCCTGAGAAGCTTTTTCAGCACCCCTGAGGTGTTGCCCGACTGTCCACCCTTGGAGGCAGTCGGGGGAAGGATTGAGCTGTACCCAGTAGCCTGGCATTCCCTTTCACAAGATATGTGGGTACAGTCTATCATATCCGAGGGTTACAAAATCCCCTTCGAAAGGTATCCCGTACCTCAACAATCCCTTCCAGACATCTCACCCGGTCAAAGGGATTTGGCAGAACAGGAGGTTTTAAAGCTCCTAGAAAAAAGAGCCGTCCAGACTGTTCCGGCAGACCAAGTAGGATCCGGCATCTACTCAAGATTCTTTTTGGTCCCCAAAAGGACGGGAGATTGGAGACCGATATTAGACTTGAACAGTCTAAACAGATTTGTCAAGAAGGCAAGATTCCGGATGGTCACGCTTCAGTCCATTCTGCCCTTTCTGGGCAAGGACAACTGGATGTGCTCTATAGACCTTCAGGACGCGTACTATCACATAAAGATTCACAGACGCTCCAGGAGGTTTCTCCGCTTTCATAGGTTCATAGGTTCATAGGTTCATACTAGGCTATCTGCCCGAGGGCATTTACAAGCCTAGCCCATAGTTTTGTGGCTTACGCCACCCCTTTAGTATGGGGAACTATACCCATTATTTTGCTGTGCCTCTGTTGAGCAGTGACACTGAGGTAATCCCTGGGGTATATCTGCGATCTCCCATCCATTGGTCAAGATTTCTCTTGAACAAGGCCAGCGAGGTGCTCTGCCTCACATATACCGATTTTATTCCACAGCATAGGAGTCTTTGGGTGATGAATCTATCCCTCCAGCATGTCCTATTAATAGCCGTGTCGAGGTTTAAGTCTCCGCCTTGTGGCTCTGACGGATCTAGATTTTTGAGGTGAAGCATATTCATCAAATCTGGGTTTGACATGGCCTTGTATGTTAGGCAAAGGTCACCTCTGAGCAAGCGGTGGCGACTGAATAGAGCTGGAGTTCTTTCAGTCGGGCAGCATAGGACAGATGTTTGAGACCCTTTATCCTTTTGGTGAGGAACTTTGTGGCCTCTCCAGCTGCTGCAAGTGTCGGGTCAGATACATTCAATGGGGCATTGTACTCAATCATTGGTCTGATGAGTGATGAGTATAGGGAGACTATGACCTCCTTGATCTAGATGAGAATCCCTTCATGATAAGGTGGGCAATGTAGAAGGTCTTCCTAACTACTTTAGCTACATGGGTGTCGAATGACAGACTACTATCAACCTGGGTCCCCAGGTCCCTGATAACTTCTTCTGTACTCAGTGGATTGCCACCTATTTGGTAGCTAGGTAACCTTGTTTTTCCAAGGGTATGACTATGCATTTTTGGCATTTAACTTTAGGCCATGGCTCTGGCACCAGTTATCCGTTTCTGTGAGACCCTTCTGAAGGATATCTGTGTCAGATGTGTTTTCTACTATGGCCCAGTTTGCAGTCATCTGCAAACTTTGTCAGCCATAACCCTCCTGTGTTTGCTTGTACTGAAAAGTAGATGCCAAACAAGAGTGGGCCCAGGACTGAGCCCTGTGGTACACCACTTGTGACAGGCTTTGAGTCTGACATGGCGCCAGCAACTCTGACCCTGTGGGTTCTGTCACTCAGCCAGTTTGCAACCCATCTTGTGATGTATGGGTTAACATTTAAGCTGATGAGTTTTTCAATGATACCCGAGTGGGTATTGTATCAAAGGCCTTCGCCAGATCGAGGTAGGCTGTATGGACTGCCTTTCCTCATCAATGGCTTTGGTGACTGTTTCAAAAGTCAACCAAGTTTAGAAGGCATGATCTGCCTTTGACAAAGCCAAACTGGGATGGATCCAAAGTCTGCAAATTCCCTATGTCTTTATTTATGAGGTCCATTATGATCCTCTCCATGGCTTTGCAGATAAGGCTTGTCAAGCTAATGGGCCGGTAATTTCCAGGGTCGGTGGAGGCACCGCCTTTGTGAAGTGGGACCACAGTTGCAGTGCCACCCCTGGTAATGTATCCAGAGGTAAGACTATGATTAAACAGCTGTCCTAGCTGTGGGTTTAATTCCTCGTTGAGTTCGTGGAGCACACAGCCCGGGACACCATCAGGTCCCATGGATGCTGTGTTTTTCGCTTTGCCGAGAGCAGCTCTCACTTGGGCTGGAGATGTTTGGGGGCTGCAATCGCTTGGTATAGATATCTCTCCTTTGGGGAGGGGAGAAGTTTGCACTGAACCTGTCAGCCAGTATGTTGGCAATGTCTGTAGGATCAGTAATCTTCACATCATTTTGAACTAGTTCTGAGCATATCTGGGAGTTTCCTCCCAGGTTTCTAACATAGCTAAAGAAGGCCTTATGATTGTCTTTTGAGTCTTTAGCTATTTTTCTCTCAAAGTTTGCTTTGGATGATTTTATGAGAGCTCTTAGTTTTTACTTATAGTGATCAAGGGTGTCTTACCTTTTAAGGATTTTGCTCTATCTTGTAGTAGCTTCCTCCTTTGTTGTAGAGTTTGTTTATGGCTGGGGTCCACCAGAGTGGACGCTTGCCTTTGGTACAAAGAGTCTTTGTTTTGCTTGGGATTGCCTTATCCATGCAGTCCTGCAGGTGCTGGTAGAAGGCATTTGTAAGTGATTCAGCTGCTTGAGTACTATTTTCCGCCGGCTCGGGGCCTTAAAGGAGACCACACTAGTCTTTAGAAGTGTGAAGTCGGCTTTTGAGAAGTTCTTTACTGTGGTCTTTTTATTTCAGGTGGGGTGGGATGAGGACCTCCAGCGAGATTAGTTTGTGATCTGATCTCACCAGTGAGGGGTATACTTCCGTGTTGAACATTGTGCTCCCATGTTCGTGATGATGAGATCAAGTATGTTTTCTCCTCTTGTGGGGATGGTGACTAGTTGTTCCATGGCATTTGAGTTTATGAATTCCAGGAACTTTTGGGCTAGGGTGTTTGGGCTTGAGTAGTGTTCCCAGTCTATATTAGGGTAATTGAAGTCACCTAGTATGATGGTGTTTGGTGATACATTTATCCCCTCTAGTGTTTTCAGGAAGGCCATGTGAGGTTCCTGAGTTTGTGAGGGTGGCCTGTAACATGCTACAATTTGCAGAGCAGTCTTGCCTATGGCTAGGGACCAGTCATTACTAATTCAGAGCCCTGCCCTTTGGCCTCACTTCAGCCCCCAGAGTGTTTACCAAATGCATGGCAGTGGTCACAGCTCATCTGAGACGTCAAGGATTCCAGGTGTTTCCTTATTTAGACGACTGGCTCCTCTCCGCCACCACCAGGTGTCAGCTTCTTCAGACCAGAGACTACACTCTGCAGCTATGCAGGAGTTTGGGAATTTCAGTGAATTTCGAGAAATCCTCTCTGCCGCCTTGCCAATCTATCACCTTTATAGGCGCAGAATTAAACACCGTAAAATGTTAGCCAGACTAACAGATTAAAGAATTCTGGACATCCAAAAATACGTTCGGATTTTATTGCAGAGCAGCAAAGTCAAAGCCAGACTGATACTAAAGGTTCTAGGTCTTATGGCTACAGCCATTGTTCTTCTACCACTGGCTCGCTTTCACATGCGTCTTCTACAGTGGATGTTATTCACTCAGTGGTCGTTCTACAGTCTTCCGATGAGGCACGAAATCTTAGTCACACAATCGTGCAGGACTCATCTGAATTGGTGGATATCTTCCCCTCTTCTTCATCAGGGCCGACCTTTTGTTCCCCCTCCTCAGGTTGCCACAGTTACTACGGATGCCTCTCTGATCGAGTGGGGGGGGGGGCATTATCAGGGCAGGATGGTCCACGGGACGTGGCAACCCATAGAATACCATCTGCACATAAATGTCCTGGAGATGAGAGCGGTGCTTTTAACGTTGCAAGCCCTCAACGACTTTCTTCCCGCGGGGACTATTGCAGTACAAACGGACAACATGTCCGTGGTCTGGTACATCAACAAGCAGGGCGGGACCAGGTCCTATCCTTTGTGTCGAGAAGCTCTCAGACTTTGGCAATGGGCAATCTCCTCTCCTCGGTTTCTGATAGCAACGCACATCCCCGGCAGGTCCAACCTCTTGGCGGACAGGCTGAGCAGATCCATTCTCATGCCTCACGAGTGGTCTCTCAATCAATCTGTAGTGGACCAGATTTTTTCTGAAGTGGGGCACACCTTGTTGCGATCTTTTTGCTACACCCCAAAACAACAAGTGCCCCGATTATTTCACCCTCTTTCCCCTACCAGGCCAACCCCTGAGAGACTCTCTAACCCAGGATTGGCCCCGGGGACTTCTGTACGCCTTTCCTCCCTTTCCCTTGATTCCACAAGTCATTCAGAAAGCCACCGTTTTGAGGGCCAAGTTGATTCTCATTGCCCCTTACTGGCCTCGACAAATTTGGTTTCCGTCTCTGCATCGTCACATCCTGGTGCAGCCCTGGCATCTGGACCCAGTTCCGGATCTCTTGATCGACCAGTCGGGTCAACAGCACCGGGCCATTCATTCTCTCAACCTCACTGCTTGGTTGCTCCACTTCCTTCCCTAGCCAGGCTTCCTATGATCTCTGATCCGGTCAGAGATATCTTAGTGGCTTCTTTAAAGTCGTCCACCAGAACCGTTTATGCTAGCAAGTGGCGACGTTTTTCCATTTGGGCAAATTCCAGAAATATCGATCCCTTTACTGCTCCTGTGCATTCTGTTTTAGATTTCCTGGCTGAGGTTTTTCAGTCAGGATCTTCATCAACAGTAAAAGTTCAAATGGCTGCTATTTCCAAGTATCATGTTGGCTTGCAAGATCATAACATTATGTCTCATAGACTATGCAAGGCTTTTCTGAGAGGAGTGTTTCTCCTAAAGCCGCCAATAAAACATCCTCCTCCACAATGGGATCTAAATTTAATGTTGGCATCCTTAATGTTACCACCCTTCGAACCGTCTGCTTCATGTTCATTGAAATTATTGACCTGGAAAACTATATTTTTACTGGCTGTCACTTCAGCAAGAAGGGTTTCCGAGATTCAAGCTCTCTGCATCCGTTCCCCTTACTTGGTTTGTCACAAGGACAGGGTATCCTTAAGAACTAACCCGTCCTTTCTCCCCAAAGTTTTTTCTCAAACCAATATTAATCAATCCATCGATCTACCAGTCTTTTTCCCGAACTATTCTGACAGAGCTGAACAAAAGCTTCATTTTTTGGATGTCCATCGTCAGCTTAGGTACTATTTGCATAGAACGAAACAATTCAGGAAATCGGATCAATTATTTGTCTCCTATGCTGAAAACGGGAAAGGTCTCCCAGTGTCTAAAGTGACCTTATCCAGATGGTTGTCTTCCACCATTTCTTATGTGTATTCACTTAGAGGCAAGCAACTACCTTCTAAACCGAAAGCACATTCAACCAGGAGTCTATCCACTTCTGCAGCCTTTCAGGATAGACTACCCATTGATACCATTTATGCAGCAGCTACTTGGGCCACTCCTCATACCTTTGTCTCTCATTACAAGTTAGATTTGGCCTCCAGAGACAGAGCCAGTTTTGGTTCCACAGTTCTCAAGAGTCTGTTCCATTGAGCCACCCGGGATACAGGTGCTAGGGACGCGGTCCCATCCAGCAAGAATGAAGGCGAGATTGACAACTTAACATTTAGAAGTTATGTACCTACCATAACGTTCCATGTTAGTTGTCTTCTCTCGCCTTCTTTCTTGCGTCCCTCCCTCCTTCCCCCTGGCCTGGACAGATCTTGAAGAGTTCCTATCAGGTTGTTTCCTCCTGAGCCTTCATTAGAGGACTCCTTTATTATGAACTTGGTTTCCTAATATATATTAGGTTAGTCCTTAGCAGGGTAGGTTAGCTACCAAACGAGATCTGAGGTAGTCCCGCCTTGCATCATGGGATATAGGGTTGCCTCGAGCTGGTAAAAGGAGTTCTCAAGCTAAGCAAGTGCCGAGTCTGAGCAGAGGATTGGCTCCGAACCCATCCAGCAAGAAAGAAGGCGAGAGAAGACAACTAACATGGAACGTTATGGTAGGTACATAACTTCTAATTTTCGCCGAATGGGGTCAGCCCTGTTGCGATCTCTTTGCTTCTCCCGTGAACACAAAATGTTACGACTACTTCGCTCTCATTTCCCCCTCAGGGGAACCTCCAAGAGATGCTCTGGTGCATGCTTGGCCTCCCAGTCTACTTTATGCTTACCCACCCCTCCTTTGATGCTGAAGTTTCTGCAGAAAGCCAGCCAGTTGGGAAGCAGGATAATCCTCATTGCCCCATTCTGGCCTCATCAACCCTGGTTCCCTTACCTTTAGTCTCACCTGGTGAATCCCCCTTGGATTCTGGATCCTCGTCCGGATCTAATATCCCACCCCCTAGATCTCACAGTCCCGAATCTGGACAATCTCAAGCTCACAGCTTGGCTGCTCCAGTTCCACTTGTAGCTAGGACTCCCGGATCTCTTCCCCAGTTAAAACTATTCTAGTAACAGTGCACAAGCCTTCTACTAGAAAGGTCTATAGTAGCAAATGGAAACGTTTCTCCATTTGGGCGGAACGTCGAAATTTGGATCCTTTCACAGCACCTTTGCCAGTGGTATTAGACTTCCTGTCAGGGCTGTTTCTTCGGGGGGCTAGCTCCTCCACAGTCAAGGTTCAACTAGCAGCTATCTCTCATTATCACGTGGGAAATGAACTGGGCCCTTTGATCACTACGAAATTGTGTAAGACTTTTTGAAGGGCACCTTTCTGCTCAGACCCCCAGTGAAGGATGTAGACCCTCCTTGGGATTTAACGCTGGTGCTTCAGGCCTTAACAGCTCCCCCGTTTGAGCCTGCAGCTTCAGTAGATCTTAAATTCTTGTCATGGAAAACGGCCTTTCTTGTTGCTATCACCTCGAAGGGTCTCTGAACTACAGGCCGTCTGTGTAAAACCCCCATATTTGACTTTTCACAAGGATAGAGTTTACCTCAGGACCAATCCCTCCTTTCTTCCCAAGATTGCCTCTGAATATTAACAAGTCCATCAACCTACCAGTTTTCTTCCCTAATTACCAAAACAAAGGGGAATATAAATTACACTCACTGGATGTGCATAGACAACTTTGCTTCTACATCTACAGGACATCTGGTCATAGGCAATCTGACCAGTTGTTCATCTCCTTTGCCAAATTTAACTTGGGTAAATCTGTGTCTAAAGTCACGCTGTCTAGATGGATCTCGCAGTGTATCCTTTTAGCATATGAAAGTTCTGGCAGGCCCACACCTCAGGGAGTCCATGCCCACTCTACTCGGTCTATGTCTACCTCTGCAGCTTTTAGAGCTAGTGTCTCTTTGGATGATATTTGTTCGGCAGCCACTTCGGCCTCATCTCATACCTTTATCAATCACTATAAATTGGACATTATCTCCAGAGGGAGAGCATCCTTTGGCTCTGCAGTGCTCCGAAACATCCTTCCATGAAGGCCGCCCAAGGTTCAGGTAGCTAGGGACTCTGTCCCATAGGTTGCTGCACAAATGAAGTTAACTACTTTAGATTAAGAAGTTATGTACTCACCATAACGTTCCATCTGAGTAGGTAAACTTAATTTGTCAGCAACCGTCCCTCCCTCCTGCCCCCTCACTTATGAATGTTTCATACTCAGGTCCATGGGTGTTACCCACTTTATCTTGAAAGTATTAGTCTTCGAGCAGTATCTGCTTTTGGGCAAACTTGATCTGAGGTCAGTCAGTGTTAACAGGGGATTATGGGTAGGGGGAGGAGCTTGGAGCTCGGATCTAAAGCTGTTGAAAACTGCCGGCTCTGATTCGAATCCCATAGGCTGATGACAAATGAAGTTTACCTACTCAGATGGAACGTTATGGTGAGTACATAACTTCTTATTCCCAGCACCTTCATTCCATGGAATCCCAGTTGCTGGTGCTGCACTTCATCATGCAAGTTTCAGTGGTGTTGAGATCAGTAGCATATCAATTCAGGACTTTTTCCCTTGCGCTGCCAGTGCAGTCTGTCCAGATTGCTCCAGCTTTACTTTTGGGAGTGGTCAGTGGGGATGGATGTGAAAGCGACTTCAGGGGACCATGGTCATACAGAACACATCAACATTAAGGAGATGTTGGTGGTGATTCACTTCTTGAAAGTCCTTCACCACATGTAGACTACAGGTCCTCCTCTGGTGATTATAGACAAAATCACAGTTATGTGGTACCTTAGCAAACAAGGTAGTAGGAGGTCATACCCTCTGTATTTGACAGTAATGGCCTGTGAGCTGGCTTTACAGGAGTTTGAGTCTTGCATCCCTTAAGAGCAGAAAATTGTGGTAGACTATGCAGACCCTGGGTAGGCCTGCATACATGGCACCTCAAGACTGTGATGATCTAGGATGTAGTGTAGGTGTGAGTAATGCCTCAAATAGATCTCTTCACCTGCTTTCAAAACAGTTGGAGAAATTGTGCTGCAGATGTACTTGTAGTCATGCTTGGAGGACAAATGCATTCTCGTTCCTTGGCAAAGTTTGTGTATCAGTTACTTCCTTTACTGATTTAACAAAAGTACTTTTGAAGGCTCATAAAGATAAAGCAAATATCTTTATGGTGACCCTCTATTGGCTGAGGCATTCTTGGTTCTCTCTTTAATGGTATTGACCAAGGGCGGTTACCACAGAGCTTCAGCTGACAGGCTTGATTCAGTCTTTATTTCTTTTAGGCACTTGTTTCATGAGGATGTGTAGCAGGTTTTAAAGGAGACCAGAAAATCTGCTATTAGTAAATCTTATGTTTTTAAATGGATTAGGTTTTCTAAGTGGTGCCCAAATGAAAGCATAGGGTCCACTGAGGTTCATAGTTTTCTGGTCTTGAAATGTTTGTGTGATTTACTTCAGGAAGGCTTATATGAATCTATGAAGATGCATTTGGCATCATACCTCTCAACCTGTTAATGCAAGTAATCTAGACAAAGCCTGACAAAATGGGGAGAGAAAGGCCCAAAAATAGGGACACGTTATAGATTTTGCTCTTAAAAACTTAGAAAGTTGCTAGAATAACAGGTTTTGTATTGCCATACATTTTCTGAAAAATCTGAAGTCAAACTCAAATGCATGTCATTATTGATTTCAATCCTTAGATCCTCCCAGTGACTTTTCAAAAAAAAAAAAAAAAAAAAAAAAAATATCTGATGTCAATCTTCATTCATTCATGACAGATGGGTTTCTGTTCCTTCCTTGGAACCGATTCGGCCAATAAAACAAGCCCGCACCATCCGGAAACTCGCAGAGTTTCAAGATGCATCAGGCCAGCTCTCAAGCTAAGTGTTCTATTTTTTAGTTAATGTTGTCTGTATATATATATATATATATATATATATATATATATATATATATATATATATATATATATATAATGTATGGATCTACCTGACAACACCGACAAACCACAACACACACAACGGAATCAGACACACACCACATAACCGAACGTTCAAAAACACGAAACCTCACATGCCCGACACACCATAATACCGACACAATACCGACAATAAACAAACAGAACAAATCCCCTGTCCAAAAAGCGCGCACACAACACAAGCACACCAAAATCCTTACAAACGCACACTAAACCTCACATACACAACTATCTACACCCTTAACCCAAACCCTAACCCTAAGGTCCTTCACTATCGCACACTTACCTAACCCGCACCCTAATCCTAACTCACTTAACCCACCCCTAACCCAAACACTACCACTATCGCACACTTACCTAACCCGCGCCCTAACCCTAACTCACTTAACCCACCCCTAACCCAAACACTACCACTATCGCACACTTAAATAACCCGCGCCCTAACTCACTTAACCCACCCAAATCCCTAGACACCGTCAATATCACACACTTACCTTACTCGCAACTTAACGTCCGTCACTACCGCATACTTACACAGCCTTTTCCCATGTTAGTCTTCTCAGCGTCGGGGTTTTCATCCGTCGGTCTTCTCAGCATCGGGGTTTTCATCCGTCGGTCTTCTCAATCTTCGATCTTCTGGTGTCGGCGATCTTCTTGTCGGCGTTCTCAGCTGTCTACGTCAGGTGCTCCCATATATGTATATATATATATATATATATATATATATATATATATACACACATATATACATATATATATATATATATATATATATATATATGTACATACACACACACACACACACATATATATACATACATATATATGTGTGTATATGTCTGTATAGATAGATTTTGTGTATATATATATATATATATATAGTCCTTTTCACTGTGTCAGTGATTTTTCCTTCTTAGTACTTTTACTTCTTGGTAATCTCAATACCATCGTTGTTTTCTCCTTCCCTTCTTTTTTACCCTCTGGATGCATCTCTCTTTACCATTGTTGGTATTTAACAAAAAATAAAGTTTTCCTTACTCTCTCTCTTTTGGTCGCAAAGCATAATATCACAGTTTATTAAACTTTCTGACAAGAAAGGCACCACTGGATTTAAATAGTGTGACAAATATGGCAGGAAGTTGCCAAATACCGATGGACATCTCTCTTGTGTATATTGTTTAGGAATGCCACACTTGAAAATTCAATGTCCGTGCGAGCTCTGTAAGGGCTTTAGTGCCCTCACCTTAGCAGACAGTAAAAATATGTTAATTCTAAAGGGTCTGCTAAAAAACACTTTATCGGAGGCCTTATGTGAGGCGGTGGTTTCAGTCCCTACTAGGAAAGAGACGAAGAGTCATTCGGTCCCATCATCTCCTCAGTCACAGGAACTGAAAACTTCTAATGCCCAGGTCCATACTAAACCGAAGACTAAACATGCCAAACTGACAGACAACTACATCGGCACCGGAGCCCAAAACTCACTTGATGGTGTTGTCCTTGATTACGGAACTAACTACAATAGCCACAGTAGTGACCCCTTCCATGGTACCTCAGACTCTCTCAGCACCATCAATAGCTGTTCCCTTAAAATTGTTAACCTCCCCCCATCATCACAACCTTCTGGTCATCCGACAATGGTGCCGAAGGTCAAGAAACTAGCCCAGGACCCGATACACGTTCCACCAGGAGACTTTCAGAGCTTGATGTGAGATTTGTGGGTCAGTTCCTTGCAGACAGAGGGATCCCAAACCCCATCTAAGACCTCCTCTCCTGCCTGGAGCCGAGGTTTTTTTCCACAGATTCCAACCTATATTCATCCTTCAACCTCCCAGCAGGTCCTGGAGCCCTTGATGCAGACGACCCTTCTGCTGCTAGCTTCTTAGGTTCCATTGGTGGATTTTACCTTGGTTTCGGAGCCTAGCCTGCGGACCACGGCTCAGTCGGAGCAGACCCACCCTCGAGACTGTGACTGGTCTGTCGACACCAAGATCCCTAGGATTCTGTCAGTATTTTCTGCAGCACCCTCTAAAGTTCCGGTTTCATTGACTACTCCATGTCCCTGGAGGGGGGCTCGTCAGAGCAGAGTGTGACCTGGATTTTGAGGTGATCTTTCTGTGTTTTGGGTGCCGAACCCCCTTTGGGTGGGCCTGCCTTCCATGGATGCATGAATGCATGCATTCCTTTGGAGACGGCACTTTGCTCAGCAGGCATGTGTGTGTGTGTGCATGTTTGTGTGTATATATGTGTGTGTGTGTGTGTGTGTGTGGGTGTCTGTATATATGTATGTATGTATGTATGTATGTATATATATATATATATATATATATATATATATATATATATATATATATATATATATTGTAGAAAATATATATTTAAAGAGCACTGAACCACGGCTAGATAATGCTGGTTTAATGAAATAAATGCAATGGTGAGCGCTAGTCAAGCTGCTTCCTCAGACAATTTAAACTGACAAATTCAAACATTTAAATACACTCCCCACACAATGACATCACATCAAATTCAACATTTAAAGAGACAACATCAAAAATGTGTTCATCAGGAATATATATATATATATATATATATATATATAAATACAAAGAGACCAACAACTCAAAAACAGTCCTTATCTAACCATAAAAATAATAGATGCATATTCATGAAAGTCATGCATTCATTCATAAAAGATGTGTTCATAAAAATATTTTCATAAAAATTATTCCATAAAAACGATTCCATAAAAACAATGCAACATCCTCTCATCTTTGTAAAGGTGTGTTGGCTAATGTGGGTTGAATGGATAACTTAAGTCCATTACCCATATTCGCCCTCATTCTAATTATCCATTTAAGCTCACTGTTTTCAACCCTATTCCTGTCAGGGCCCTGTCTGGCATTAGATGGTACCATCTCTATAACCATAAAATTGAACTCATGTTCTATACCCACAGTCGTGACATGTGCCAGTGCATTGGTGTCAGCATGTCTAGATATGTCATAGAGGTGTTCCGTAATCCGTTCCCGTAACCTGCGTGTAGTCATGCCTATATAGAATGAAAAACAAACTAAGCAGTAACCTAGATATACCAAATTAGTAAAATTACAGTCTGCCCTCAAACGAGAACTCAATTATTTCCTTGTATCTGGATGATGGAATCCCCCTGAAGTATCAAAATATTTGCACCTTCCTCATAGCTCAGTTTAGGATGACAGAGGATTCTCTTGAGAGATTTCTTATTTTTAAAAGCATAGTGTGGAACATCACCAACAATTTGCCTTATTCTTTCATCAGCACAGAGAAAGTTCCAATTCTTGGAGAACACATTTTTCAACAAATTAATGTTGCTGGAATTAGTCACTGGAACTCTCGTACTCATTCCTAGGGTTAGCTTAAGTGGTTGCCCTTTTTATCCCAGAAAAGTATGGTCTACCTAGACTTGTTTTCACACTGTGTCTGTGCAGGGCCCTGTCAGGAATAGGGATGAAAACAGTGAGCTTAAATGGATCATTAGAATGAGGGCGAATATGGGTGAAGGACTTAAAGGTAAGCTATCCATTCAACCCATATTAGCCAACAGATCTTTACAAAGATGAGAGGATGCTGCATTGTTTTTATGGAATCATTTTTATGAAAATATTTTTATGAACACATCTTATATGAATGAATGCATGATTTTTATATATATGTATATTATTTTTATGGTTAGATAGGGACTGTTTTTGAGTTGTTGGTCTCTGTTTTATAGGTTCATAGGTTCATACTAGGCTGTCTGCCCTAGGGCATTTATAAGCCTAGCCAGAGTGTGTGTGGCTTTCACCACCCCTTAGGATGAGAATACTATACCCATTAGTTTGCTGTGCCTCTGTCCAGAAGTGACACAGAGATGATTCCCGGGGTAAACCTACGATCTCCCATCCACTCGTCAAGATTTCTCTTGAACAGTCAGTGAGGGGCTCTGCCTCACATGGACTGGGATTCTGTTCCATAGTGTATGGAGTCTCTGGGTGATGAATCTGTCCCTCCAGCATGTCCTATTTATATCCGTGTTGAGGTTTAAGTCTCTTGCTCTTGTGGCTCTGGTGGATTTGGATTTTTTGAGGTGGAGCATGTCCATTAATTCCGGGTTGGACATGGCCTTGTATGTCAGGCACAGATCACCTCTGAGCAGACTGTATGCGACTGAATAGAGCTGGAGTTTCTTCAGTCGGGCATCGTGATGACATATGTTTGAGCCCCTTTATCCTTTTGGTGAGGAACTTTGGGGTCTTTCCAACTGCTGCAGGTGTCGGGTAAGGTACATTCAATGGGGCGTTGTACTCAATCATTGGTCTGATAAGTGAAGAGTACAGGGTACAATGACCTCTCCTGATCTGGATGTGAATCCCTTCATGATCAGGTGGGCAATGTAGAAGGTCTTCCTAACCACTTTGGCAATGTGAGTGTCAAAAGAGAGGTTACTGTCAACTTTGGTCCCCAGGTCCCTGATAACTTCTTCCGTGTTTAATGGATTACCACCTATGTGGTAATTAGGGGTTACCTTGTTTTTCCCAAAGG